>NC_051312.1:27508946-27858062 GCF_015220235.1 Choloepus didactylus | reverse complement strand
CCTGGAGCAGTGCTGAAGATTCAGTTGTCTGGTAGCTCTGATGGGATCCCAGCCCATTTCTAGTATTCTGAATACTTCCAACTCCAAAAGTATCTGTTTTATTTTTGCTTTTGTTTTTGCTCTTAGCCTCACCTCCTCTCTTCCAGGCCAAATTCCCCTAGTTCCTTTAGTGCCTGCTTTCTGTGCTTGGTGCTTCTATTCAGCAGTCTGAATTTGTTAATTAATTCTGCAATTGAGGCCTGGTTGATCCCCCCTCCTTGCTCTCAGCAAAGATTGTTTCTTTTTCCCTCAGGGAACCAGCTCCAAGACAGTCTGCCGTGTCTGTGGAAGAGGGGCACCAGTCACCTGGCAAGGGAAACTTACAATTTTTCACTGTGATCCTAGCCATTCCACCCATTCCAGACTAGTGTATGAAGCATATTCCATCACACAAGTCTCCAAAACAGCTGTTCTATACAGTTCCTGGCTATTTATCAGCTGCCCTAGAGTAGTAACTAAATTTCACACCTCACCACTCCACCATCTTGCCCTACCTCTGGGTGACTTTTATTTATTTATTTATTTATTTTTTATTTATGTATTTATTTTTATTGAGATGGTTCAGATACCATACAACTATCTAAGGATCCAAAGTGTACAATCAATTGCCCATGGCACCACCATACAGCTGTGCATCCATCAACACAATTAATTTTTTTTCAATTTATAGAATATTTTCACTACTCCAGAGAGGAAATAAAGACAAAAAAAAAGGAAACTCAGATCCTCCCATACCCATAACCATGCCCCCCCATTATTGATTCAGTTTTGGTATAGTACATTTGTTACTGTTGATGAAAGAATGTTAAAATACTACTAACTGTAGTATATAGTTTGCAGTAGGTATATATTTTTCCCTATATGCCTCTCTATTATTAACTTCTAGTTATAGGGTCATACATTTGTTCTAGTTCATGAGAGAGATTTCTAATATTTGTATAGTTAATCATGGATATTGTCCACCACAAGATTCACTGTTTTACACATTCCCATCTTTCAAACTCCAACTTTTTTTTCTGGTGACATGCTTGACTCTGAGCTTACCCTTTCTACCACCTTCACACACCTTTCAGCACTGTTAGTCATTCTCATAAGATGCTACCATCACCCCTGTCTATTTCCAAACATTTAAGTTCACATTAGTTGAGCATTCTGCTCCTAATAAGCAACTGCTCCCCATGCTTTAGCCTCATTTCTATGTTCTGGTAACTTATAGTGCATGTCTATCAGTTTGCATATTATAATTAGTTCATATCAGTGAGACCCTGCAATATTTGCCTTTACATGTCTGTCTTATTTCACTCAACATAGTGCCCTCTATGTTTCTTCACCAACCCATTTCTTTTAAGATGGTTTTGTTCACACAGTATACATTCTGTCCTAAATAAATAATCATTGGTTCCCCATATAGTCAAGTATTTATATATTCAGCACCATCACCACACTCTATATAAGAACATCTCCATTTTTCCACAAAGACGGAGGAAGAGTCAAAGAAGGCAGAGAGACTAAAGGAAAGATAGCATTAACCTAGAGTAGAATAAAGAGTCAGAAAACATCACCAACACCATAAGTCCCATACCCTTCCCTTATTCCCCAACTCCCCATATGCATTTAGCTTTGGTATGTTGCCTTTGTTACATTAAAGGAAGAACAATACAATGTTTCTGCTAATTCTAGCCTCTAGTTTGCATTGATTGTATTTCCTCTGCAACCCCACTCTATTTTTAACACCTTGCATTGTTGACATTCATTCTTTCTACATCATGTAAAAACATATTTTTACCTTTTATTACAATTGTTGAGCACCCTAGGTTCCCCTGAGTTACACAGTCCCAGCTTTATTGTTTTTCTTTTGTTCTGGTGTCCCATATGATCCCAGCCTTCCTATTTCAACTATATTCACCGTCATCTTTGTTCAGTATATTTACATTACTGTGCTACTATTTCCCAAAATTGTTTTCCAAACCTGTCACCCCTGTCTTTTCCCTTCTGTCTACAGTCTTTCCTGTAGAGCTGGTATCTTGTTCACAAACTCTCTCATTGTCTCTTTGTCAGAGAATATTTTAAGCTCTCCCTCATATCTGAAGGATAGTTTCGCTGGATATAGGATTTTTGGTTGATGGTTTTCTCTTTCCATATCTTAAGTATATCAACCCACTTCTTTCTTGCCTCCATGGTTTCTATTGAGAAATCCACACATAGTTTATCAAGCTTCCTTTGTATATGATAGATCACTTTTTTCTTGTTGCTTTCAGGATTCTCTCTTTATCCTTGATGTTTGATAATCTGATTATTAAGTGTCTTGGCATAGGCCTATTCAGATCTATTCTGTTTGGTATATGCTGTGCTTCTTGGATCCATAATTTTCTGTCTTTCATAAGTGATGGGAAATTTTCATTGATTATTTCCTCTATTATTGTTTCTGCCCCTTTTTCCCTTCTCTTCTCCTTCTGGGACATCAATGTCAGGTAAATTCTTGCTTTTCATTTTGTATTTAAGTTCCCAGAGATGTTGCTCATATTTTTCCATTCTTTTCTCTATCTGTTTTTTTGTATGTAGGCTTTCAGGTGCCTTGTTCTCCAGTTCCTGTGTGCTTTCTTCTGCCTCTAGAGATCTGCTGTTGTATGCCTCCATTGTGTCTTTCATCTCTTGTTTGTGCCTTTCATTTCCATAGATTTCATCAATTGGTTTTTTGAACTATCAATTTCTACCTTACATATGTCCTGGGTTTTCATTATACGGTTCAGCTCTTTTGCCATGTCTTCCCTGAACTTTTTTAATTGACTTATTATTAGTTATTTCAACTCCTGCATCACAGTTGAAGTGCAAGTTTTTTCCCCTGACCAGGCCATAACCTCATTTTTCTTAGTGTAGGTTGTGGTTTTCTGTTGCCTAGGCATCATATCTAGATTACCCCAATCATACCTCCCCAGACCACAATGTTCTCAGCTCCCAGAAGGAAGAAATACTCAGTATCTGAAGTGGGGTCCCCTTCCCTTAATCCTAAAACATCTGAAAAACAACAGTGTTGTGTAAATGGCATTAGGCCATGGGGAGGGGGGAGTGAGGCTGGACCTGTACCAGTTAAAGGAAGCAAAACTTTACGGTCTAGGGGAGGCAAAGCTGCGGTTGCACGCATCAGCCAAGCGTAACTCTTTTAATAATAACTGCTCCAGGTCGAAGTGAAACTTTTTGTAACCCTTTTATAATCAATAGCTGCTCCAGCTCCAAGTGAAACTTTTTGTGAAATTGTTTTTGTGAAGTTGTCTTGTATGATCAATAACTGCTCCAGTTCCAAGTGAAACTCTTTGTGTAATTGTTTTCTGTGATCAAGAGCTAAACTGCCAACTCTGCTTCTGTTAGAACAGCTTGCTTGCTTGCGTGTCTAGGATACATTTTCTGCCTATATAAGGCACCAGCGCACACAGGTGGGGGCTGCTTGCTGAACTCCCTGCGTGGAGTGAGAGACAACAGCCGCCTGCTAGCTGGCTAATAAAAGGCTCTTTAAATTCTGTTTGGCTGTCTCGTACTTTAACTCGCGGGCACCGTAACATATCCAGTTTCCCTGAATGTGTGTCTTAGAAAATTGGTACACCCTCTGATGCCTCGTAGTCACTGTCCTTTTCTGCCCAGCATGTGGTGCCTGTTAGCCTGTAATTCTTGACTGGTGTAAGAGGTGTGGCTATTTTTCCCCAAGTTCTGAATGGAAGGCAGGTAGTAGAGCTGGGCCCCACCTCCTTCCTCTTAGAGAAGATAGACCCCTAGGAGGAGGTCATTAGCATTTTGGTGGTCTCTCTCTGCCTGTGCTATACCCTTGTCTGGGTCACAGAACTGGGAACTGAAAATGGCTGAGGCTTTCTCCACTGAGCTGAAAAAGGAAAAGAGTGTCCCCTTCAGAGCTAGTCTGAGGTGACCCTCTGACTCTCCAATGTCAGGCATCACCCAAAGTCTCTGTCTGCTTGTTGGGGATTTGTACCTCATAGTGAGCAGTTCACATTTGCTTATTAAAATCCTAGTCAAACTGACCTCAGCTGAGCTATATTTGCTTGCTGGGAGAGAGCTTCTCTCTGACACTATGAGTCTTTGCAGCTCAGACTGTGGGGGGAGGGGTCTCCCACCTGGGATCCACTGTTTTACTTACAGATTTTATGCTGTGATCTCAGGCATTCTTCCCAATTCAGGTTGGTGTATGATGAGTGGATGGTCACATTTGTCCCCCACTGTTATTCTGGATTATTTACTAGTTGTTTCTGTTTCTGTTTTTGTTTTTTTTTTTTTTTTTAGTTGTTCCAGGGGGACTACTTAGCTTCCACTCCTCTCTATGCCTCCAACTTAGATCTTCCATTCTGGGTCACATTTTGATGAAGGTATGTACTTTCATTTTTTTAGAAATAATGCTATGCAACTTAGAGCACAGTGTAATGTAAACATATTCATGTGGCTCACTTGATGGCCATTGCAGTGGCCTGAAACCAAATGCACAGTATCTCTAATTTATGCCTATAAAATAAATGTATGTTTTGAAGGGGTTTTCTTGTTTATTTTGACTTTGTTCAATACGAAATAATATTTAGCTGAGGTATATACAGAAAAAAAAAACAGAGAACAACAACAAACGACAGGATCAACTACAAGTTTTGCTTATGTCACTAGCCATGATTTTAGACAAGTCCACATAAAACCTGGGGTCACAATTTTGTCAACATTCATTTTGAAGGACATGACATTGGAAAGAATAAATCTCAATTCATTTTCAATTAGTCCTTAGTTAACCTATGAATATCCTAATTAGACAGATGAAGACAGTATGTCCAAAATCAGGAACATTATCTCCAACACAATTCTCACTGTGTACTTTTCTTTGTCCATTACCATTTCATAGTTAAACTATTATTAAAGGATTCAATATTATTAAACATATTCACAATAAACTGTGTTAATTAAGCTATGACATAAATATTGGTTTATTCTTAATTGCATAATAAATCCTATCTCAGAGATACATGAAAATATATCTTGAAATTGATAAAATATGGTATGGCTTCAGATTTGTCAGGAAAAAAGAAGAACTGTTGAGTTCATATTTTATTATACATTTTAAACTGAATACTCATAGCTCACTCAAGCTATGAATACTTTGCAATTCATGATTTTTTGATTCTCACACAAAAATTGGAAGGCCAGTAAAGGATGGAAGAAAGATCGGAAGACTAGAAGATAAGATAAGTCTGGAGACCTAGCAATTAGTATATGAACTTGAAAAATTGATGTGTTCTTACTCTAGCATGAAGATCATTAAACTTATCTCAAATGTTTCAGATGAAGAATATAAGGCTAAGAGTTCTATTTCAATAAATCTTAACAACACGAACTCTTGGATAGACATAGAAATGGGTGAGGAGAATACACAGGTGAAAGAGAATTAGTTCTTGATATCCAGGAACCCACACACTACTTGCAGAGAAAGCCACATAAATGTATACATAGATATCCACCACACACTCTGGTCTGAGTACTAATAAAGAATGGATGATGAACAGAAATCATGATTATCAAAGAATGTGAACTTCATCTGGAAGGGTTTGAGTTCACATCCAGCAGATTTTTTCTTTTTAAATTATTTTTTTTGCTTTTGTGCCTCACAAGTTATATGTAACATTTCAATGCATTTTCTTCCAGTCATTTTCCATAAAGATAAACAATTTTACAAAATTTCAGTCACAGTACAGATACCATTTCACATCATTCTTTTTTTTCACTTAAAATTTGTATAATTTTTTCATGTTGTCAATCACTATAATTATATTTCTATTATGTTGTATCTCAGCAGTTTTTGATGGCTGAATTCACTGAGGTTTATGAGACACTGCACAAATGTGCAGATATGCAGAACTGGTCATTGATTTGTGTGCTCCACAAGACATGGTCAAGTCTTACTCTGCATTCACAGTAGTGTGTACCCATTTTTAATAGTATCTTTGTATATGTTAAGGTATGTCAAATATGGGGTCATTTATGGATAACATTTTCAAAGATCCTATTTTGATTTGGCCAAAATTTATAAGGGTGTGCATTAATCCCTATGACTGGAGGCCTTATGAATAGAGGAAATTCAGACCAGACGGTCAGAAGAAACCAGAAGGCAGAGAGATCTCAGTGTGATGGAAGATTGCCATACTAGGATGCTACAGATTCCAGGAAAAACTGGCCAGTTGATATCTTTATGTAGGACTTCTAGTCTTCAAAACCAGGTATATTAGTTTTCTGGTGGCCAATACAAAACTAGGTCATTGTTTTGAGACTAGGAGAAATCCAGACTAGGAGGCAGCAAGGTGATGCTTTCTTCTAAATGACTGTGGCCTTCCAGGGTTTGCTGCAGGGCAAGGTAGGTCCTTAACTTTTCCATCACATGACAATGTTCATGACAGTGCCTTCCCCTTTCTCTTCCAAGTTCTGTCAACTTCCATCTTCTATCTGTTCACCATGGCTTTCTATCTTTGTGCTAAATTTCATTCTGCTTATATAGAACTCTAGTAATCCCAATTAAAGCTCAACCTGATTTATTGAGACACAGCTGAAATGAAGTGTTATTGAAGAGATCTTATTTACAATGTAGACAAAGACCATGGACATATCTGAACTGGGGCACACAATTCAATCCACCACAGTGAGAAAATAAATTCTTTTTGTTTAGGCCAAACAGTGTATAGTATTTGACAAGTCAGTCCTAACAAACTAAGACTATATATATATATATATATATATATATATATATATATATATATCTTGATATTTTTGAGCCAAAATTTTTTTACAGAAAATTAGAAAAGAATAAGCCTAGTAAAGAAGCATGTAGATGCCATTTTTCAGGAACTTAGATATGCAACCATGTAACTCACATTTACAAACTGGGGAATGATTTGCTTATGACAGTTTTCACTTTTTTGAATTTTAGTTTGCACTTATTTAATTTAATTATTTTTATATTAAGTAATGCATTCACACTGCCTACTTTATTTTCTTCTCTCAGTCATATACAAAATTCACAGTATATCCTTCAGACATATTTATGCATATTCAAGCATATATATATATATATAT
This sequence comes from Choloepus didactylus, assembly GCF_015220235.1. Taxonomy (NCBI): domain Eukaryota; kingdom Metazoa; phylum Chordata; class Mammalia; order Pilosa; family Megalonychidae; genus Choloepus; species Choloepus didactylus. Next base: position 27,850,919 of record NC_051312.1, on the reverse strand, counting down.
ATATATGTATATATAAATGTAAATTGATTTCTTTTGTAAATAGTTATTTAAATGGCAGTGTGTTGGGGGATATAAAAGGAAAACCTATAGCAAGAAGACCAATTTGGAGGCTATTGAAATATATACACATGAAATAGTTAAAATGTGATCTAAGGAAACATCAGTGGTAAAAGAGAAAACAGAATAAAGGACTTGGTGGAAATATGGCATGTTATGGGAATGCAGAATTCTGGATGAGTTGGTGAAAACTATACAGTAAATCCAAAGCAAAGAGAGATAAAGCTGTCAACAGAAGACCATCTATATGTTTATCAGGGATCTGAGATATTGGCAACATTAGAAACCCTAATAATACTGGTTTTAACCTAAGATATAGCTCTTCTGGTGACACTGAGTAATCAAATTCCCAACATATACATAGAGAGGTTTTGCACCTAACACCCGTGGTGGGGTGATAACTAAGTAGCAGAATGACCTGTAGATGGAGTTATTCTCTTACTCAATGGGGAAGTGTTGCTGAGGATGTGGTTATGCCTTTCAGAGGACAGGAACATGGAAAACACAAAGTATATTCTTAGTATATTAAAAAGATTAATTCTGTCATGATTCCTTATTATACAATTTTTTTGGAGTATATAGGAAGATCACAGAATACAGGGATAAGACATTTAAACCTTTAGCTAAGTTTCATCTAAAATGTTTCTAATACTGCCGTTGCTATCCTTTAGGGTTTCCAAGAAACATGAATTACAGCAGAAAACAACAGTTATTATTAGTGGTTTGCTTTGAGTCCTCTGGACAATAAGGAAACTGATTTTCTCTGCAGTCCTGGAGTCATAAGGAGTGGAAGCAGGTATAGGAATCTTGGCATCTCCCCAAACAAGCTCTCCAGAACCAATAATTGGGCTGCCTTTTGTTTGTAGGTGTGAGAAAATATGGACATTTGGGGGAATAGGAGCATAATCTTCCTACAGAGCTTTGTATAGAGGAACTGACTTACCTTAGTCCTCAAATGCAAGTCCTGAACAATAGTTTCCTGGTATTGGGAGAAAAGGAATGGCCCTAACCTGGAGTTTTATATGTCTCCCTGCTTCTGTAAATTTTTGAAAGAGTTTTACAGGGCAGTATAGGGAGATATTTAAATAAAATTCACTTGTCAGGAATAAAATGACCCTTTGAAGAAAAAATAAACAGGACTAGCTCTAAATAAGATTTTAGAGCACAGAAAAAAATGTTGGTTAATTAGAGTTAAAAGAAAATAGAGGAAGAAACTATAAGAAAGATGTTTGATATAATATTTCCTCAATTAAAGATAAACATTTTTAATCCATATAATGACATCATTGGAAAAAAATATATCATGATATTAACTCTACACATTTGTTGTAAGTTGTAAGTTGTAAGTTGAATTTAGACAGCAGAAACATTAAAATCTATCAGAATCAAGTAAATAAGGGAGTCTTTCTCCACCAGGGGTGATTATGAGCACCTCCTACTCAAGGGTTAATTTGACAAGGTCTGCTGATATTTTGATTGTCATGACTGAATTTCTCTAAATTCCATTTCATTATGGAGGATTGTCAGGAAAAGATTGTCTTCTGATTTGTGCTTAAATCCTTGGATAGTTGAACACATAAGACCATGAGGAATCATCATCTTTGCATGGGACCTCAGGCATTTAGTGTTGAAATGTCTGGAGTCTATTTCTTGGGTTGCAGATCTAGAGATGATCTTACCAAAAATGATCACCCAGTAAATATCTTCATTTGATGAAAACTAAAGGGATTCTTGGTATGTGGAATTTATAGCATTAAAATTAGGAAAGTACCTGGCTTTTGAGTTGGTGACTCAGATTCTGAGTTGTTCTGGGCACAGGGTTGCCAGATTTGCAAATAAAAATACAAGATGCCCATTTTAACTTGAACTTCCAATAAATAATGAAATCATTGAAAATGTGAGTATGTCTTAGAAAATATTTGGGATATACTGATATCAAAAAATTCATTATGTCTCTGAAATTCAAATTTAATTGGATGCCCTATATTTTATCTGACAACCTTATCTGAGCACTGATTTGAGAAATCTCATGATTCTTTCTGTATTAAGAATTCCCTTTTCATAAATGTGTTTACAGAGTGGTGAAAAAGTAAGATCTTATCCAGATTCTTACCAGGTAATACAGGTACAGAATGCATATTCTAAGTGTCTTGAAGGGAGAGAACATTGAGCAGTCTAGAAAAGTATTTTAACATCATGAAAAATTAATACTTTTTACCATACTTGATCCTGAGTGGGGACATTTCTCTAAATTCCATTTCATTATGGTAACGTTAACATAGCTCATTAGAACCTCTCTGTGGCTATGCTGTTTTGAAGCTTTTATGAACCCCAGAGAAGCCATTTTCTTTTAATTCAATCTAAAGGGTGGGACCTTTTGTTTGAATGCTTTCATGGAGATGTGGTCCACCCAACTGTAGGCAAGACCTTGTGATTACATCATTTCCATGGAGGTGGTGACCCTACCCATTCCAGGTTGTTCTCAATTAGATTACAGGAGTCCTGTAAGAGAACTCACAGAGAGAAGGAGCTCAGAGAAGCTGAGAGAGATAGCTTGTAGAGAAACTAAGAGCTGACACAGACCCAGATGCTTGGAGATGCTCGGGGATGCAGACAGAGGGATGTTTGAAGATGCTAAGCGAGAGACGAAGCCCAGAGTTTGCCCCAGAGAGGCTGAGAGTACCCTAGATGTTTAGAGAGAAATGCCCTGGGAGAACAAGCAAGGATGCACAGAGGCTGAGAGAAGCTAAGAGAGAAGACCAGAGGCATTTTGGAGAAAGCCATTTTGAAACCAGAACCTGGGGGCAAAGGACCAGCAGATGCCAGCCACATGTCTTCCCAGCTGGCAGAGGTATTCTAGATGCTATCAGCCTTTCTTCAGTGAAGGTATCCTCATGTTGATGTGTTAGTTTGGGTGCTTTTATGGTCTTAGACCTGTAAATCTGAAATTTAATAAATCCCCTTTTTAAATTCCAATGCATTTCTGTTATTTTGAATAATGGCAGCATTAGCAAACCAAAACAGTGAAACTAAACACTATCCTTGGACTAATTTCCATAGTTTTATAGTGTAAAGTTTGTCTAATAAATGGTCGAAATAGTTAGGAAAAGGAAACATTTGAAAATTTGATATTTATAACATGACAATGTTAATATCTCACTCTGTAATGAACCTGTCATAGAGAGATAGGTAGCAGGATATAAGTAGTAGTTGCAGGTTCATTTTCTAAAATCTTTCTACCTTTGGAATAGTCATGGCTTCCTTGGGCTTCTATTTTTTCACCTATAGAATAAGACAGTTTGATAGATATTCCTTTTTGAAAAACATAAATCAGTATCGACCTTGATGTCTGATTTACTTGACGAAAAGAATGATGAAGAAGTGTTCAACTGCCATTTAAAGTCTGGATTTAAATGACATAAAAAGGCTATTCTTTCTTTAAAATCACAATATATGCACATATCAATATTACATGAAATTAATTGTAATTACACAACTTACTCTAGATGCTACCACTTTTTGTCAGTTTGTGTAGGAAAGACATAAACAATTCTTTGATTTTCTTTCCAGAACTCACAAAGCTCAAAGAGATTGGAATGTCTTATAGGAAGATTTAATTACATGTTACCATCAAAATTGCTTGATTTAATAATTACTACATTTCAAATTTTTAAAATTACATTTCAGAGCATGGACAGAATTAAGTTTTACAATTCTTGAGAATGTGACATTAGTAATTCCATTTCTGAATTTTTGATATATTCTCTCTTGGATACTTAACACCCTATTAGGATTATAATAGAGGTCTATTTCATCTCACCTTAGATTCTACACAACGGACAGTTAACCATGCTTCATGGATCCATCAGTCTAGTTAATATTCTATCTTCAAGATGGATTTTAGGTTGCATCAATAGGAAACATGTTTCTGGCAGAGAGAAATATAATGCTGGGACCAAATTTGCCCTCTTGGGCTTCTCAAATTAAGCAAATTCCTCCATTCTTTGTACATCTGCCTAGCTACAGGGTTGCTTTCATAGAAACTGTGGAATGATTATGATAATCAAAATTAAACCCAAACTGCACACCTCCGTGTACTTTTACTCAGTCATCTCTCATTTATGGATTTCTGCTATTCCTCCATCACTGCTCCCAAGATGCTTGTGAACCTACTTATAGAAGACAAATTCATTTGCTTTAAAGGTTGTGCAGTACAATTCTTTTACTTTTATACATTTGTGGTGACTGAATCTTTTGTATCAGCTATTATGGCCTATGACTGCTTTGTGGCTATTTGAAACCCTCTGCTCTATACAATAGCCATGTCCCAGAAACTCTGTGCCATGCTGGTGGTTATTTCATTTGCATGGAGAGTAATGTGTTCCTTGATACTCACATGCACTGCTTTCAACTTCTGTTTTCATTGTTTCAACACAATCACTTCTGTGTGTTCTGCTCACTACTCTCTCTCAGCTGTTCTGATACTTATCTCAACCAGTTTCTGCTTTTCATCTTTGCCACTTAATTAGGTGAGCACATTATTCATCATTCTCACTTCTTACATATGCTTCATTCTAAAGATACATTCAGTCAGTGGGTGCCTGAAAGCCTTCTCCATCTGTGCCTCACATGTAACTGCCATCTCCATCTTCTACAGCAGAGTCCTCTGCATCTACTGTGTACTCCAAACTCTGCAGCTCAAAATGGTGTCTGTGTTTTACACAGAGGTGATCCCCATGATCAGTTCTCTTATCTACAGTCTGAGAAATAGGGATATCAATGATACAGTCAATAGAATAGTGCACAGATATTATTTTTTTTGTATTGTATACATGCATCAGCAAACTTTTTCTTCAGCTATTGCATAGCACCTCTGATTTCTAATGAACTCAGCATAAAGAATTCATTGAATGTTTCTTAGATCTTCAAAAAGAGAAAGCAGAGGAGGAGGGCCAAGATGGCAGCATAGATAGGAGTGGACTTTAGTTAGACCCCTGGAGCAACTAATAAACAACCAGAAACAACTAGTAAATAATCTGGAATAAGTGCTGGGGGACAACCATGACTGTCCACACATTGTACACCAATCTGGATTGGGTGGAATGGCTGAGATCACAGGAGAAAATATGTAAGTAAAAACTGCAGAATCATACTGGTAGGCCCTCCCCCATGGCAGGCTGAGCTGCAAAACCTCACTGTGGGGGAAACCAGCATTTCCAGAGCAAGCAAACATAGCTCAGCCCAGCTCCAACTGGGGTTTTAATTAACAAATGTGGACTGCTGAATACAAGCTGCAAACATAGACAAAACCTTAACAAGCAGATGATTTTAGTGGTGACTGACCTCAAAGAGACAGAAAATGGCTGTGTCAAAGGAAAGGGAGCCCAGAATCCCAGGTGCTATCTCTGGCCAAGGGAAAAACTGGGGGGGAGGGGAGAGGGGACATGGACTGGCTCTGAAAGGGGGCTTTATTTCCCTGTTTCTCTCTCTCAACCTGAGTGGCTTAGTGGAAAAAGCCTCAGCCATTTTCAGTTCACAGTGCTCTGATCCAGACAGGGGTGGAGATAACAGAGTCAGAGCGAAAAAGGAGCAATTCAAAAGTGGAAGATAACTTCCTAGGGGGTCTATCTACACTAACAGGAAGGAGGTGGGGCCCAGCTCTAGTGTTGGCCTTCCCTTCAGAACTCAGACCACAGAGCCTGGAGGAAAACAGCCAAAACAGAACCTAAAGGAACCACACCTCCTTACACCAGTTGGGAGCAACAGGCTGACAGGCACCACCTGTTAGGAAAAGCACAGTGGCTAGAGACCTCATAGGAAAGTATGTCAATCTTCTAATATACACCCTTAGGGAAATTTGAAACTTGAAATTTAATATAACTTGATCTGAACCCATTCTGGTCTGGGAAAATCTGATTGGGGTAATCAAGGAAACCAGATGCCTAGACAACAGAAAACTACAAATTATACTAGGAAAAACAAAGATATGGCCCAGTCAAAGGAACAAAAAATCAATTAAATAATTTCAAAGAAATATGCTAAATCAACTAAAAAATCAAATCAACAAGTTCAGGGAAGATATGGTGAAAGAGATGAAGGCTATAAAGAAAACACTTGGTGAACGTAAGGTAAAAATCAAAAGTTTGAAGAAACAATTGGCAGACTCCATGGAAATGAAAGGCACAACACAAGAGATGAAAAACACAATGGAGACATTCAACAGCAGATCTCAATAGGCAGAAAACATTCAGGAACTGGAGAACAAGACACCTGAAATCCTACACACAAAAGAATAGATATGGAAAAGATTGGAAGAATATGAACAATGTCTTAGGGAATTAAATGACAACATGAAGTACATGAATGTTTATGTCATGGGTGTCCAAGGAGGAGAAGAGAAGGGAAAAGAGGCAGAAGCAATAATAGAGGAAATAATCAATGAAAATTTCCCATCTCATGTGAGAGACATAAAATTACAGATCCAAGAAGTGCAGCATACCCCAAACAGAATAGATCTTAATAGACATATGACAAAACACTTAACAATCAATTATCAAATGTCAAAGACAAAGAGAGAATCCTGAAAGTAGCAAGAGAAAAGTGATCCATCACATACAAAGGAAGCTCAATAAGACTGTGTACAGATTTTTCAGTAGAAACCATGGAGGCAAGAAGGAAGTAGATAATGAAAGAGAAAAATAACTAACCAAGGATCCTTTATCTGGCAAAACTGTCCTTCAAATATGAGCAAGAGTTTAAAATATTGACAAACAGACAATGAGAGAGTTTGTGAACAAGATACCTGCTCTACAGGAAATACTAAAGGGAGCACTACAGACAGGTAAAGACAGAATTGAGTTTTGGAACACAATTTTGTGTGATGGTAGCACAACAAGTAAGTACACTGAACAAAGTTGAGTGTGAATATGGTTGAAAGAGGAAGGTTAGGAGCATATGAGACACCAGAAGGAAAGAGGAAAGATAAAGACTGGGACAGTGTAACTCAGTGAAACTTAGAGTGGTCAACAATTGTGGTATAATGTACAAATATATGTTTACATGGAGGAGAACAAATGAATGTCAACCTTGCAAGGTATTAAAAATGGGGTGGTATTGGGGAAAAATACAATCAATGTAAACTAGAGACTATAGTCAGCATTGTTTCATTGTATTATGCTTCCTTTGATGTAACAAAGGCAATATACCAAAGCTAAATGCCTAAAACAGGGGGACATAAGGGAGGGGTATGGGACTCTAGGTATTGCTGTTTTTGTCTGACTCTTATTCTACTTTAGTTTAATTCTATCTTTCCTTTTGTTACTTTTTAGCTGTCATTTTTTGTCTTTCTTTTTCTCTTGTCTCTCTACCTACTTTGACTCATCCTCCTTCTTTGTGGAAGAAATGGAGATATCCTTATATAGACAGTGGTGATGGTGGTGAATGCATAAACACATGATTATACAGGGAACCATCAACTGTTTACTTAGGACAGAATGTATGGTTGGCAACAAAATCATTTTAAAAAGAAAACAAAAAACGGGTTGATGAAGAAAACTTGAGGGCACTATATTGAGTGAAATAAGTCAGACACATAAGGACAAATACTGTATGGTCTCACTGATATGAACTAATTATAATATGTATACTCATAGATATGAAATATAAGTTACCTGGATATAGAATGAGGCTAAAGAATGGGGAGTGGCTGCTTAGTATGATCAGAATGTTTAACTAGTTTGAACTTAAATATTTGGAAATGGGAAGAAGTGGTGTCACATTATTGTAAGAACAGCTAACACTGCTGAATGGTGTGTGAATGTGGTGGAAAGGGGAAGCTTAGAGTCATGTATGTCACCAGAAGGAAAGTTAAAAGTTAAAATATGGGAATGTATAAAACAGTGATTTTTGTGGTGTACAATGTCTGTGATTAGCGGTACAAATATTATAAATCTCTCTCATGAACTAGAACAAATGTATGGCACTATAACTAGAGTTAATAATAGAGGGATATATACAGAAAAAAATATACCTATTGCAAGCTATGTTCTACCATTAGTAGTATTTTAACATTTTTTCATCAACATCAACAAATGTACTATACCAATACTATCAGTCAATAATGGAGTGGGGAGTCTTTATTTCTTTCATGAAGTAATGAAAATGTTCTAAATATTGAAAAAAATTAGTTGTGGTGATAGTTGCATTGCTGTATGATGGTACTGTGGGCAATTGATTGTGCACTTTGGATCTTTGGATGATTGTATGGTATGTGAACAATCTCAATCAAATTAAATTTATAAAATAAGAGAAAGTATTTTACAATGGAAAGAACATGTTTTAGATGAAAAGGATTATACTTGTCTGTGCTTGTATAAGCCAGACAAAATTGTTTGACCCTGGCCTCAGGTTTTATATACAACACTGAGATGTGACTTTATAAGGTGGCTGTTGCACAAAAGAAAATATAGACACTATATGTTATATTGTATATTTTCAATAAATTCTAGTTCTCTCATCCTTTCTTTTCTTGTACCTGGAAGGTTGTAGGTGCTACTAAACAACCAAATTACTATTGTAACAATAGTAAAATATGCCATGACAGTTAAGAGGGTTCTCACCCTCAAGTCCCTAAAACTCCATTTGCATTTGTGTGGCAAGTATAAATGTAACTCTTCTAAAGGGTATAATATAGTGAATATCATAACAGAGTTGGTGGAGAGAAAGTTTAAATCCACATGTGATACAGAAGGAATTGCTTCATAATTGACATACCTTCTTTACTGGGCCTGCAAGAATAGGCTAGATGCTAAGAGAAACAGAAGAGTGAGAAGGAAGTTTAATGCAGGGCAAAGAGCTTGCCCAACATTCAGGAGGTGAGATTGTTTAATTAAGACAGTGATTGACAAATATTTTTGAGCTACTATTTTATGCCTTATACATACAAAGTATCTTGATAGGTGCTTGAAGGAATGTAAATATGAATTAGATGTAGCTACCATTCTAAGTTATTTCAGTAAAGAGTTCCAGTGTGGAAGACACCAGCATATAAAAGAGGTTTAGAAATAATAGATTGCTCCTTAGAATGTTGGGAACAAAAACAGAGATGATATGTTCACACCCTGTGTTTTATGCTTCTTTTCCATGACCTAACAATCAATATAAATATGTATTAATTCACTATGGTGGTTTTAGCAAGAACATAGCCTCAGTCTTCCTCTTAATCAGCTGAAAGTTGACATCATAAGTATTAATAGCTAATTGCCCTCTTTGGATTTCAGTGTTGTTTTAAATGAACTCTAAAGTCCAAATACAGTAAATATTTATTATGAGGCCCTCATAGACCTAGATATCTAATTTTATAATATCAGATTTTATAAGATCAGGTTTATCTTTTCATATAATCTTTCCAAATTATTTCTTTGAAACAATATATAATTGTGCTCATTTTTCATTTTATCCTTATAAAAACAGTCATTTTTCCAATATGTTTTTTACCTAGTTTGAAATTTCATTAAGAAAGGAAGATATTTAACTTACTTGAGCCAATAATGAAAAGTAGCAGAAGACTTGTATTAATCTTGATTGGGTCAATAGGAAACACATCTATTTCTCCTCTAAATTGGCAAACATGGTTACATTTTTGTGAAAATCATATTAATCAGTATTCTGAGGAAATGGAGATCCCTATGGTTTTAATGCTCTGTGTTTTAAAATTAGTAGGTGATATACTAAAGACAGTAATTTGGGGCTTCAACCACACATGCAAAGATACTTTTTGAACATTTGTCCATTTTCTAACTTTATTTTCAAATTACCCATGCTAGTTCCCATAACTGCCATGTAGCACATGACTTATATCAATATTTTTTCATTATAAGCTCAAACAGAAAAAGAAAAGCCTATAGCATCCAGTATATACCATAGCTATCTGATATCCATCATGATTCATTTGAAATACATGGATCATCATATTATATCTCACATCTTTTTGTACCTAAACTTGTATTTACATTACACTTACTACCCAGAACTCTATACCTTATTAATCATACTGGCATATTCCTTTGCATATAATCTTTCCAAGATGTATAAATTTCCTTTTTTTCTTATTTCCTTTTGTTTCTTACGATAATAAATCTCAACTATCATTTCAACTATCATTACTATACTACTATTCAAAAACTTAACTGTATTACAAGTTTTGGTTAAATTTTCAAAGAAACTAAAAATGTCATTGGAAATGCATCTCTTAGTGATATTAATGGGGCAGTTTGATTTTTCTCTTTGTTTCAAGTAGTCATGTTATCCATGGGTGAATTTCTTTTTACTAGAATAATACAAATTTCAGCTTCCTTAAATTTGATGCATTAAAACAAAGTTTTGAATAGAATTATGTTGCCATTTTTAACAGCTGTTGCTCAATTTTTTTATCATGATCCACATATATGTCAAAATTTTCATAGTCATTTGCCATCATTGAATATTTCAATAATTAATTAAATATAACTATGTCCTTTATCCTTATTTTGTTGAAGGAAAATCTGACAATCTCCTAAACTTCCAGTGGAATTTTTGTGCAGAAATTTAGAACCTTTCCCTATCTTGGTTTCTGAGAATTTTATATAAAAAGGGCTTTAGTATGATTTATTAAGTGATATTTTAAAATCTTGTTAAAATTTCATTTACTTGAATCTTCTTTTAAAAATATAATCAGACTTCTGCCTTCAATTTAGGAGGCAGAAATCTAGAAAGAGATTTACTCCCTCTCTTAGAACACATAAGCTAGATATTTTGCAAAGTCCCAAATCTTCAGGGACCTATCAGACAACTGAGGACACTGGGCCAACATCCAGCTCAAGAATTGAGTAACAAGTAATAGTATGTACTTCTAAGAGAGTGAGAAGAATCTGGAAAAATATCCTCTCTGAGGTGCAGGCACAAATGGAAGAACTAAAGCCTAGGGTGGACCAGACATTTTGAATCTTTAAACAACTGGAGAGTATCTTGGAAGCACAACTCCCAATTTAGTGACATACTTTGACCTAAAATTGATATATATGAGAACAAAAAAGGCAAAAAACCTGACCATGAATGTAAGTCACCTTGATTAAACAATTCAAAAGTAAAGAAAGGCTCAGGCACAACAATTTTCCAAGTTATCCATTCCTTTGTTTTGTTCCATATGTTTTTATACATGGGGGTTATCAGTACATGTAGGTTGGTTAAAACCTTCACTTTTTTGTAAGTTGCAAAAGAGACAGTGGGTAGGAGAACAAGAATATCTCAACATTGAATGCATGCTCTTTGCAGATCAATTTTAGGAACACATTATATGATAGTTTGGGGTATGAAAATTGCTTTACTTGAAACTACCTTTTGTTCCTGTACACCTTGAAAAGACTTTGTGTATACCCAAAGATGCAGAGGCATAAACTGGAACACTGTGACCCAGATTGTCATAATAAAGAAGAGCACACCTAGAATATGATGTGGTCTCATTTAATGGCTAATAACATTGGCCATCCATTAAGGAAAATGCAGCCCTAACACTGGCTACAGGTCATATGAGTGGGAAAACCAGAAAGCAGCATGATGCTTTGACTTTGACTTTAGCCAAGTTACAACTGCCCATGCCTCAGTCTTCTCTGATAGGTGGAAAAACAAAGATCTGATATCTTGTTCAGATACACTGATAATTAGCTACTGAATCTTGTATAATATTTAGGGTCTGTTGGTGAGTTTTTAAGAAGAATAAAAGAGTGAATATTTGTCTAGCACATAAAAAGTGCTCAGTTGTGTAATCCATTAAAATAATTTTCTGCCAGGAGGCTCATTGTCTTTCTGGTATTTGAAGAAATTCTGCTGTGGCTTTAGACATTATGGCCTGCAGGAAGATAGGAGATTTTATAATACTATGAGAAGGGGAAAGTAGAATGATAATATGAACTGTGGCTCATGTTTACAATACTGGAATGTACAGTTTCATAATGCACCAAGAAATTTGGAAGGAGGTATGTGTGGCTTTAAATAATTTTTCCCATTTAGGATTAAAATTTTTTCCTGAAGCTATGCCATAGAGATTAATTGTTTGAACCTTGTACCCTCTATAGAGTTATTTTTATTTTAAATTTTTAACTTTTTTTATTCCATAGAGAATAATAATTGTTTAGGGAGTTTAAGATATGTAGTTCCCAGGAGCTTAATTAAGGTATAAAATCCTAGCTCCTTTCTGTACATATTCTGACATCTTCAAGACAGGGAGGATACGTGTGTCCATCAGGTTTGTTAGCTGGAACTAGGCTCAATTAAATTGAAAATGGAAATGGATATATTTTCTAAGCAAAAATTATTTTAAAAGTATGTCTAAATCAACTCTTCTAGTTAAAAAATTTTTAACAGAACTCATATTCTGGTGCACTTATGGCATGAAATACTTCTTTTGGCATTAAGAGATGGTCGATGGGAAATTAGCACAATTTCATCAGTGCACCAACCATTGGCTAACATCTATTAGTGTGCAAAAGAACACAGACTAAACAAAATGGTATATCTTCCTTATTTTTCCCTCTTTACTCCTCTTTCTTCCTTCTGTCACACCATTTTCCTTCATATACTTTAGAAAAATGACCATGGGGATGCTCCTTGTTTGTCACCTTAATTCTGAAGGTTGGATTAATGTGCCCATAAACTGGTCATGGGGAGTCATGGACATGAAAACTATCTCTGTGTGAGAAAGGAAATATATCCTTTTGAACTTTCTATTGTGTTTACCACAATCTAATTTCCTACTATTGGCCTAGAAAATAGGAAGAATAGTTTTCAAGTTCATATTTGGACTTTCTCTGGGGCAGGCAAATAATTCACATATTTTTGATTAAGTAGAGGAGAATCCCTAACTACTGGATCACTCTGTGTTCAATTTCTTTAAATTTAGTCCAATATATGGAAAAAAAATTCCAGGTTGCATGGTTTCTAGTCTATCCTCCCTTCATTCACTTTTCATTGCACATGTGAAGTCACGTATGTACTCCTACATCTATGATCTCACATTCTCCAACAATGGGATTTCAGAGAACCTAACCTGGGTAAATTTATGTTACTGATAGAATGAACTAAAAAAAGTGCACATTATATATTATCTCAATAGCCCTGATTGAACAGAGCTTATAAAAGTTTTCAGAGAACAGGTGTGTTAATTTTCATGGGGTGGTAACATATCATCTGATCTATTTCAAGTCCAACAAACCAACTAACGAAAATAACTTCTCAATTCTATTGTGGTAATAAGTGTGGAGCCCCATGTGAAGTTTCTCTTGATTCTAAAATTAGTTTTGATCAGTGAGCTCCACTAAGGTATTTCACAACTGGAATAAATTGAAAATTGTGGGTTTTTTAATTAATTAATAAGAAAAGTGTTTGTTATCAATATTCTATTTCTCTGAAGTTAATGTAAAACAATTTTCCCTCTGTTAGTCTGTTCCTAGGAGGTAGACAAAAATATTGTATTTCCCTGAAATGCAATCTAGTGGCAAATGGAGAAGGAAAACTGCAGCACTGTGTCAGAGTTCATCCTCCTGGGATTATCAGACCTCCCTGAGCTGAGTGTCATCTTCTTCCTGGTGTTTCTTCTCATCTATGGAGTCACAGTGATGGGCAACCTGGGCATGTTCACAGTGATCCAGATCAGCTCTCAGCTTCACACCCCCATGTACTTTTTCCTTAGCCACTTGTCCCTTGTGGATTTCTGCTACTCCACCATAATTGTGCCTAAGATGCTGGCCAATACCTTAAGCAAGGACAAAACTATTTCCTTCCTGGGATGTATAGTACAATTGTATTTGTTTTGTACTTATGCAATCACAGAGGACTTCCTATTGGCTATGATGGCCTATGACCGCTTTGTGGCCATCTGTAATCCACTACTCTACATGATTATCATGTCCCAGAAGCTCTGTATGGGGCTGGTATCTGCCTGCTATCTCTGTGGAGCAGTGTGTTCTCTGATTCATATTTTCTTAGCTCTTGATACCCCATCCTATAGATCAAAGGTGATTAACCACTTCTTCTGTGATTTACCCCCTCTCTTATCTCTTGCTTGCTCTGATGTGTCTATGAATGAACTGCTATTATTTATTGTGGCCACTTCCAATGAGATCATCATCATCACGATTATCCTCACCTCCTATATTTTTATTCTCATCACCATCCTGAGGATTCACTCTGCAGAAGGAAGGCGCAAAGCCTTTTCCACCTGTGCTTCTCATTTCACAGCCATCATTATCTTTCATGGAACAATCCTTTTCATTTATTGCAGACCCAGTTCTGACTATAGTATGGAAACTGATAAAGTGGCCACGGTGTTCTATACTGTAGTGATTCCCATGCTGAACCCCTTGATCTATAGCCTGAGGAACAAGGATGTGAAGGCAGCCCTCAGGAAAATGGTGGGATTCAAATTACTTTCTGGAGGGCTAATTTCTTAGTTGTACTTATGGTTTCAAAAGGAAGCTTCAGTGAGGAGCTTGTGTCTTAGTGAATGTGGATAAAATGGCAAAGAGGGAAGAGCATTAAAATCCAGGGGACTATGCATCTTTTGATTTCTGCTTGTCTTTGAGCTTTATCTAAAAATCCCCTTTATTGGTCAGAATATAGTAAAATGTGTCTGCCACCTTTGTTTCTCTTCACCCATCCATAACTGTTTTGAGTGATTTTGCAGAAAGTAATGTTTTGCTTCAGGGTTTTGGTTCCAGGTAACACCAACATATCTCTAACGAACATACAGAAAGAGACATTTCTTTCCATCGCCCTTAATTTATCTGACTTCTTGTATTGAACTAATGGCATTTTTCTTTCAGGGAGTTTCCCATGTACTTACCTGTATTTACAGGTGTGATTTTGTGTTATTTCTGCTTATTATTTTTCTTCTTTACTATTTTTTCTATTATAAAAATTATAATAATGAAAATTTTAAAAATATTCCCATCTTTAAAATGGAGATAATAATTCTGTACCTATCCATAAAATTGCAATGACAATTATTTAAATAATCATCTTAAATTCTTAGTGCTATATATAGTAAAGTATAATTGATTAAGCACTAGCTGCTGCTATTGTCATTTTTACTTTTTGCTCTGTATTTCACCTTAATTCTTGATTAAACAAGTACATCAGGAAATTCATTTCTTACCTTTTTCAAGTCTCCATGGCTTTGTTAATGTTATTATGTTCTGCCGGATTTTATTTTACTCATTTTCTACATTTCCAAATCTTTCACTTTACATTAGTTTCTTGTGGCTCCTGAACAAGTTACCACAAACTTGGATGCTTAAAATAATAGAAATGTATTTTTCAATGTTCTGGTGTCTGGAAATCTGAAGTCAGTATCACTGGGCCAAAATCAGGTTGCCTGCAGGGTCTCCCTCTGTCCTGGGACTCTAAGGGATACTCCATTCCTTGCCTCTTCCATCTTCTGGTGGCTGCTGGCTTCCTTGGCTTATGGCCTTAACATTCCAATATTCAAGGCATCTTTACAAAACTGTCTTGTCTGTGTGTGTGTGTGTGTGTGTGTGTGTGTGTGTGTGTGTGTGTTTGTATGAAATCAGCTTATTTCTCTCTCTTACATGAACACTTGTGATGGGATTTTGGCCCATCCACACAATCCAGAATGCCTCCTCAATTGTAAAGACTTAGCTCAAGCATATCTGCAAAGAACATTCTTCTATATAGGGTAGCATTTACAGGTTCCAGTTATTAAGATATCTGATATATATGTGTGCATTGGGGGTTGCAATGTCAAATTAATAAATCCATCTTTTTAAAATCAAATTATAATTTGCATTCCTTATATTCCTATACTATTAAATTTGTATTGATTTTCTCACTCCTGTAAGATATCATTTGGTATTGGTTATTGTCTACATTTTTGTTAAAGACACTTACTTAAATGCAACATTGATCTTTGTTGCTATAATGAATTGAGAAGAGCACTTGTCTTGACATTAAACAACTGTGGCCAGGTTCTGGCTCTGATCAGTGATTTTGATCAAGATACTTAAATTCTATAACCTCAGTTTTCTGAAATATTACCTGGGGATAAGCTAACAGCCTGAGTGAGTTACTGGGGGGTTTACATATAATAAATATGCAAGGAACTGTTTAAGGAATATACTAAGTAACTTTTCTTATAAAGAAACTTTTGAGGTCATGGTTTGTGTATTAACCATTTAGAAATATGCCACTAACCCTGTCACAAATAGCTACTCATTATCTCAATTGAATAAATGAATATATACTAGCTGAAAGAAGGGAGTTGTATTGATCTTATAATGAAAATATGGCACTGCTTTTATTTTCAGTTATTTTAAATCAGGTGAAATTTCCTTATTATCTGAGACCTGACATTTATGATGAAAGAAAGAGAAATCCTTTGCCTTTGCTTCTCCAACTAGAGAATGGTTCCTTAGCCTTGGCACTCTTAAAATTTGGGCTAGAGAATTCATTGCTGTGGGGTTCTGTCCTGTGCATGTAGGATGTTGAGCAGTATCCTTGACCACTCTCCACTAATTTCCAGTACCACCCCTAAACTGCCCCCACATTTGTGACAAGAAAAATTATCTCCAGACATTGACAAATGTCCCCTGGGGAAAAAAAGTGACCCATGTTGGGACCCAATGAACTGGAGAGTATCAATATACAATGCACTATTCTCCTCAGAGAATTTAAAACATTGAATTATTCTTTATGTAAGAAGTCTTTTCAGCCACTCAAGCCCCAGCATTTCACCAGGTTACTATTTAATCTTTTCTCCAGAACCTACAATGCCCCATTACCTTGGTCTTCTAGGGCCTCAGGGACATACAGTAACTGTCATGTTACTGAGGATAAGTATCTGCCTTTCTATCTTACTGAGAAGTGGCTTCAATGAGTCTAAAGTTTCATCATTATGCTGATAGTAAAATGACAATCCACTTGTGTAGATTGAGACTTTAGATACAGCTTCACAAAGAGCTTTAAATGTCAGGTTACTTCCTGACTAAGTTTCCTGGTTTCTTTGGAAAAATTGACCCTACTGACTGTTCCTCAAACATTTTTGAAAAACAATGAGATAAAATGTTTCTTCTTGCATTTCCTTAAGCATTTATATATATAATATGTTCTGATCACCCCCTTACTTACAAGCTAGAAGGGATGGTATTCATTCACATTCTTTTACTAATAGCATCTCAGATTTCCATGGTGACCCTACCTCTCCTATTCTTGGTATGTTTCTTCTTTGCACCCACTTGGTTTTGGGAATTATTCAAGGCCAGTTAATGAGAGACACAGTGACTGATATCTGTGCAGACATTAGGGAGCTAGTGAGTCAACTGTAAGCTGATCTCATTTCTGCTGAGGCCAATCCTGTGGGCAGACCAAGACCAAAATTGCTTGTTGCTCTTTTTGCCAAGAAGAGGATAAAGCCTGTCTGAAATTAAGTCCTCAAAGATGAAAACATAACAGAGAACTGGAGAAAGACAGACACTTGAGGACATTTTGTTTTTAACACTTGGATCTTCTCTTGACTGATCTACATTCAAAGTTTTTAAGTTATATCAGCAATAAATCCCTTCCTTTTATTAAGTCACTCAAGAAGGTGATTTTGGCACAAAAAGAAGACAAATAAACTATTTACACACATCCTATTCATCAATAGAATAATGTCTAATACCTTTAAGCATAATTCAATGCCATTTTAGTCTAAAAAATGTATCTCTCCAGTCAATATACGTTCATTAGGAAACAAATTCTCTTTTTTTAAGTTAAATTTTATTGAGATATATTCATATAACATAAAATCATCCAAAGTGTACAATCAATTGTTCATTGTACCATTATATAGTTTTGCATTCATTACCACACAAAAAGAATTGAACATTTTCATTACCTGCCAAAAATATAAAAATAAGAATAAAAGTTAAGGTAAAAAAGAACACCCAACACATCATATCATCCCTCATCTTTTCCTATTATTTATTCACTTTTTGATCCCATTTTTCTACTCAACTGTGGGCAAAAGGAGTGTGACCCACAGGTTTTCACAATCACATGGTCACACCATGTAAGCTATATAGTTATAGGATTGTCTTCAAGAATCAAGGATACTGAAATGCAGTTCAACAGTGTGCCGGTTTGAGTGTATTGTGTCCCCCAAATGCTATTATCTTTGTAGTCTTGTGTGGGGCAGAAGTTTTGGTGTTGGTTAGATTTGCTTGGAGTGTGTCCCACCCAGCTGTGGGAGATAATTTTGATGAGATGTTCCCATGGAGGCGTGGCCCCACCCATTCGGGGTGGGCCTTGATTGGTGGAGCTATATAAATGAGCTGACTCAAAGAGAGAAAAGAGAGTGCAGCTGGGAGTGATGTTTTGAAGAGAAGCAAGCTTGCTAGAAAGGAACATCCTGGGAGAAAGCCGTTTTGAGGCTGGAGCTTTGGAGCAGATGCCAGCTGCCTTCCTAGCTAGCAGAGGTTTTCCAGACTCCATTGGCCATCCTCCGGTGAAAGTACCCGATTGCTGAAGTGTTACCTTGGATGCTTTGTGGCCTTAAGACTGTAACTGTGTAGTGAAATAAACCCCCATTTTATAAAAGCCTATCCATCTCTGGTGTTTTGCATTCTGCAGCATTAGCAAACTAGGACAGATTTTGGTACCAGGAGTGGGGTGCTTTTGCTGCTGTGTTTGCAAATACCAAACATGTTGGAATGGCTTTTTAAATGGATAATGGGGAGTTTCTGGAAGAGTTGTGAGGAGCTTGATAGAAAAGGCCAAAACTGCTTTAAAGAGACTGTTTGTGGAAATATGGACTCTAAAGATACTTCTGATGAGGCCTTGAAAAGAAATGATGAATGTGTTGTTGCAAATTGGAAGAAAGGCAATCATTGTTTTAAAGTGGCAGAGAATTTGGCAAAATTGAGTCCTGGTGTCAGATTGAAGGAAGAAGTTGAAAGCGACAACCTGGAATACTTAGCTGAGGAGATCTCCAGACTACGTGTGGAGGACGTACCCTGGCTTCTCCTTGCAGCTTATAGTAAAATGCGAGCGGAAAGAGATAAACTTAGAACTGAACTCTTGGGTTCAAAGAGACCAGAAGCTGATCACTTGGAAAATTACGAGCTCCCAGGGGATGGAATCCCAGAAGCTACAGCCCAACATGAGGATGTAACCAAACATGGAACCCAGCTGCCATTTCAGTACAAGCCAAGATTGGAAAAGGAGTTAAGCAGAAAGGATTTGTGGAAAGTCCTATTGTCTGATGGCTTTGACCCCTGCATGCTTCATGCAAACCCAACAGAATTTTTGCGAGATCTTTATAGACAGAGCCATTGCCAGTCTGGACTGGAGGAGACAGACAAGGAACAAATTGAAGGAAAAATTTCTTCAAAGACAGAGCCATGGAGGTTGAGGTCTGGAGTCAAGAGGTCTCGTGCTAGGAGAGCGGAGCAGCCCACATGCATGGAAAGGGTGAGTTTGCCCTGGAGGTCGAGGGTGGGCCTTCTGCCTCGATGCTCTGGAAGAGTTTTGCCACCTCAGGTCCCAAAAGGTTGGAGCACATTCCCAGGGAATTGGGGAGAGCCTGGCTGCCACCACACTGTTCTGAAGGGGTTGAGCGTGTTCCCCGGAGATGGAAGGGAATCCGGGAGCTGCCCCGATGTTTGAGGAGGATGGGGCCGAGAAGGTGGTCTCCCCAATGTGTGGATATGTTGGAGCACTCACCCAAGCATTTGGAGAGGAAACAGCTGCCAAAAAGGTCCTTGGGAAGGGTTAGGCTCCTGCTCTCTCAAGCCCCAAGGATGCAACATTGTTCTGTTAATGACTCTCAGACTTTGAAATCTAATGGAGTTTGTCCTGCGGGTTTTAGGAACTGTTTTGCTCCTGTTAACCCTGTTTTCCTTACTGTTTCTCCTTATGGCAATGGAAATGTTTATCCTATGAATGTCCCTCCTTTGTATATTGGAAGCATATAACTTGTTCTAAGTCCACAAATCCACAGCTAGAGGGGAATTATGCCTTAGGACTGACCACGCCTAAATTGATTTTGATGGGATTTTGTACTTAACTTTTGTTACTGAAATGATTTGAGTTTTTGTGGTATTGTGATGGAATGAATGTATTTTGTATTTGAAAAGATAATGTCATTTTGGGTTCCAGGGGGTGGAATGTGCCGGTTTGAGTGTATTGTGTCCCCCAAATGCCATTATCTTTGTAGTCTTGTGTGGGGCAGAAGTTTTGGTGTTGGTTAGATTTGCTTGGAGTGTGCCCCACCCAGCTGTGGGAGATAATTTTGGTGAGATGTTCCCATGGAGGTGTGACCCCACTCATTCGGGGTGGTCCTTGATTGGTGGAACTATATAAATGAGCTGACTCAAAGAGAGAAAAGAGAGTGCAGCTGGGAGTGATGTTTTGAAGAGAAGCAAGCTTGCTAGAAAGGAACATCCTGGGAGAAAGCCATTTTGAGGCTGGAGCTTTGGAGCAGATGCCGGCTGCCTTCCTAGATAGCAGAGGTTTTCCGGACTCCATTGGCCATCCTCCGGTGAAAGTACCCGATTGCTGAGGTGTTACCTTGGATGCTTTGTGGCCTTAAGACTGTAACTGTGTAGTGAAATAAACCCCCATTTTATAAAAGCCTATCCATCTCTGGTGTTTTGCATTCTGCAGCATTAGCAAACTAGGACAAACAGTTTCAGGTATTTCCTTCTAGCTATTCCAATATACTAAAAACTAAAGAGGGATATCCATATAACGTGTAATAACTTCCCGCATGTCCTCTTGACTCCATTTGAAATCTCTCAGTAACTGAAACTCTATTTTGTTTCATTTCTCTTCCCCATTTTTGTCAAGAAGTCTTTCTCAATACCACAATGCTGGTCAAGGCTCATCCCCAGAAGTCAGGTTCTACATTGCCAGGGAGATTTACACCCTTGGGAATCAGGTACCATGTAGGGGAGAAGGCAGTGAGTTTATCTGCAGAGTTGGCTTAGAGAGCGAGTCCACATCTGAAAACAAAAGAGGGTCTCTGGGGTTGCCTCTTAGGCTCAACTATAAGTAGGCTTCACTTCTTCTTTATAATAACAAGATTCATAAGGGAAATCTGCAAGATCTATGGTTCAGCCTTCTAACTTGGTAGTCCTCAATGCTTCTGAGAATATCAGTATTTCCCCAAGTAAGGAAGTTAAATATTTCTACATTTCTTCCCCATCCCTCAAGTGGGCTTTGCAAGAACATTTTTATTCTCTGCCCAAATAACTTTGGGACGTATCAAGGCTTCACAATAAACTGTATAAACCAATTAGACCTCACTCCCTATTCAAAGTTCCATGTAGTTATGGTGTTTGAATAAACTGACCATAAAGTTAAATTATATAGTGTGCTACAGAAAATATAGATTTTGCACTGAATAAACATCTCTTCCTTTGGTCTCACACAGAAATTACAGTTTTAAAATACCATTTACCCACTAGTCTGAATTTACCTGAGTCCTCACTCTGCTGGTTTGGATGTATTATGTCCCAGAAATGCCATGTTCTTTGATGCAGTCTTGTGGGGGGGAGATGTATTAGTGTTGATTAGGTTGGAATCCTTTGATTGTTTCCATGGAGATGTTACTCAATCAACTGTGGGGGAGAGTTTTCATTGGATAATTTCCATGGAGGTGCTATCCCACTCATTCAGGGTGGGTCTTAATTGAATCACTGAAGCCCTATACAAGCTTTCACATACAGAAGTAGGTGTTATAGCCAAGAGAGACACTTTGAAGAAAGCACAGGGGCTGAGAGAGGAGCTGGAACACAACCCTGGATCAGCAGACACCAGCCACATGCCTTCCCAGCTAACAGAGGTTTTCTGGATGCCATTGGCCTTCCTTCAGTGAAGGTAAGCTTGTGTTGATGCCTTCATCTGGACATTTTCATGACCTTCAGACTGTAACTTTGTAACCAAATAAACCCACTTTATAAAAATCAATCCATTTCTTGTACTTTGCATAATGGCAGCATTAGCAAACTGTAACACTAACCAAGTCCATTTCCTTCATATTTCTAATTGAAGTCTGAACTCTTTTTCAGCCTCTTTAACATTTGCTGTATGGGGTAATTCTGACATTCATAGCTGCAGAATTCTGGCTCTGAGTTTCATATGTCAAACAGATACACCAAGTTCCAGGGACTGATCAAGTTATACACAAAGAGCTCAGCAACTCAAAATTTAGAAATAGCTATTACAACTCAGGAATAAATGTAACTGCTATAAGAGCTTTACCGTCTAGGAAAATTCACTGTAAGCATTCTCCTGAAAACCTATGCTCTTCTGAAAATCTATGCCCTCAGTTTCAATTCTCAGAGTTTCCACATTATAGATAGCACATTAGTGAGTTTGCACATTAGAGAGGTATTATAATGTTTGTCTTTTCATTTATGGTTTATTTCACTCAACATATTGTCCCCAAGGTCTATTTACCTAGTTGCGTACCTCACAACTTCTTTCCATCTTGTAGCTGCTCAGTATTCCATTGTATGCTTATACCAAAGTTCACCTCTGCATTCATCAATGTACCCTTAACCTATCTCCATCCCTTGTGAATTGTGAATAGTGCCACCATATACAACAGTGTGCAAATGTCCATTCATGTCCCTTTTCTCAGTTCTTCCAAGTATATGCCCAATAACAGTGTTGCAGGTACATATGCCAACCCCATACTTAGCTTCTTGTAGAACCACCACACTGCTTTCCAGATGGGGTGCACCATTGTACTTCCCCACCAAAAGTGATTAGGTACAAAACTTTCTCCATATTTTGTCCATCACTTGTATTCCTCTGTTTATCTTCCAGTTTCATTTTCATACCATACATTACCTCCTAAGTAAACAAACAATGGTACCCAGTTTAATCACATAGTTATGCATTCACCACCACAATCTATATGAGGACATTTCCATTTCTTCCACAGAGAAAGAAGAGCAGGAAAAAAAAGAAAAAAAGAAAAAAGAAAAAAAATGATGAATAAAAAATAAAAGCAAAACTAAAATTAAAATTAAATAAAATACAATAGAAAGGTCAGAAAATAAAACCAATGCCAAGAATCCCATAACCTTCCCTTATGTCCCCCTCTTATAGACCTTAACTTTGACATATTATCTTTGTTACAATTAATGGAAGCACGTTACTGTTAACTATAGACTCTAATTTGCATTGATTGTATTTTCCCCAATTCTACTACACTTTAACACCTTGCAATGTTGATATTCATTTGTTCTCCCTCATGTAAAAATGTTCTTATATTTGTAGACTTAATCACAATCATTGACCACTGTGAATTACACTAATACAGTCCCAGTATTTGTCTTCTATCTTTCCTTCTGGTGTCCCCTAGCCTTCCTCTTTCAACCATACTCATATTCATCTTTGTTCAGTGTACTTACAATATTGTACTATCATCACACAGTAATGTGCTATAAATTTCTGGATCCATACAATCAATCCTATTGAACATTCTATACTCTTTCAGCATTAAATGCCCAATCTACTCTCCATCTCCTGATGTTTTCATTTCTACTCTCTTCTCCAAACCTCTTTCCTGTCTTTTCCTATCTGTCTGTAGCACTCCCTTTAGTATTTCTTGTAGAGGAGGCCTCCTGTTCAACTCTCTCAATGTCTGTTTATCCGTAAATGTTTTAAACTGTGTCTAATTTTGGAAGGAGAGTTTTGCAGTATAAAGGATTCTTGGATGGCAGTTTTTCTCTTTCAGTATCTTGAATATATCATGCAACTGCCTTCTTGCCAACATAGTTTCTGCTGAGAGATCTGCCCTTAGTCATATAGGGCTTCCCTTGTATGTGATGGATTGTTTTTTCTTGCTGCTTCCAGAATTCTCAATCTTTGACATTTGAAAATCTGATTAGTAACTCTCTTGGAATATGTCTATTTGGATCAATTCTGTTTAGGGTATGCTGTGCTTCTTGGAACTGTGTTTTATGTCTTTTATAAGAATTGGGAAAATTTTCATTGATTATCTACTCTATTATCCTTTCTGCCCCCTTTCCTTTCACTTTTCCTTCTGGGACACCCATAACGTATATTCATGTGCTTCATGTTGTCTTTCAGGTCTCTGAGACCCTGTTCACATTCTTCCCTTCTTTTCCCTATCTGTTATTTTGTGTGTAGGATTTAAGATGTCCTGTCCTCTAGTTCATCAATCCTTTCTTCTGCTCTCCAAGTCTGCTATTGCATGCCTCCATTGGGTTTTTCATCTCTTCTATTGTACCTTTAATTCCCATAAGTACTTTTATTTATTTTTTCAAGCTTTTGAGTTCTTCTTTATGGATGCCAAGTGTCTTCTTTATATCCTTCATCTCTTTTGTCACATTTTTTCAACTCATTGACTTCATTTAGAAGATTTGTTTGAACATCTTTATTTCTTGCAACTCCTGAATCCAAGTTGGGTGTTAGATTTTTATTTTGACTGGGTCATGTCTTCATCTTTCCTGGTGTGACTCATGATATTTTGCTGTCTTGGCATCTGATTTTCTTCATTATTTTATTCTGAAGGTCATTTTATCTCTTTTGCCTAGGGTTTCCTTGTTTGTATTTGATCACTATCTTTTCTTTGTTTCTTTCACTGGCCAATTGTCATGTTGGTTCTGGCACCCCCCCCCCCCAAGTATTCTGCCAAAAATCAGGCACCCACAGTGGCCTGCCACAGGAATGGGAGGTAGACACAGGGAACTCCAGCAAGTTCACTCTGTGTGGCAACACAAATCCTCTGGCTTCCAGTGATATTCTGTTTTTCACTGATCAGCAAGACCCGGGTTTGTTTTAGAGTCTTGCTTTAATAGTTGGGTCTTTGGTATTTCTTATCAAAAACAGGGCTGAGTTCTTGAACAGGGCATGTAGACCAGCTTTTGTGGTCCTAAGAAAGGGTCTGGAGCATCTATTTAAGTGTGTTTCAATTCCCTTCCACCTTCCAGACTGTTCAGCAGATGGTGCTGTTTGGTACCTTAATTGTCCTCAGAAGAGGACAGGCTACATCTGCACAAATAATCTGAAACTGCAGGATTCCTATGCCCTCACTTTGCCAGCCAAAATCTGGTTTGATATGGGACTCAACATGCAGCACAGGACTCCTTCAGCTGACTCAGTACTCGAGCCATCCCCAAGGCAATGCCACTGGCTGCTGCTTCTCTCAAAGTTGGGGGAAGAGCTTTCAGACTCAAGGCTGGGAACAGTCTATGCCCACATTTTCTCAGTCTCCTTGTTCTTCACTGATGTAGGCCTTGAAATATCCTCCCCTGTTCCCTGGGTCTTCAAATGATGAGGGTATGTCTCACTGCTGTGAGAGAATTTATATTCTGTGTCTCTGGTGGGTGGGGTCCTGCTTGATGATTCTGTGCCTTTCCCAAACTGAGACTAAGTGAGGTGGGGGGAAGAGGACCAACTAGTATGGGATGGAAGATTCCTTCCTGGTGTTTCTTCTCTTTCTTCAATTCATCATTTTCAGTGTCCTTCTCCTGTTTATATCCTCCTTCCAGAGTTTCAAACAATTCAAAATTGTCCTTTTTCCATTGAATCTCTTGAGAGAATTTTTCAGTAGCTATTTACATCAACACATTGATGATGTCACACCAACACATTCTCTCTCAATCTCATTTTCAAACCTCCAAGCATGGAATGGGATTTCCCATTTCCACATCATTCCTTCACTTTTTATTTCCCTATCTTCCCTCATACACTGCTTTGGACTTGAAAAATCCTTATTACCATGTTCACATTGTATACCCTCTCCTTGTTTTGTGTCTAGAACAGTGCCTGGCACAAACTATGCATAACTAAATGTATTTGTTTAATTGAGATTACCTAATCTGGCCTGGATTGCCAGAATTCAATTGAACAGAGATGAAAATGTATCACAGTACATGTCAGTGACACAGCGTGGGAAAATATGTTTGCAAATCATATACATCTAACAAAGCACCTGTATACAGAGTATATAAAGGACTCTCAGAACTCAACTCTATGAAAACCAAGGCCCCTCTCCCTAAAAGGGCACAAGATATGAAAATAACATTAATCGGTAAATTGCTGGAGGATCAGTTTGAACTAGCTTGAGAGTTAAGTACTCTGATGATCCATATTTTTGTTTGTTTGTTTGGGGATCACAGGAACACTCTTCTGAGTTTTGCCTCTAAGAACCCAACTGGATTCTTACTTTGAAGACAGAAAATTATCTTTCTGCTTCCAGTGAGGGGGGTGGGGTGGGAATGTAACCATTTTGAAATACACCTGGAGGGGAGTGTTCTCTTTATCAAAGGTCTTCCCTCACAATAAACAGTTTTACCAAAGGCTGATTAGATTGGGTATTACTAGAGCCTCACCAACCTGAGGAAAGGGAAATACAGATCTCAAGCTCCCTCTAGTCTAAGGCAAATTACAAGGGAAATACCAAATTCCAAAACCTTTGAATTTTCCTGTATCAGCTATTTTTTTTTTTTTTTTTTAAGAAAAGCTGATAAGTGCTTGTGAAGATCACAGCCAAGGGGCACAGCTTCCCTAAGAACCTGAGACCAAATCACAGGCTTATAAATGATTTCCCTTTTCCCACACTTTACTGCCATGACATTAATCACATAAATTTGTGATGGAAAGAAATGCAAGGCTCAGATCTTATCTTACTAGGAGCCTCCAAGAAAATCCAAAGTCATCAGGGGAGAGTAAAACAACACCAAAGGAAATTTCAGCCTCTAACACCTACAGCTAAATCAAATGCTAAACACAGTTTAACTCCTAGACAGATTAACATAAAACCCCTCACTAAAGAATTATGTGCCTCACTTCCTTTCACATGGTATATCATGTTTAACATTCAACATTAAATTGTAATGCATTCTAAAAGACAAAAATGCATTTTGAAGAAGCAGAGCAAGTATCAGAAACAGATTTAGATATGCCAGAGATTTTTGGAATTATTACATGAAGAATTTAAAATAATTATGCTTAATTTGGTCACAGCTTTAATGGAAAAAGAGGACACCATGAGAAAAGATGGGTGATACAATCAGTGAGAAAAAAAAAAACTTAAAGAAATCAAAAGGAAATACTAAAAATAAAAAGCAAAACACCAAAACAGAACAAAGGTAGGCATATCAATTGATGGAATGGAGTTGAGAGTGCATGAATAAGCCCTCACATCTATGGCCAATAGATTTTTGACAAGGCTGCCAAGTCCACTCAATTGGAAAAGAATAGTCTGCAACAAATGGTGCTAAGATAACAGGATATCTATATGATAAAGGATGAAATAGGACTCCTATTTCACCCCATATTCATAAATTAACCCAAAATGGATCAAATACCACAATACATTAACTAGTACATTAAAACTCCTAGAAGAAAACATAGGAAAGACTCTTCAGGGTCTTGTGTTGAGCAACAATTTCTTGGACTTTACACTGCGGGGAGCTGTAGGCTGACAAGCATCACCTGCTGCACAGGACAGGAAAAGGACAGAGTATAGAGGCCTCACAGGAAAGTCTGACAACTCACTGGGTATCATCCTCAGGGAAACATGCAACTGATTACACTTTTCTCCTGAGATGTAGGCCCATCTGGTCTGGGAAAATCTGACTGTGGTAATTGATGAAACTAGCTGCCAAGACAACAAAAAATTATGTCACATTAGAAAAAAATGAAGATATGGTCCAGTCAAAGAAACAAACTTACACTTCAACTGAGATACAGGAATGAAACAACTAATTATGAATAAAACAAATCTCCTAAATCAATCCAAAAATCAAAGAGTTGAGGGAAAATATGGCAAAATAGATGAAGAGTATAAAGAAGATACTGAGTGAACATAAGGAAGAACATGAAAGTTTGAGAAAAAAAAACAATTGGAAGAAAATATGGGAAAGAAAGGCACGATACAAGAGATGAAAAACACAATAGCAGACTTGAAGAGGCAAAAGAAAAGATTCATGAACTAGAGGAAAAGACATCTGAAATACTACACACAAAAGAACAGATAGGGAAAAGAATGGGAAAATAGGAACAGCATCTTATGGAGCTGAATGACAACATGAAGTTCAAGAATGTAAGTGTTATGGGTGTCCCAGAAGGAGAAGAGAAGGGAAAAGGGGCAGAAACAAAAACGGAGGAAATAATCACTGAAAATTTCCCAATTTCTATGAAAGACATAAAATTACAGCATACCCCAAACAGAATAAATCCAAATAGACCTATGCGAAGACACTTAATAATCAGATTATCAAATATCAATGATAAAAGAGAGAATTCTGAAAGCAACACGAGAAAAGTGATCCAGCACATACAAGGGAAGCTTGATACGACTATGTGTGGATTTCTCAGTAGAAACCATGAAGGCAAGAAGGCAGTGGTGTGATATATGTAAGATACTGAAAGAGAAAAACTGCCAACCAAGAATTCTATGTCTTGCAAATCTGTCCTTCAAAAGTGAGGGAGAGTTTAAAATATTCTCAAACAGACACTGAGAGAGTTTGTGAACAAGATGCCTGCTCTACAGTAAATATTAAAGGGAGCATTACAGGCAGACAGGAAAAGACAGGAGAGAGAGGTTTGGTGCACAATATTGGGTGATGATAGCACAGAAATGTAAGTACAGTAAACAAAAATGACTGTGAATACAGTTGAAAGAGGAAGGTTGAGGGCATGTAGGACACCAGAAGGAAAGATAAAAGAGAAACCTAGAGTGGTCAATGATTGTGATTAAATGTACAAATATGTTTTACATGAGGGAGAACATATGGATGTCAACTTTTCAAGGTGTTAAAAATGGGATGGCATTGGAGAAAAATAAAATCAATGGAAACTAGAGTCTATAGTTAACAGCAACATTGTAATATGTTTCCATTAATTATAACAAAGGTAATATACCAAATCTAAATGTGTATAAGAGTGAGATATAAGGGAGGGACATGGGATTCTCAGCATTTGTGGTGTTGTCTGACTTTTTATTTTATTTTATTTTTATTTTATTTTTTCTTTTGTTACTTTTTAGTTGTCATTTTCATTTTTTATTTTTATTGTTTATTTTTACATTTTTTGCCTCTTCCACTTTCTTTGTTGAAGAAATGGATATGTCCCTATACAGGTAGTGGTGGTGAATGCATAACTGACTATATAGGAAACCATTGATTGTTTATTTAGGAGGGAATGTATGGTGTGTGAATAAAACTGTCTAAAAAATAAACAGAGAGATATAAGTACTGAAGAAAATCTTGAGAAAGGGATGTACTTAATCATCATTGGTGGGGAAGTAGAATGGTGCAGCCCATCCATAAGGCAGTGGGGTGTTTCCATGCATAGCTAAGCATGGGGTTGCAATATGGTCCTGCAATTTGGTTACTGGGTATATGCTTGGAAAAACTGAAAAGAGGGACATGAATGAAAATTTGCACAGTGAGGTTTATGGTGTCACTATTCAAAATTTGCAGTGGATGGAGGAGACCTAAAGGGATATTGACCGATGAACAGAATGGTGAACTGTAGTGTATACTTACAATGGAATATTGAGCTGCTACAAGAAGGAGTGAAGTTGTGAGGTTAATAGACATTGAGGGGAGTAGACTGGGTGAAGTGAACCAGAAATGAAAAGAAAAACATTATAATGTTTCACTAATATGGACAAAATATGTGCAAACTCTGAGAACTGAGTCTGAGAGCCGAGGTTATCACGGGAGGGTTTACTATAAACATTGCTAATTGGAAGCTCTTATAGCAGTTACATCTATTCCTGAGTTGTAATGGTTATTTCTAAATTCTGAGATGACAGTCCCTGGAACTTTGGGTACCTGTGTGAAACTTAAGACTCAGAGCCAGAATCTGGCAGCTACGAATGTCAACATTACCCCAAACAGCAAATATTAAGGAGTCTGAAAAAAGAGATCAAACTTCAATTAGAGATATGAATGAAGTGGACTTGGTTAGGACCAAGGTAAATCAGACTAAAGGGTGAAGGATCATATTGATGGTGTTTTCAAAACTTCAACTTCTGTGCCAGACCAATGGAAGAGATGTTTATTTGGTGCAAAATCTATATTTTTTATAACACATGGTGCAAAATCTATATTTTTTATAACACATTATATAATTTAATGTGTGTGGTCAATTTATTCAAACAACATAATTACATGGAACATTGAATAAGGAGTGAAATCTGGTCAGTTTGTACAGGTTAGTGTGAAGCCCCAATATATCACAGAGTAATTTGGGCAGATAATTAAAAATATATTTGCAAAGCCCTCTTGAGTGACTATGGGAAAATGTGGTAATATTAAACTTCCCAACCTGGGGAATTAGTAATATTCTCCCAAGCATTGGCAGCTACCAATTTAGAAGGATGAGCCCTTGATCTTGGGACTTGCACTAATGAAGTTTGTTAATGCAAAGGAGATGCTAAGCCTCCTCAAAATTTGTCTGAATCACCCCCAGAGAACCTCTTTTGTTTCTCTGATGTGGCCTCTCTCTCTAAGCCAACTCCACAGGTAAACTCACTGCTTTCCCCCAACATTGGACATGACCCCCAGGGGTAAAAATTTCCCAGGCAATGTGGGACATGGCTCACAGGGATGAGCTTGGCCCTGGCATTGTGGAATTGAGAAAGCATTCTTGGACCAAAAGGGGGAAGAGAAATGAAACAGAATAAAATTTCAGTGGCAGAGAGATCTCAAATAGGGTTGAGAGGTCATTCTGGAGGTTATTCTTATACATTATATAGATGTCCCATTTTAGTTTTTAATGTATAGCAATAACTGGAAGGAAATACCTCAAATTGCTGAACTACAATCCAGTAGCCTTTATTCTTGAAGATGGTTGTACAGACGTATGGCTTACACTGTTTGGCTGTGTGATTTTAAAATCCTTGTTGCTCCCATTCCTGTAGCACAGTGCATAAACAGATGAATAGAAAAATGAGGACAAAAATTAAATGAGCAATAGGGAAGGGTTGGGGGTGTGGGATGCTTTGGGTATTCTTTTTTACTCTAAATTTTATTCTTATTATTTTTTGTGTGGTAACAAAAATGTTCACAAATTGATTGTGGTGATGAATGCACAACTATGTAATGGCATTGTGAATGACCGATTGTCCACCATGGATGATTGTATGATATGTGAATATATCTCAATAATGTTGAATTTAAAATTCACAATTATGGTTAGACACATAAACATCCTCTGTCAGTAACTGAAAGATTCCACAGGCAGAATATCAGTGAGGATACAGTTGAACTGGACAACATTAAGCATTTCCAATTGACATTTACAGAATACTTCATTCAACAACTGCAGAATATACATTCTCTCAAAGTCACATGGAACATCCAACAAGATATACCACATCATGGGCAACAAAATACACACAAACAAACAAAATAATAGAAAGCATATCAAGTACACTTTAAAATTACAATGGCATCAAACTAGAAATCAGTAACAAAGATACAGCTATAAAAAAAACCCAAATTTGTTATTTAAACACACTTTTAAATAACATATGGGTCAAAGAAGAATTCCCAAGAAAAAATTAAAAACATTTTGAACTAAATGAAAAGAAAGTACAACTTAGAATTTGTGGGATACAGCAAAAACAGTGTTTAGAGGGAAATTTATAGAAATAAGTAAATGTATTAAAAAAAGAAGAAGCATTTAAAATTAATAATCTAAGCTTCCACCTCAGAAAACTAGAAAAAGACAGCAAATTATATAAAATAAGAACAAAAAAAGAATAAAAGAAAAATCAAAGAAAATGGAAACAAGAAAACAAAAGAAAAATCAAGAAAAACACAAGCCATTTCTTTGAAAAGACCAGTATGATTGACAATCCTGTAGTCTAATCAAGAGGAGAAGAATGAAGACATAAATTACTAACATCAGAAATGGAAGAGGGACCATCACTACAGATCCCATGGACATTAATAGGACAATAAAGGAATATGATGAACAACTCCATGCCTACAAATATGTTACCTTAAATTAAATTCACAATCTATAAAAATTTACACAAAGAAAGAGATCATCTGATTTGGTCTACATCTCATAAAGAAATTGAGTCAATAATTAACAATCTTCCAAAAGAGAAAGCACAAAGCCAAAATGATTTGACTACTGAATTCTACCAAACACTTAAGGAAGAAATTACATCAATTCTCCATAATCTCTTTGAAGAAGAGTGAACACTTCCTAACACATTTTATGGGGTCAGCATTACCCTAATATCAAAACCATGCAAAGACATTCAAATGAAGGAAAATGACAGACCAAAATCTGTGAGAAATATTGATGAAAAATCCTCAAGAAAATATTAGCAAATTGAATCCAACAATGTATACAAGGAATTATACATCATGACAAAGTTGGATTTATTATAGGTATGAAAGACTGGTTCAACTTTTCAAAACCATTAATGCAGTCTCTCGTATCAACATTCTAGAGGAAAAATAGAATGATCATAATGTATGAAAAATAAAACATTTCACAAAATCTAATACCCTTTCATGATAAAAAAAAAAAAAAAAAAAAAAAAATCTCTGCAGACCAGGAATAGAAGGAACTTCCTCAACTTGATAAAGAATATATACAAACATACTACAGCCAATATCATACTTATCATGGCCTAAGGGGGCTTTTGCAGCCTAAGGACTAAAGAAGGCACTGAACTCATTCTGAGGCATGAGATTTTATTTGGGACTTACAGGGTGGGAAGCCAGTCAAGCTGCTCTGAATGAGGCCAGGAGCTGCTCTGAATGGCAGCCACTTCAGAGCTCAGTGTGAAGGTAATCCACACTTTGGGGGGAACTGACCAAGCCATAGTGACATTCCAATGGGTATGAAATCATATGCGTGGGAATGGGAGACTTGTGGCAGAGGGAAGGATTGATTGTATTCAACACGAAAGAGGGGAGGGTTGTAGGTTATCTTGTAGATAATAGTATCTCATGGGTTTCTGGAAGGAGGTAAACTGTAGACTATATTTAGTGCAGGAAGCCTGGTTTTACCAGGAGGGTAGGTTAAACCTTAACTGACGTAGGTCACACAAGCTGCTGTGTGCACAGTCGTCAAGGTCCTTAGGGAAGGCCCTGGACCCGGGGCTCCTACCACACTTATTAGTGTAAAACTAGATGATTTGCCCCTAAGATTCAGAAAAAGACAAGGGTGTCTATTTTCACTACTCCTATTCAAAATCATACTGGAAATCCTGGCTAATGCAATAGGAAAAAGATAAAAGAAATAAAAGGTACATACTTTGGGGAGGAGTAAATAAAATTATCTTTTTCACAGTTAATAGAATTGCCTATGTTGAAAAACCCAAATAATTGATGAAAAGCTCCTGGAACTAATAAGTGATTATAGCAAGGTTATAGAATACAAAGTTAATATGCAAAAGTCAATTACTTTTCTATACACCAGAAATGAACAATTGGCTTTTGAAATGCAAACACAACACCATTTACTTTCATACAAAAAAATTATACTTAGAAATATAATTTAATATGTACAATAGCTATATGAACAATCTATCAATTTCTGATGAAAGAAATAAAAGAATATCTAAATAAATGGAGCATTATTCCATGAACATGGATAGGAAGAACCAATATTGTTAAGATGTCAGTTCTATTCACTTGATACATGATTCAATGCAACCTAAATCAACATCCCAGCAAGTTATGTGGATACTGAAAAATTGATTCTAGGGTTTATATGAAAAGGCAAAACACTCAGAACAGCCATGAAAATACTGAGGAATAAAAAGTTGGAGGACTTATGCTACTCAACATCAAGACCTACTATAAAGCTACATTGATCAAAGGCAGCAAAGTGCTTGTGAAAAAACAGGCAAATAGATCAATGGAACAGAATAGGGAACCCAGAAATAGACCACATATATATAGTCAACTGATCTTTGACAAAAGAACAAAGTTATTTCAATGCAGAAAGTATAGTCTTTTCTACCATGGTGCTGAAGGAAATGGACATCCACATGCCCAAAAAAAAAAAAAAAAAAAAAAGGACATCTAAACACAGACTTTACATCTTTCACAAAAATGAACTCAAAATGGATTGCAATCCTACAATTAAAAGGCAAAATTACTAACATTCTAGAGGACAACATGGGAGAAAACCTAGGTAATCTTCAGTTTGTCAATGACTTTTAGAAACTATACCAAAAATATGATCCATGAAAGAAATAATTAAATTGGATTTCATTAAATGGTAAAATTTCTGCTCTGTGAAGGACAATGTTAAAAGAATGAAAAGAAAAACCACAGACTGGGGGAAAATATTTACAAAACACTTATCTGACAAAGAACTTGAATACAAAATATATGAAGAGTTCAAAAATGCAATAAAAAATAAACAACCCATTCACAAAATGGAATAAAAAGGATCTGAACAGAGACTTCAACAAAGAAGTCATACAGATGACAAATAAGCACGTAAAAAGATGTTCAACATCTCATTAGACAATTGCAAATTAGATCAATAATGAGATGATACTACATACCTATTAGAATGGCTAAAATCCCAAATACTATCACTACCAAATGCTGGTGAGGATGTGGGAGCAACAGGGAATCTTTCATTTCTGATATGAATGCAAAATGGTACTACCACTTTGGAAGACAGTCTGGAAGTTTCTTATAAAGCTAAAGATAACTTATCACATAATCCAGCAATCATACTTCTAGGTATTTGACCAAATGAGTTGAAAACTTAAGGCCAAACAAACCTGCACAGAAATCTTTATAGTGGCTTCATTCATATTTGATAAAAATTGGAAGAAACCATGATAGACCTTAAATAGGGGAGTGGGAAAACAAACTGTGGCACATCTGCACAATAGGTTATTTTTACCAATAAAAAGAAATGAGTGATAAAACCACAGAAAGAAATGTGACAGTCTTAAATGCATGTTGGCAAGAGAAAGAAACCAGTATGAAAAAGCCAAATACTATATGATTCCAACTATATGGCATTCTGGAAAAGGTCAAACTGTAAGGACATTAAGAAGATTAGTGGGGCCATGGGTTTGTGGTACGAGATGGAGGGAGAATGAATGGGTGGAAAATGGGGCATTTTCAGGGATCTGAAATTATTTTGTATGATACCACCAAGGTTGAAAATTGACAGTATGCATTTGTCAAAACCTATTGAACAGTACAATATTTAGAGTGAACTAAATGTAATTATAGATTGTAGTTACTAATAATATGTCAATATTGGTTCATCAGTTGCAACAAATGTACCAGATTATATCAAGATGTTAATAATAAGGTAAGCTATTTGTGTGTCTGGGTATATGGAAACTCTTCATGCTTTCTGTGAAATTTCTCTATAAACCTAAAACTGCTCTAAAATAGAATTTCTTATTAAAAAATAAGCTACAGCTAAACAGTTATTAGAATGGACAATTTAAAAAAAATCATAAGCATAGATAACATGACAAGACAAAATGCAGTGCAAGCAGAATTCTAAAATATTGGTGGTGTGAATTCTACATGGTACACCCCATTCAGATTACAGTTTGTTGATTTACTGTAAAGTGACACAAACACTTACCATAAGACCCACACTTCCAAATTGTAGGTATTACCCAAGTGAAATGTAAACATTTTTGCATGCAAAAATTTGGTGGACAATTATATAGGCATTGCATTCTTCATCACCTAAGCTAGTAGCAAACAGATTCTCCCTCAATTAGGGAGTGGATAAATGAACTGTAATACATGTGCATGAATACACACTTGATTTATGTTCTGCCCTCAAAATCTGACTCAATTTCTCAGTTTGAATTAACTTATAAATATATGTTGTTATTCCAGTTTGCTAATGCTGCCTTTTCACAAAACACCAGAAATGGATTGGCTTTTATAAAAGGGGTTATTTGGTTACAAAATTATAGTCTTAAGGCTATAAGGTGTCCAAGGTAAGTCATCAACAATCGATACCTTCACTGGAGGATGGCCAGTGGTGTCTGGAAAACCTCAGTAAACTGGGAAGGCACATGGCTGGCATCTGCTCCAAAGTTCTGGCTTCAAAATTGCTTTCTCCCAGGACATTCCTCTCTAGGCTGCAGTTCCTCAAAAATGTCACTCTCAGTTGCTCTTGGGGTATTTGTCCTCTCTTAACTTATCTGGAACAAAAGTCTGCTTTCAAAGGCTGTCTGTAAAATGTCTCCGTAAGTTGCAACTCCTCTCTCAGCTTCTGTGCATTCTTCAAAGTGTCTCTCTTGGAGGTAGCAAGCTCACTCCTGTCTGAGCTTATATAGTGCTGTAGTAAACTAATGAAGGCCCATGCTGAATGGGTGGGGCCACATCTCCGTGGAAAATATCCAATGAAAGATCTCACTCACAGTTGAGTGATCACATCTCCACAGAAACATCCAATCAAAAGTCTCCAACCCGATCAACACCAATACGTTTCTTGCCCACACAAGACTGCATCAAAGATAATGGTGTTTTGGGGGACATAATACATCCAAACCAGCACAACTGGCACAGTTGTCATCTCACTTCCAATTTTGACTGTCTCTCTATATATATTTGCCATAGAGATCTTCTTGCCATGATCTGTTACATAAGGTGTCAGTTTATCAGTAAATTTTATAGATACTCTCTTTGCTTGGCCATCATGAAACTCTCCTACAATAGAAGTAGAATATGTGACCAATGGTTAGGAAATGGAAGGAGCAGGATCATTTAGTAAAACATATCAATACTAATATCACCAAATGAGCCAAGATACAACAAGTTTAGGGACACACTTTGACTTAAAGGCAATGTATATGAGATCAAAAGAGGCAAAAGCCTAGCCATGAGTTCCAGGTGCCTTGATTGCAAAATTAAAAACTAAAGAGGCATGGCAGAATTGGGAGGTGTGGACCCACCTGGGAGCACCTCGTTACAGCTGTAGAGCTGTAAATCTTCCTGCAGCTGTGGCCACGCTAGCAAATGCCATGCAGCCACGCCTCTTCAACTGGCCGGCAATGCCCAACCCCACATGGAAGATAGCAAGTTGTGCTAGTACAGCCATATAAATAAATAATACCTCTCGGCTCAATGCAATGTGGACATTTACAGTGATGACAGATAAATGCAGACACTTGGGAATCAAATACTAGGCAAACACTTGTAAAAAGTAACAGAGACTGTTACAGGCAACTGCTATACTCGAGGCTTAGCGTTCTCAAGCAGTTCAAGTCCCTGAAAGTTTAGGAAGACACCAGAGAGAAAAACTGAAAAAAAAAAAATCCCATTAGATTTGTGGAAAAACTTCAGAAGAAGGTTGATATATAGCTTCCATAACCATAGAGAGTTGTTCAGTTGCTGGAGATTGCATAGGATCAATATGCCAATAGCCTTGGGAACTTTGAAAGA
This sequence comes from Choloepus didactylus, assembly GCF_015220235.1. Lineage (NCBI taxonomy): Eukaryota > Metazoa > Chordata > Mammalia > Pilosa > Megalonychidae > Choloepus > Choloepus didactylus. The sequence goes on along the minus strand of NC_051312.1, from coordinate 27,813,423 downwards.
GAATTCAAAAACCATAAAAGACATACTAGAAGAGCTAAACTAGTTTTTGATAAAGGTTTACCTGCTACACAAAAAGTCCTTTAGATCCTACATAAGATGAGGAGTCCCTTTCATACTCTATGTTGCCTTTGAGTGATGGTCTAGAAGGCTCAAACTTCATCCTCAGATGGCAAGAGGACACATATGTGATGATACCAAACCTGAAAGTTTAAAAAGTTGTGGATTGTAGAAGAACAGAAAAAGCTCGAACAGCTACTCCTGAAATACCCTTCTGAAGAAGTAGAATATCGACACTGGCAGAAGATAGCAGATGAAGTGGGCAATAGGACAGCAAAACAGATGGCCAGCCAAGTGCAGAAGTGTTTCATAAAGCTGACTCAAGTTGGCATTCCAGTCCTAGGCAGAACACCAAACTTATATATGTAATCCAAAAAGTCTTCAACAATAAGACAACAACATCCCCTTAATAAACATCTCTTTAAATTAAACGTTCCATTTTCATAACATCCCATGAGCCTTCAGTGTATATGGATGAAGATGATGACTGAACCTGTTTTCATAGCCACATGATATGGCTGTCAGAAGGCATCAGATGAAGAAAGTATTCCTATCATGTATAGGAATTTACCTGAATATAAAGAATTATTACAGTTTAAAAAGTTAAAGAAGCAGAAACATCAGCAGATGCAAGCTGAAAGGGGCTTTGTGCAACATGTGAGCTTCAAGTGTGATAACTCTGTGATAGAACCTATCCAGGGCATTTGGTGGCACTTCCAGGATTGTCCTCCAGATATATCTTTGGATTTGTGTGATTCTTGCTCAGACTGACTACAGGAAACATATATTCACAAGGAAGATCAACAATTAGAACCTACGTATGGGTCAGAGACATTCTAAGATAGAGATTACTGTGTGTCTCAGGCCACCAGTTATAATTACCTTGACCCAAAATACTTTCCAGCAAACAGATGACATGGAAGAGACCATCATTTATTAGTCTTCTTCAACACATAGCAATGGTACCATTGATAAATATGTGCAGAGTTTGGAAAGTTTCTCTGCTGTCCCTGAAATGATACAGCCTGACAGCTTTCCCTGAAATGGCACTCACAGCCTGACAGCTTCCTGAGTGTTCTTGTCAAGTATAGATCTGTGGCTTTAGATCACTGTTCAGGGGCTGAACATTCCTGGTGAGTAAAGGGTTTTCCCTGGTGAATTTTTCACCACCACTTTAAAGCCTTTTAAGGTGGTGATCTTAAATGTGTGAAATGGAGCACACTTTAAAGAGAGAATAAATTCCAAAGGTTTCAGAGAACTCAGTTATAATAAAGAGAAGAGAAAGTATTTACATATAAATAGTTTAGTAGCTTTCATTTTGTTGTGAAAATAGTTCTCAGCACAGAAACTGACTTCTTTATACAAAGTTTTAACCAATAATGGTGTTTGCTTCTAAGATATGCACTCTAAAATAACTCACTCTCCCAATGGTAGCTGTTGATAGTCTTTAGTAAATTGAAGCTGCTTAACCATATTGATGTCTAATTTCTTTTAATCACAATGAACTGTCCTTATTACCAACAGTGAAGCACTGCAGGAGACAACTGTGGCATTGTTTCCTTAACCAGTTCATGGTGTGTGAATGTTATAAAAGTGGCTCTCAGATATATTTTTTAAATGTAATGCTACATAAGGTGATCATGTGATGTGTACAAACAATGGTGAAAAGAGCCAGTGGTAGTATCTGTGTAAAGTCTCTAATTCACATTAATTCATTTAAAATGCACAGCCTTCTTCCTCTGTATTTAGAGTTGTCAGTGCAACTCATCAAAGAAAACTGCCAAACATAAAAATCATACATATGGTAATAATATCCCTCTTTTGCAGTCTGCACAAGATCCATAAAAGATTGTATTTTTATTATTATTTAAACAAATGATTAAATTTAATCTGTACAGTGAGCAAGAGTTCATAAACATTGTTTTATACTGCTGGATTTTATTGTACATCATTTAAAATATTCTGTATGTTTCTTCTTACCTGTGTAGATGGCATGTTCTTGAATAATGTTCATTTGTCAGGAGAACTGTGAGAAATAAACTGTGTGGATACTCTATTAAAAAAATTAAAGAGGGCCTCATGCACAACAATATTCCAAGTTACAAGTTTGTTTCGGTCCACACATTTTCACTCATGGGGATTATCACCAACTATAGGTTAGTGAAAGCATTTCTTTTCTTTTGCATATTGTGAAACGGAGAGTGGGAAGGAGATCCAGAATGTCTCCTCAACTTCAAGTGCATTTTCTGACAGATTAATTTTAGGAACATATTCCATGATAGTTGAGAATACAAAAACTGCTTTACTTGAAAGTATTTTTTGTTCATGCACACCTTAAAAGGACTGAACATGTACAGGGATACACAGACCTAGGTTTGAACACAGTGGCCTAGGTTGACGTGATAAAGAAGAATACACCTAGAGCAGATACTTGAGGTGCTCCCATTTAATGGCTCCAGCATTGGAGATTCATTAGGGAAAATGCAGCCCAGCCCTAGCTCCAGGTCTTTTCTCTTTGGCATGCAGTCATATGGGTGGGAAAACCAGAAAGCAGCATGATGGTTTGAGTTTGTTTGACTTTGGACAAGTTACACCTGTCTGTGCCTCAGTCATCCCTTTTGATAGGCAGACATAAAAACATAATTGATCTCTTGTACAGTTATCATGATGATAAAATTACCTAAAACTTGTATAATATTTAGTATCTATTGGTGAGGTTTTTTAAGGAAAAAACACTTATCTAATATTTAGAACAGGTTCTGGCACATAAAAATGCTCAGTGGGTGTAAGCTTTTAATATAGTTTTTTGATCAGGAGACTCATTTCCTTTCTGATGTTTGAAGGAATTCTGGTGTGGCTTTAGGCAGTATGGTTCACAGAAAGATGGGGATTTCATAATATTATGAGAAAGAGAAATTTGGTAAGAAATATTCATGCAATTTCATAATGATAATATGAGCTGTGGCCCATATGTACAACACAGGGATGTAGAATTCAATAAAGCACCAAGAAATTTGGAGGAGACATTTGGTTTCAAATAGCTTTTTCTCAAATTAGGATGCTTTAAAAATTCCTCATGATATTCCAGAGAGGTTAATTATAATATGTTTCTTATATCATCTATAGACTTATTTTTATTTTTAACTTTTTTACATTTAGTATTCCATAGAGACTAATGACTGTTTGAGGTACTTAGGATCCATTTCCCAGGAGCTTCAATTACAGCATAAAATCTCTCACTCTAATGTATGCACAATGCTGACCTCTTCAGGACCAGGAAGGAAGGGTTTGTCCATTAGGTTTGTTAGCTAAAACCAGACTCAGGTTACTTCAAAATGGAAATGAATATATATTCGGAGCAAAAAAGAAAAAAAAGAGAAAACATTTTTAAAAATATGGAAATTCAGATCTCCTCTAATTAGAGAATCTTTTAACAGAACCCATATTCCTGTGCAATTATGGCTTGGAATACTCCTGTCATTGGAATTTCTTCTGTAACACCAAGTATTGGATAACATCTATGTGTGTGTGTGTGTGTGTGTGTGTGTATTTTATTTCCCCTTTCCTCCTTTTTCCACAACAATATTCCCCATGGAATCTAGTCAAGATGACCATGGAGATGTTCCTTAAACATTACCCTCATTCTGATGGTTGAATTAATGTGCTTAGGAGCTGCTCATGGGCACATGTGAACTATCTCTGCTCAACAAAGTAATGCATTCTTTGAAATTTCTATTGGGTTTAACAAAGTCCAGTTTCTTCATATCAGCCTACAAAATTGGGAAGAAAAGTTTCCACATGAATCACATTAATTTACTTTTTTAGCTCTGGGGCAGGTAAATAATTTTTTTTTTTTTTTTTTTTTTTTTTTTGGTCAGATTGAGAATACCATGATGGCAGGACCACACATTTACCACTTCTTTAAATTTAGTCCAATACATGGGTATATTTTCAGTCTAGGTATGTTTCTAGTCCAGGCTGTCTTCACTTGATTTCATGGCACATTCTGTCTATGAAGTCAGGTTTGTACCCTTTCTGCAGCCTAGGAGAGAGGATAAAGAGTAAAATGACTCAATTTCTGTATTCCTTTACTTAAAAAGTCTGGATGGCATCTTCCACTAAACACAGAATACACTGCATTCCCCAATCCTATTCTTTGACATAATTTGGGAAAGTTTTCACTGTTTCCTTTTATGTGGATAAAATATTTATTGATATGCATTGCAGCCAATGTAATTGACAGCAGGTGATATCTCTTTCTTTATTCAGACATCTACACAAACATCTGCATCAACATCTACATCTGCATCTATATATCATGTCTGCTATTAGGTATCCTGGGTATCCTTTTTTTAATTAGCCATCTTTGAACAATATTAAATAACATAATTTTCCATCATGGATATGATAAACCACAGTTTAACAAATCCTATATTTTTGTCTTTAAGATTTTCCTTCTGTTAATATAATAAATAATTCTACAATGAAGCATTGAACATTTTTATTATAATGTTATCAGTATAACTAATATTTTTGCTGTATTAGACTACAATCATGTGTCCTCAAAAAATATCATTTAGCTTTCATTGTTTTGTGGGTCAAGACTTTGAATATATGCTGCCTAACTGCTTTCCAGTTTAGTTTCTACCAGAACTTCCATCTTTCTGAATCATTATTAACCTTGTCCAATATAATTAGTAAAATAACTATTTGTTAAGGACAAAGGATTATGTCTTTCACTGTAATTTGACTATATTTTTCATTTTATTTCATACCAAATGCAAAGTCACTTCATCTTCATAAATCTCAAAAATAGATGTCACACTCCCCCAAAATGGAATTGTAGAAAACTTCTACTTGGATAAATTTATATTGCTGATTGACTTAAATAAGAAAAAAATTGCATTTTTGAGGTATCACAAAAGGTGTAGCCCTGATTTGGACAGAGCTTATTAAGTTGTTCAGGGAAGAATAATTAATTTTCCTGGGGCCATTTATCTTATCACTGAATTTATTTCAAAATCCATCAAACAACCTAATTTGATGGATCATGTCAAGCTATTGTGGTACATAAGGGTTGAGTATCATTTAAGATATCTTTTAATGCTCAAATTATATTTGTTCAGTGTCCTCTGCTGAGGTATTTGTCATTTTAATTTATTAGACAAGTATGTTTTTCTGACAACTTTTAAAACATCATTTGATATCAGTGTTATATTTCTCTGGAATAAATGAAAAAAAATACTGTTTACACTTGTTATGAGACAAAAATTTCATTTCTTTTCCCAAACAGGCAATATAGTACAAGTAGAGAAAGGAAACTGCAGCACTGTGTCAGAATTCATTCTCCTGAGATTATCAGACCTCCCTGAACTAAGCATCTTTCTCCCCCTTGTGTTCTTTCTCAGCTATGTGATGGGCAACCTGGGAATGATCACAGTGATCCAGGTCAGCTCTCAGCTTCACACCTCCATGTACTTTTTCCTTAGCCACTTGTCCCTTGTGCTTAAGATGCTGGCCAATGTCTTAAGCACAGACAAAGCCATTTCCTTTCTGGGTTGCATGGCACAATTCTATTTATTTTGTACTTATGCAATTATTGAGGTCATCCTGCTGGCCGTGATGGCCTATAACCTCTATCTGACCATCTGTAACCCACTGTTGTACGTGGTTATCTTATTCTGGAAGCTCTATTTGGGACTCGTGTATACCTGTTATCTCTACTGAACAGTGTGTTTTCTGATTCACATGTGCTTAGCTCTTGAGGTCCCATCCTATAGCTCAAATGTGATTAACCACTTCTGCAATTTAACCCTCTCATCTCTTCCCTGCTCTGATGTGTCTGTAAATGAACTACTGGTGTATAACATGGCCACTTTCAATATCATCACCATTGTAATTATCCTCACCTTGTTTTGTTTATTCTCACCATCCTGAGGATACACTCTTCACAGTGAAGGTGCAAAGCATTTTCTGCCTGCACCCCCCATCTCACAGCCATCTTCCATGGAGCAATTTATTGTAGGCCCAGTTTTGACAACAGTCTGGAAATTGACACAGTGGTCATGGTGTTCTATAGCCTGAAGAACAATGATGTGAAAGCAGCACTCATGAAAACAGTAGGATTCAAATTACTTTCTGCAGGGTTAATTCCATAGATGGTCTCAGGGTTTCAAGTGGGAGCTATAAGGAGGAGCTTTTCTTTGGGTGGACGGGGATGAAAGACTAAAGAGAGACGGACTTTAAGAGCTAGGTTCTAGGAATCCTTTTTTCTTGTCTGCTAAACTTGATCCTTATTTTAAAATACCCAGTAATGGACAGAGCATAATTCAAATGCAACTGAAATGTTACTGCTCTTCTCCAATCCCTCAGTGTTTTGAATCAGTATCTGGGATGTTTTTTGTTTTTTTGTTTTTTTTTTATGCCAAGTATGTTTTATTTATTTGTTTGATATCTATACAGATGTCTCTATCTTCTTGTTGAATCACAAAATTCCTAAACAATGAGGACTGTTTTTGTTTAACTCAGTTTGTAGACACTCAGCAGAGCCAAGTAAACAGAAGAGAAAAAATTGCAAATACAAAAATCAACAACAGACTCTACAAATACATAATTTGTAAAATCTACTTCTTTAAGGTCATATTGTTCTTATTGAAGAAAAAAGGGAAAAATTACAATTAACAATAGAAATAAAAATACAAAGGCAAAGCAACAATTTTTTTGGCTCTTGGACTAAAAATTAATGATCATGAGGAAAACCAAGAAATAAAAGGGAGAAAAATAGATCATACTACTGATTTTCTCTTTAAAAAAAAATGACTTTTAATCATATTTGGATTGATTGGAAATGTACAATAATGATCTTTTGGGGGCTAAAAAAAGCAGCAATGACACAACTCACTAAAACAAAAGAAGCAAGGGAACTCTAACCAGACTATACTTGTATGGTTATTTCTAAAATGGAAGCATAAGAAAAATGTTCAATAAAGCACAAAAAGTCCCCATCCTGTCCTTTGCTTGCTCCTTCTCAGCTCAGAGATTACATGTGGCCTAGAAAACACCTTTACCCAATTAAACCAGAAATCTGTAAGTTTCCCTGGTATTTTCTGAAAGTTTAACACAAAAAAAGTTAACAGGATTTAGCAGAGCAGTTTCATATCCTCAAAAAACATATTAAACTGATGACCAGAAAAATGAAGCATGCCTTTCCTTTTACAATGTGACACTAAAGTGCTGCTTATGGACATTCTGTAAAGTAAAGATTGTTTGAAGTTTAATTTTTATTTTACAAAATTGATACCATTAAAGCCAACATGATTATATTCCATCCAATAACTGAGGTAATAATATTACAAAAATATGTAAAAAATATTCTAAATTCAAAATTACTAGATATGCTAACACCCATATAGCTAGTATAAATTTGATTATTAAAAAAATAATTTTGCTTCCTTAAAAGCACTTGGCTTGTTTACCATTTAATATCAGATAGATACAGATATTTGTTATCCTGAAGTACCAAGAAAATACAAATAAAACAGCAATGTCTATACTTTGGGTTTCTTGTTAGGTGGATCCTGAAGACTAAATTTTGGAATTTCACCAGAAGGAGCATATGGAATTCTCTTTGAAGACACCTTTTTGCCAGTTGTTTCAATTTGGAAGCCAACGGTTTGCAGTTCATTGTGGAGCCCATCCAAGACATGTCGTCCATCAAAGATAAAAGCTGGTGTCAGCATTTTTTTATGAATGCATTCATAATCCAATTCCTTAAACATGTCCCACTCAATGCAAATAACCACTGCATGGGCACCATCACATGCTTCATATGGATCCTTGGAAATGGTCACAAGTCGAGACACTTGGTCATCCTCTGAAACACCTGGTTGAAAAAGATCCACAATGATTTTTTACCTTGGTACTTTTGGATCATATACATGGAGGTGTGCACCTTCATCCATCAAATCTTTGCTAATATATGTACTCGAAGATTCTTTCCTATCACCAGTGTCCTTTTTGAATGCAAACCCCAAAATAGCTATCTTCCTATCAGTCACTGTATTAAACAGACTATCTATAATCCAGGAAGCAAACCTCCTTCTCTGATAGTCATTCATGTCTATGAACTGCTGCCAAGAACAAGCTACATCAGGCAAATTCAGATCCTCACAGAGATAAACTAAATTCAGAACATCTTTTTTTTTTTTTTTAATCACCATTTTATTGAGATATATTCACATACCACGCAGACATACAAAACAAATCGTACTTTCGATTGTTTACAGTACCATTACATAGTTGTACATTCATCACCTAAATCAATCCCTGATACCTTCATTAGCACACACACAAAAATAACAAGAATAATAATTAGAGTGAAAAAGAGCAATTGAAGTAAAAAAGAACACTGGGTACCTTTGTCTGTTTGTTTCCTTCCCCTACTTTTCTACACATCCATCCATAAACTAGACAAAGTGGAGTTTGGTCCTTATGGCTTTCCCAATCCCATTGTCACCCCTCATAAGCTACATTTTTATACAACTGTCTTCGAGATTCATGGGTTCTGGGTTGTAGTTTGATAGTTTCAGGTATCCACCACCAGCTACCCCAATTCTTTAGAACCTAAAAAGGGTTGTCTAAAGTGTGCGTAAGAGTGCCCACCAGAGTGATCTCTCGGCTCGTTTTGGAATCTCTCTGCCACTGAAGCTTATTTCATTTCCTTTCACATCCCCCTTTTGGTCAAGAAGATGTTCTCCGTCCCACGATGCCGGGTCTACATTCCTCCCCGGGAGTCATATTCCACGTTGCCGGGGAGATTCACTCCCCTGGGTGTCTGATCCCACGTAGGGGGGAAGGCAGTGATTTCACCTTTCAAGTTGGCTTAGCCAGAGAGAGAGGGCCACATCTGAGCAACAAAGAGGCATTCAGGAGGAGACTCTTAGGCACAAATATAGGGAGGCCTAGCCTCTCCTTTGCAGCAACCATCTTCCCAAGGGTAAAACTTATGGTAGAGGGCTCAACCCATCAAAACACCAGTCCCCTATGTCTGTGGTGATGTTAGCAACCATGGAGGTGGGGTAGGCGAATACCCCTGCATTCTCCACAGGCTCCTCAAGGGGGCACTACATCTTTTTTTTTTTTTTCCGTGTTTCTCTTTTTTTTTTTTTTTTTTTTTTTTAAATTTCCCTTCTTTTTTAAATCAACTGTATGAAAAAAAAAGTTAAAAAGAAAACAAACATACAATAAAAGAACATTTCAAAGAGACCATAACAAGGGAGTAAGAAAAAGACAACTAACCTAAGATAACTGCTTAACTTCCAACATGTTCCTACTTTACCCCAAGAAAGTTACATAATATAGCAACATTTCAGTGAACTTGTTCCTACTACATCCATCAGAAATTAACAGACCATAGTCATTTCTGGGCATCCCCAGAACGTTAAATAGCTTATCTGTTCTTCTTGGATTATTGTTCCCCCTTCCTTAGTTGCTCTCTACTGCTAGTTCCCCTACATTCTACATTATAAACCATTTGTTTTACATTTTTCAAAGTTCACATTAGTGGTAGCATATAATATTTCTCTTTTTGTGTCTGGCTTATTTCGCTCAGCATTATGTCTTCAAGGTTCATCCATGTTGTCATATGTTTCACCAGATCGTTCTTTCTTACTGCCGCGTAGTATTCCATCGTGTGTATATACCACATTTTATTTATCCACTCATCTGTTGAAGGACATTTGGGTTGTTTCCATCTCTTGGCAATTGTGAATAATGCTGCTATGAACATTGGCGTGCAGATATCTGTTCGTGTCACTGCTTTCCGATCTTCCGGGTATATACCGAGAAGTGCAATCGTTGGATTGAATGGTAGCTCTATATCTAGTTTTCTAAGGAACCGCCAGACTGACTTCCAGAGTGGCTGAACCATTATACAGTCCCACCAACAATGAATAAGAGTTCCAATTTCTCCACATCCCCTTCAGCATTTGTAGTTTCCTGTTTGTTTAATGGCAGCCATTCTAACCGGTGTTAGATGGTATCTCATTGTGGTCTTAATTTGCATCTCTCTAATAGCTAGTGAAGCTGAACATTTTTTCATGTGTTTCTTGGCCATTTGTATTTCCTCTTCAGAGAACTGTCTTTTCATATCTTTTGCCCATTTTATAATTGGGCTGTCTGTACCTTTGTCATTGAGTTGTAGGATTTCTTTGTATCTGCAAGATATCAGTCTTTTGTCAGATACATGGTTTCCAAAAATTTTTTCCCATTGAGTTGGCTGCCTCTTTACCTTTTTGAGAAATTCCTTTGAGGTGCAGAAACTTCTAAGCTTGAGGAGTTCCCATTTATCTATTTTCTCTTTTGTTGCTTGTGCTTTGGGTGTAAAGTCTAGGAAGTGGCCTCCTAATACAAGGTCTTGAAGATGTTTTCCTACATTATCTTCTAGGAGTTTTATGGTACTTTCTTTATATTGAGATCTTTGGTCCATTTTGAGTTAATTTTTGTGTAGGGGGTGAGGTAGGGGTCCTCTTTCATTCTTTTGGATATGGATATCCAACTCTCCCAGCCCCATTTGTTGAAAAGACCATTATGGCTCAGTTCGGTGACTTTGGGGGCCTTATCAAAGATCAGTCGGCCATAGATCTGAGGGTCTATCTCTGAATTCTCAATTCGATTCCATTGATCTATATGTCTATCTTTGTGCCAGTACCATGCTGTTTTGGCAACTGTGGCTTTATAATAAGCTTCAAAGTCAGGGAGTGTAAGTCCTCCCACTTCGTTTTTCTTTTTTAGAGTGTCTTTAGCAATTCGAGGCATCTTCCCTTTCCAAATAAATTTGATAACTAGCTTTTCCAAGTCTGCAAAGTAGGTTGTTGGAATTTTGATTGAGATTGCATTGAATCTGTAGATGAGTTTGGGTAGAATTGACATCTTAATGACATTTAGCCTTCCTATCCATGAACATGGAATATTTTTCCATCTTTTAAGGTCCCATTCTATTTCTTTTAGTAGAGTTATGTAGTTTTCTTTGTATAGGTCTTTTACATCTTTGGTTAAGTTTATTCCTAGGTACTTGATTTTTTTAGTTGCTATTGAAAATGGTATCTTTTTCTTGAGTGTCTCTTCAGTTTGTTCATTTCTAGCATATAGAAACATTACTGACTTATGTGCATTAATCTTGTATCCCGCTACTTTGCTAAATTTGTTTATTAGCTCTAGTAGGTGTATCGTTGATTTCTCAGGGTTTTCTAGATATAAGATCATATCGTCTGCAAACAATGACAGTTTTACTTCTTCTTTTCCAATTTGGATGCCTTTTATTTCTTTGTCTTGCCAGATTGCCCTGGCTAGCACTTCCAGCACAATGTTGAATAACAGTGGTGACAGCGGGCATCCTTGTCTTGTTCCTGATCTTAGAGGGAAGGCTTTCAGTCTCTCACCATTGAGTACTATGCTGGCTGTGGGTTTTTCATATATGCTCTTTATCATGTTGAGGAAGTTTCCTTCAATTCCTACCTTTTGAAGTGTTTTTATCAAAAAGGGATGTTGGATTTTGTCAAATGCTTTTTCAGCATCTATTGAGATGATCAATTGATTTTTCCCTTTCGAGTTTTTAATGTGTTGTAATACATTGATTGTTTTTCTTATGTTGAACCATCCTTGCATGCCTGGAATGAACCCCACTTGGTCATGGTGTATGATTTTTTTAATGTGTCTTTGGATTCGATTTGCAAGTATTTTGTTGAGGATTTTTGCATCTATATTCATTAGGGAGATTGGCCGGTAGTTTTCCTTTTTTGTAGCATCTTTGCCTGGTTTTGGTATTAGATTGATGTTAGCTTCATAAAATGAGTTAGGTAGTGTTCCATTTTTTTCAATGTTTTGAAAGAATTTGAGTAAGATTGGTGTCAGTTCTTTCTGGAAAGTTTGGTAGAATTCCCCTGTGAAGCCATCTGGCCCTGGGCATTTATTTGTGGGAAGATTTTTGATGACTGATTGGATCTCTTTGCTTGTGATGGGTTGGTTGAGGTCTTCTATTTCTTCTCTGGTCAGTCTAGGTTGTTCATATGTTTCCAGGAAATTGTCCATTTCTTCTACATTATCCGGTTTGTTGCCATACAGTTGTTCATAATATCCTCTTATAATTTTTTTAATTTCTTCAGGATCTGCAGTTATGTCACCTTTTTCATTCATTATTTTGTTTATATGGGTCTTCTCTCTTTTTGATTTTGTCAGTCTAGCTAGGGGCTTGTCGATCTTGTTGATCTTCTCAAAGAACCAACTTTTGGTGATATTTATCCTCTCTATTGTTTTTTTGTTCTCTATGTCATTTATTTCTGCTTTAATCCTTGTTATTTCTTTTCTTGTACTTGGTTTAGGATTGGTTTGCTGTTCATTTTCTAGCTTCTTCAGTTGATCCATTAGTTCTTTGATTTTGGCTCTTTCTTCCTTTTTAATATATGCGTTTAGTGCTATAAATTTCCCCCTTAGCACTGCTTTTGCTGCATCCCATAGGTTTTGGTATGTTGTGTTCTCATTTTCATTCGTCTCTATATATTTAGCAATTTCTCTTGCTATTTCTTCTTTAACCCACTGATTGTTTAGGAGTGTGTTGTTTAACCTCCAGGTATTTGTGAATTTTCTAAGTCTCTGATGGTTATTGACTTCTAATTGTATTCCATTGTGGTCAGAGAATGTGCTTTGAATAATTTCAATCTTTTTAAATTTATTGAGGCTTGTTTTATGTCCGAGCATATGATCTATTCTGGAGAAAGTTCCGTGAGCACTAGAAAAGTATGTGTATCCTGGTGATTTGGGATGTAATGTCCTGTATATGTCTGTTAAATCTAATTCATTTATCAGATTGTTTAGGTTTTCAATTTCCTTATTGGTCTTCTGTCTGGTTGATCTATCTATAGGAGAGAGTGATGTGTTGAAGTCTCCCACAATTATTGTGGAAACATCAATTGCTTCCTTTAGTTTTGCCAGTGTTTCTCTCATGTATTTTGTGGCACCTTGATTGGGTGCATAGACATTTACGATTGTTATTTCTTCTTGCTGAATTGCCCCTTTTATTAGTATGTAGTGGCCTTCTTTGTCTCTCAAAACATCCCTGCATTTGAAGTCTATTTTATCTGAGATTAATATTGCTACACCTGCTTTCTTTTGGCTGTAGCTTGCATGAAATATTTTTTTCCATCCTTTCACTTTCAGTTTCTTTGTGTCCCTGTGTCTAAGATGAGTCTCTTGTATGCAACATATTGATGGTTCATTTTTTTTGATCCATTCTGCGAATCTATATCTTTTAATTGGGGAGTTTAATCCATTTACATTCAACGTTAAAACCGTGAAGGCATTTCTTGAATCGGCCATCTTATCCTTTGGTTTATGTTTGCCATATTTTTCCCTCTCTCTATTAATATCCTTTATTGTACCCATACCGAATCTCTTTAGTACTGAACCTTTCTCCAAGTCTCTCTGTCCTGTCTTTGTTTCTCTGTCTGTAGGGCTCCCTTTAGTATCTCCAGTAGGGCAGGTCTCTTGTTAGCAAATTCTCTCAGCATTTCTTTGTCTGTGAAAAATTTAAGCTCTCCCTCAAATTTGAAGGAGAGCTTTGCTGGATAAAGTATTCTTGGCTGGAAATTCCTCTCACTCAGAATTTTAAATATATCGTGCCACTGCCTTCTTGCCTCCATGGTGGCTGCTGAGTAGTCACTACTTAGTCTTATGCTGTTTCCTTTGTATGTGGTGAATTGCTTTTCTCTTGCTGCTTTCAGAACTTGCTCCTTCTCTTCTATGTTTGACAGTGTGATCAGTATATGTCTCGGAGTGGGTTTTTTTGGATTTATTCTATTTGGAGTTCGCTGAGCATTTATGATTTGTGTATTTATGTTGTTTAGAAGATTTGGGAAGTTTTCCCCAACAATTTCTTTGAATACTCTTCCTAGACCTTTACCCTTTTCTTCCCCTTCTGGGACACCAATGAGTCTTATATTCGGACGTTTCATATTATCTATCATATCCCTGAGGTCCATTTCGAGTTTTTCAATTTTTTTCCCCATTCTTTCTTTTATGCTTTCATTTTCCATTCTGTCATCTTCCAGGTCACTGATTCGTTGTTCAACTTCCTCTAGTCTTGTACTATGAGTGTCCAGAATCTTTTTAATTTGGTCAACAGTTTCTTAATTTCCATAAGATCATCCATTTTTTTATTTAGTCTTGCAATGTCTTCTTTATGCTCTTCTAGGGTCTTCTTGATTTCCTTCATATCCCGTACTATGGTCTCATTGTTCATCTTTAGTTCCTTGAGTAGCTGCTCTAGGTGCTGTGTCTCTTCTGGTCTTTTGATTTGGGTGCTTGGGCTTGGGTTATCCATATCGTCTGGTTTTTTCATATGCTTTATAATTTTCTGTTGTTTTTGGCCTCGTGGCATTTGCTGAACTTGATAGGGTTCTTTTATGGTTTGTAGACCTATTGAAGTCCTTATCTTTAATTTATCAGATCTACAGCTTCGTGGAGTACACTTTCTCTAACTAACCAGCAGGTGGCGTCCACGAGCCACCTGTTCTCCACAAGCCAGTTCTCCCCTGCTTAGCCTTTTTGGTGAGTGGGGGAGTGAGTCTTGTGGGGCCCAATTGGTGTACCAAGCTTGCGTGTGTAGTTGGTGTTGCCTGCCCTGTATGTGGGGCGTGTTTCTGGGCAGTCCGGGAGGGGGTGTGGCCCTAACAATCAAATCTCCCTGATGATCCTAGAGTTTTAAAGCTGCTGCAATAGTCTAATCCTTCAGTTCAGTCCTGCCACAGTTTGTCTCTGCCACTGACCCACAAGTCTTTGGTATTGGCGTATGGCTCCTGAGACTTGCAAGTGGGCCCCTCTTCCAGGCTGTGCACCCCGGGTCCTCTGTTGAGGGATGACTGTGCTATGTCACAGGTGAGTGCCATCCCCCCAGGGCAGTTCTGGGCTGCTGGGCTGTGTAGGGAGGCTTCCAGTCTGCTCAAATGATGGCTGAATGGGGCTTTGTTAATTCACACTGCTCCACCTTCCCAGCTCTGGGACATTCAGCTGAGGTTGCAGGGAAGGCTAATGTCCACGCCCAGTTTTGTGGTGTGTGCCTGTTATTTGAAGCACTTCCGTCACACTGGGTTGTCTGGGGCAGCTCTGGGCTATGGGGCTGGCGATGGGCAGGAGTGTTTCCTGTCCACCAGGATGGTGGCTGTGAGCGGACACCCCCCTTTTCTTGGGAAGTTGTGGTGTTTAGTGAATTTTCTCAGCCACTGGATTATTGCCTTTTGTCTCAGAGCTCTCTTAGTTCTGCTCTTGACTTGACGTGCCCAAATTGCAATTCTTTGAAGCTTTCTGTATTGGGCTTCTTAGAGTAATTGTTTTAGAAAAAGAAAAAAGGATTTAAAAAAAAAAAAAAAAAAAAAAGGCCCTCCTCAGAGATCTAATGGGTTATTGAAATGCTAATAGACAAAGCAACCAGGGCCATTAAGGAAAGGTCCACAGGACAGAGAGATCAGCTTTGCTTCAGGATTTGCATATGCACCTCAAGGCCTGAGCTCCGCCCTTCCCCTTTCTGTGTTCACCAGAACTCCAAAAATCCTCTGCTTTTATTTTGGAGTTTTTCGTGTTGTTTTTTTTCTATGCCTGTCTCCTCTCTGCTGGGCTGGCTGCTCTCAGAGTCTCTGGTGTCTGGTCTCAGTCTATCTATGGTTGGAGTTTGAATCAGTAGCATGAGTTTCCGATAAGAGCAGCCACTGCAGTTCTCCCTTCTCCTTCCCGGAGCTGACAGCCCCTCCTCCCCCGGGACTGAGCCTGGCAGGGAGGGGCGCGGGTCCCCTGGCCGCAAAAACTTACAGATTTCGCTGATCTCAGCAGTTCCACGTTTTCATGAGTGTTGTATGAAGTATGCCCAAAGTCAGATTGCTCTGTGGTGTCCAGTCCACGCAGTTCCTGGCTTTTTACCTACTTTCCTGGAGGAGTAACTAAAACTTACAGCTCACCAGTCTGCCATCTTGTCCCGTCTCCAGTCATTTACACTTAAAGATTCTCTTTAAGAGTTTGTCCTTTTTAAAAAGCCCTACAGATTTTATTGTAGACTATTTTATCATTTCACTCCAAAAGCATAGAACACAAAGTACAAGTGAGGCAGCTTTAACCTGGGCCGAGCGGCAAGAGCTCCAAGCGTCCCCAGATGCCAAACCCAGAACATCTTTTTGAAAGCAGCTCCCACCAAAACCAACACTGGCTTTCAGAAACTTATTTCCAATTCTGTGGTCCATTCCAGTGGCTGTTGCTACCTCTTCTACATCAGCTCCTGTTGCTTCACATAGTGCACTTATAGAGTTAATGCTGCTGATTCTTTGGGCAAGAAAAGCATTTGCTGCCAGTTTGGAAAGTTCTGAAGACCAGGTTATTAGTGGTGAGGATCTTTTCTCTGGGAACCCAGTGCTCATACACAGCACATAGTGCCTGCACAGCTCTCTGGCCCTCTGAGGCTTCATCTCCCCCAATCAGTACTCTGTCCAGGTTCTTTAGGTCCTTGATGGCTGTTCCCTCTGCCAAGAACTCGGGGTTGGACAGCCCCTGCAAGTTCAAGTTGGGTTTTGTGTTTGTGTCAAATATGCGACGGATACTTTCTGCTGCCCGCACAGGAACTATGCTTTTCTCAGTCACAATTTTGTACCCATGTGAGTTTTGTACAATGTGTCTAGCACAAGCTTCAGTGTACTTCAGATCTGCTGCCCAGCCTTTTCCCATTCCATAGGTTTTTGTTGGAGTGTTCACAGAAATAAATACAAGGTCAGCTTCTTTAATGGCATCATCAATATTGGTGGAAAAAGAGATTCTTTCCTCGACAGGATTCTACAACTTCCTTTAGTCCTGGCTCACAAAAAGGGAGTGTAGGAGAGTTCCACTCATTGATTCTTGATTCATTGACGTCAACAACTGTTAACGTGATTTCAGGACACATGTGAGCAATAACACTACATGTGGGTCCTCCAACATAGCCTGCACCAATGCAACAGATCTTCTTAATTTCAAACTTGATTGGACCTCTTCCAGCCCTAAGAGCGGCGTCCGCTTCTTAACCGGACGCTCAGACAGCACTTCTCTCCGGGTCAAGCTGCCGCAGCTTCTGCACCCGCGCGTCCTCCTCCACCTGATTTCTACTCAAAGCACGCTCCTCACCTCAGGCTGCCTAGCGCCGCACCCTGAATGCCTGCCCCGAGCCCATATTTAAGGGTTTCTGCCCTAGCGGGCAGAGGCTTCATTCCCTCACATCCAGACCCTCCCAGACTCAGTCCTCAATTGCAATTGCATCCCCAGCTTCCCCTCCCTCTGAGATGGTTTTTAAGTCCCAACCTTTGAGGCCTAGACAATATGAATTCTCACAAAGTGCAACTCGGAAGACATGTTTTTACAACAAAATTAAAAATGTGACCCTTCATATGTTGACTTCACTTTCCTTCCATGAAATAAATATACACTTATTCCATATTATTTTCTGGAAAACTATGGGCTGAGCTTCCCAAGGGTTTACATGTATTTGTGGGAATTACTTTTAGTCATATTTTTGTTGTCTTTTTTGTTACAGTTGTTTCAGCTGAAAGGTTTATAATTATAAATTTTAGAAATTTCTCATATCTAAAATTGAGGTAGTACTCTATGTATCATAAAACTATCATGAAGATTAAATAAATATTGCATGTTAAATCCTCAGTGCTACATAAGGTAATATTGCAATTCATTAAATAATTATCTGATATTGTTACTATTGTTTTACCTTTACTTTTTGCTCTGTATGCACTTTCATTCTTCATTACCTGAATAAATTATGTATCTGGAGTATCCAGGATCTGCAGTGTCCTATATCATTAGGGCTTTTGGGACACACACTATCTCAATAGTGTGGATAACTATCTGCCTCTTTCTCCTTCTGGGACATAAGTGTAATGATTATAAAGACTCATTATGCTGCTAGCAAAAAGGCAGTCAGTTAGATTCAGCTTCACAAAAATGTCTCAGATATCAGATTTTGCTTCCTTCCAAATTTCACTTCACAGGTAATGCCTCAACTTTCATGAGAATAATGAACTTACAATGAGTGCTCTTGAAAGAAGGAAGATTCTGCTCCTCATTTAGTTTACTTAATCCATTTTCTTTTACATATATATGTAATCCAATCACAATCACCCCATTATTTACAAACTATTAAGGGCCCTGTGAATTCCCAAATTCCTTGTGAATAGAATCTCAGTTTTCATGGAGAGACCCACACCTCTCCCATTCTCAGTGGGCCTCTGTCTCTATATTGACCCTGAGTTTGGGGAAGTATCAACTGTTGACACTAAAAGTAACAGTAATTAGTCTAGCGGACACTCCGTTGAGCTAGTGAGCCAACTGTGGGATTCTGCCAGAAGTATTGGAAAAGAGGAGCTTCTTTCTGCCTAAGCCAATTCTCTGGGCAGATTGAAGCAAAACCATCTGTAGCTCTTTTTGCCAACAATAGAAGAGAGTCTTCCTGAGAATTAAGTCATCAAAGAGGAAACAGTACTAAGAACTGTGGAAAGACACATAATTGATGGTGTATTTTTTTGCACAGTTGGATTCTCTGTTAACTCTTCTATGTCCAGATTTTTAAGTATATCAGCAATAAATTTCCATTTTTGTTTGTCATTTAAAAAGGAGTTCAGCGCCAAAAAATGACCATTACACTTAATTATAAATATCTTCTTTATCGTAGAATAAAATTCACACCCCTAGAAGTAGACTGCAAGGCCATTTTAGTCTAAAACAAAAATATCTTTTTAGCCATATATATATACCTTCATTAGGCAATATATTTTCTCTAAATCTCATTTTCACATCTCCAGGCATGACCCACCATTTCCATCCATGGAATTACTTAGGCTTTTCCTCTCCCTTCTTTCATTCACCATTTTGCACTTTAAAAAAATCATTCATGCCCAGTTCACATTATCCAACTCTTCTGTTTTGTACTTAGGACTGTGCCTGCCAAGTATGTATGACATAAACATTTTTGTTGAATGAAGACTTCCTGATCTGTTATGGTCTTAGAATTACCAGAAATCAATTTGAACACAAATAAAAATATATCATAGCACGTATCAGAGTCTTGAGTTTCCTTCACAATTTGTTCTCTTTGGACAGTTTAGGTGCCAAGATCTTTTCCTATTTTAATGGTCAGCTAGATAATTTTTTTTTGCTTTCTCCCAGTTTATTCTACCATCCCTTCATATATAGTATTCCAATACTTGTATGATCAATTGTTTTGAGCTAGTTAAATCAAACTAGCTAACAAATATTGTAACCTAATTGTTTATGAAAGCCAAGATACACTTCTCTCAGGCATTCTCAAGATGCATAAAAACACATTACATCATTTCATTTTGTGCTTAATCTACTTCTGAGTAGAATTGCTTAATTACTCACTCATCTTTTCCCTTTGGGATTTGGATATCAGAGTTTTGGGCCCCGAAATCAGATGTGAGATCATGGAGATGATCTCAACACTCTCAAAGCAAAGGATATAAAGGTCTTGCATTTTCCTAAGGAACCTCAGCTTTCCTATGGGAGGCAAAAATTTCTTCTATCAGCACAAAAGGCATGCCCCAAATGAATGCTGATAAATTTGGCAATGAACTTATTTCTTTTTTTATTTTTGTCTCTGGGTGTAAAACTTGATTTTCTCACTAGAAAATGGTCTGCAGCTGACAACAATGTAGTAAGAAGGTAGATGCAAGAAAGATATTAACTTGGTAAGTAATCTGACAGAATCATAGACTATTAGAACCAGATTGGATTTTAAAGTCTTACCTCCTTATAGTCACTTATTTTACACAGAGGAAACTGATGTTCTGAAAGGAAATATGACTGGAATAAGACAAGTCATAAATCCTCAATGTATTTGTAACAAAAACAACAAAAGCACATTTAGCATTTGGTAATCATGGGACAATTGTCAACATTAATGGACTTTGATTAGGAATCCAAATGTGCACACAATTCCCATTAGCTGTTATTTCCTATTAAAAGATGAGTTGATTTATATAGTGATTGAGGCTGACCCAATTTTGGTGTTATATTGTTTTTTCTGTCATATGTTGATGCCCTGATACCAACAGTTGACACATACATTACAGGATTGGGGTTGGAGTGAGGGCTTAGCCTTAAGAGAATAGAAAAAAAAAAGTATTTTAAAAAGCAGTTATAGGACTCAATAAAGAGAACTTGTTGCAGAAATACATGATCTTGCTGAACTTCTCTTGCCAGCTTATAATTGCATAGAGGAATATTAATTGGCCCCTCTTGTTTCTTCTTAAATTTTGTTTCCTCTCATTGCTCTATTTGGTTTCTCAGATTTCATTTCTGTAATCTGCAAATTTCTTTCAGTCTGGAAGTTTATAACTTTCTTGAAAATCATTACAAGTAAAACTGTATATAAATTATCTAATTGATTTCTTCCTAACATTCAATTCTGTGATCAGAAATAAGGGTTTTGGTGGAAAACCACATTCAACACAGAGGTGGTTATTCCCCATGACCCAGACCCCAAGCTTATTTGAATATTCATCCTAAAGATAAGCCTTTCTTTTTAATGCCTATTTTTCAAGGGTTGTTCTTCACAGTAACCAAAGTAGAGGATGGCATAACAAAGAAACATTTCCTTCCACTTTTTGCTTTCTGGACACTGGATATAATTTTATTTCTCTCTCACTTTCACAGCAGTGGCCATTGTGCCACTCCTTGGCCAGTTTACAGTTATTACTCCCATGTTTGTAGACAGGAATGGATAGTCTGCCACTCTGTAAGAGCTGATATTTTCTAAGGAGAAAAGCAGAAATCCAAAGTATTAAATTGAGCTCAATAATGCCATCTTTCTCCAATTAACTCTTTTTATAAGAGAACAAAACATAAACTCATTGATACCACAATAATAGACTCTAATGTCTTGTGAAGCTCAAACTTGGCAAAACTGTTGAACAATAATAGCTAATATTTATCAAGTGTCTGGTATGTGACAGGCAGTCTTCAAAATAATTCATATATATTAGCTCATTTACTCCTCATCATAACCCTATTGCTACAATAGTATACAATTCACATATCAGAAAACTGAGCAATAGGGTTATTAATAATTTGCCCACAGGCACACAGATAGTAAGTTGAAGAAACTGGATTTAAACCCAGGCATTCTGCCTCCAGATTCTCTGCCTTGAATCACCACATCATAAGTCTCAGTTATTGTGTTAAAGAACTAAACTTGCCTTTTCTTTACCATGTGCCCTAAAACAAAATTTAACTTATTTTGTAACTAATATCTCTGTATCAAATGTAACACATTGAGCTGCCAGGAAATAATGACACTTATTTACTCCTTTTAGGTTCTGTTATCTTTGTCTCCATTCCATAATCTGGGAAGCAGTGCTTAATGGAGATTTGGAGATGTTTACTACTCCAATGATATAGAATTCCTTATTTCCCACCCTGCCTCTTTTATAGCAGAGCTATGCAACCCGATGCAATCACCAGGCCATGCTTACCTAGAACTCAACTAATTTAGCTAGCCAGAAACAGAACAAAGGTAGAAAAACAAATTTTGAGTAATAAAGAATTAATAATTATTGTATTTTATTTCATTCTCTGTACCCGGATAATAAATACTCAAATGCATTGTTTAGTTACTCTAAATTTATAGGCAATTTTAGTAAGGACATTTAGATTTATTAAGAATCTGCAACAAATTGGGGAAAGGGAATGATGGTTAAGATTTGGTGATGCTAGATCGGTTCTGTGATAATATAGATAGATGAAAATGGAAATAAATATAAATATATTTCAAACAGGAAAGTATTTAAATTCTAAACTTGTTGGACACAGAGAATCATTGAAGGAGATAATAAGAAGGCAAAAATAAAAAAAATCCATTGTATAGAGTTCTGTCTTAGACAGTGGTACATGGGTAGATTTTGCTGCACGTTTGGAGATAGAATGAGTAGAGACTGAAGGGAATGAGACCAATTAACATGTTCTAATGAGAAAAAAAAGAGAACTGGTGTTAAATAATGGAATGGCAGTGATAAGAGGAAAGTTTGGATATTGGCCATATTTACAAGATTGAATCAATTGTCCTTAGGCTTTAGTTAGGGGAAATTTCTATTTGTACCATCAGGGTGGGTGGTAGTGAACATATTTCAAGATAGAGATAACCAAATAGAATAATTTGTAGAAAGTGAAATCCTTCTACATGTTTAAATCTTACTTTGGACATGCTTAAATTTACATGTACTTATTTGGCATCCAAATGGGTATTGCCACTTAGATATCTTCTGACATAGAGAATAAGTTTGAACTGGACATATGATTTTGGAATGGAAATGTGAATGCTATCATTTTACATATTGTAGTTTAAGAAAAGATAAAATTAACTAGAGATGTTTTACATGGTGATAAGAGAAGTGGGTCAATAATGAAGCATTAGGAATGTACAACTGTCTATGAAAGAGACTAGGTAGGGACATACTGAACTACAGGAGGAAAGTAAATAGAAGTGTTCAGAAGCCAATAGAGCTGGGAATTTAAGACAAAAGAAGGTGTCAAAACTATCACATGGGATAGAGAAATCAAGTGCATTACTTAAAAAATAATACCCTTTAGATCTGACAGCTATGACATAGTTTGAGATGTTGCATTAAAAGGGGTTTAATAAAGTTGGGACACAAATCGTCTCTCAATAGGCTGAAGTGGGAAAGTGGAAAACTGCATAGATGCTTCCAAGGAAACATTGATCTAAAGTAAAGGAAAATAGAAGGAAGTAGATATAGGGCAATGTTTGTAAAAATGGAGTGACTTAATATTGTTATATGCTGAAAATCTATGAGAGAGAAAGAGAAAGAGAGAATGAGAGGGAAAGAGAGAAAGAAATAGCATAAGTTCTTGAATTAAAGCAAACAGCTGGCCTGGGATACACAGTTGGGAGAATTATCCTCAAAGAGAGGGGCACATTTTCCCCAAAGAAGAATGCAGGTGGAAGGAAGGGAGTCACAGACGGATTAACATGCTTATAGGTTGACTTGGTTGGATAAGCAAGTCAATGGTCAATTTATTATTTGATAAGCAAGCCAATTTATTTGCTACTCTATACTTTCATCTGTGAGATAAAAATAACTGTCTGAAAGTGAGGAAGAGATGGTGGAATGGTGCCTTAAAAAGAATAATGAAGGTTTAAAATAGCTATTAAATAAAATGAGGGAAATAGCCAACTATGAATTGTTAAAGGACAATATATACAAGAGACAAAAAGAGAGTGTAAAATCATGAGGCAAATATAAAATGATGAATTTGTATCAACAATTTCACTGAATTCATTAGTTAATTAATTAAACTGGTATACCTGGCACAAAGGAGAATTCAAAGACCCACACTTTTATAGATCAGGAATACACACATTAATTTACAAATAGAAACAATACTGGCTTCTTCCATGGGAGGAAGAGAAATCAGTTATTCTCCACTGGGCAAAATGAACATGTCTATGGGCAACTATCATTCACACTGCTGTCAGTTATTTACAACTTACAGAATCCTAAAGTAGAACAAGGAAAATGAAATACAGAGATATGATAATGACATATTTCAATGTCTCTTATGATTTTTCACTGTACATTGAATGGAAACTTTCCTGGTTATCATTGACATATGATATCCTGGATTGAATATAAAATAAATTGATAAGCATGGAGAGATCTCTAATTGCAGCCACAGCTTGGGAAAATAAAAAGGATGACACTGACCCAGAGTTGCTACATGGCCACTTTGGAGCAGTGAATGAGCAAGATTGTGGGTATAAAAAGCCTGTGGAAGGAAATTGATTTAACACATATAGATATAACTTGATGAGAAAGGTAATCTCATTCTCATAATATAGATTAGGTAACTGAAATTTAGACATTAACTTTTATCTCACAAGTACTGAATTTTGGAGGCAAGGTTCAGTCACTTGTCTAATTCAAAATGTTTGTTCTTTCTATTTTATAAGTGGATTTCAAACTATTCCAAGGAATTTCATTGTACCTCAGAGGCAAAACCACATCCGAAGGTGAGAAATACGAATTTCTTCCCCTCAACCCATGTGGCTTCACCTGGAACAATGCTTTCATCTGTTGTGGAAATAAATGAAGACAATCCAAATGGGAAAAAATAGAGTCTATTTATTTAGAGTTCGCTACAGCAAGGTAGAAAGCCACTAGTCACTTGCATTTAGCAGAAACTCAAAGGCAGGTAGAAGAGATGGGAGGTTTATAGTGAAAAAAGGTGAGGCTTCAGGCACACTCTAATGAGAGGTTGTTAGAATCCAATCGGGAGCTGGACACAGGCTAAGTAGAAAAGAGGCATTCTCTATGATTGGCTCGGGGAGTATATTTGGCTTTTTCTCATTACACCTGAGTTGGAAGCAGGGCAAAAAGTAGGGAGGTGGGAAGTCAATCACCAAGTACTCCCCTTTTAAGCTGGTTGTTGCAAACATGGTTTGAATTCCTAGGCTGGTTGCTGTGGAGGTTGTAAGTCAGAGCTCTATTGTCATATTTGATTCTGTTACTGTCCATTTGTATACTCAGCCTTAGTGTTTATATATCAGTTCTTGTTGACTGAGAATATACTATGGTTTGATATTATACAAGGTATTGGTTAAGCTGTCATAAAAGATGTAATTTATACTCTCAAAAATTGTACAGTCTAGGAAAGGAGACATAATAAACACATAAACAGATAAATAACAAAACAGTCACAAATTGTAGTAAGTGCTATATGGAGAGAATGAATAAGATAGAGAATAATGGAGGCATTTCTTAGAGTTAGTCAGTAAAGACTTCCCTGAAAAGTTAATGTTAAATTGTGGCATGAGAATAATAAAAATGGGCAGAAGATGTTTTCTCAGAAGAAATTGCTTGTTCAAAGGCTCTGAGGGACAGAGCTCACACAGCAGCACTCTGCAAAAGCACCAATGTCTGGGAGTTATTGGGAGCACAAATTCTGTCGTGCTGCCCTAGCTAAGCTGTTCTCTTTCAAAGAGCTGAGATCAGTTGAGGAATGGAACACCCTTTCCTTTGCATAAAACCATCAGTCTGCTACTGAAGCCCTAGGCTGGTGGGTTTGCTTCATTTCTGAGGTGGAAACTTCCTTGGCTCACCAATGCTGATGGAGGAAAGCCCTTAAGGTATTAAAGGGAGTTTGTGTCACTGGAGGATGGCAGATGAGGGCAAAATGAATTGGATCAGACAAGATTGGGCATGGGGAATATGGTAAAGAGACTAGAACAGCAGTCCAGACCTGAGATGAAGGAGGCATTGACTAATGTGGTGGTGGGGGCTTTTGCAGATTGGACAGAGATGGGATATTTTAGTTTTGAAATTGTTGATACATTGGATGTGGTAAAAAAAAAAAAAAAAGCATTAAAAAATTATGGAAGGAACCTAGGTTTAGAGTTCATCAACTGGCTTGATGGTGGTGCCATTTAACCTGAAAACAATAGCTTTGAGGAATCAGGGATGTTAAATTTAGCAGTTTAATTTATAAATGAAGAATTACAACACAAAAATATTTGAAAACCTATGCATTGTACCACATGCCAAGGTGCTATCGGGCTGCCCAGGTGAATTTAGGACTACTGCTTTTTTTTTTAACCTTTACTTTTTCCTTTGGTTAATGTCTGGGTTATTACTAATATCATCATTACTTTGTCATAACTCCAAAAATCCTGGAGCACTGCAGGGACATGGAAGAGGAGAACGGCACTGTGAAGACTGAATTCTTTCTCCTGGGATTTAGTGACCATCCAGAACTTCAGAGTCTTCTTTTCGCTGTGTTTTTTCCCATCTACTCTGTGACCTTGATGGGGAACCTTGGGATGATTTTTTTAATCATAACCCGTTCCTGCCTGCACACGCCTATGTACTTTTTCCTCTGCACATTGTCCTTCATTGATGCATGCTATTCTTCTGTCATTGCTCCCAAATTACTTGTAGACTTGGTTTCTGATAAGAAGACCATTTCTTACAATGGATGTGCTGCACAGTTATATTTTTTCTGTTCTCTGGTTGATACAGAATCTTTCCTTTTGGCTGCCATGGCTTATGACCAGTACATAGCAATATGTAGCCCACTGCTTTACACTGTTATTATGTCCAAGAGGGTTTGTTGCCAGCTTGCAATTGGAGCATTTTTGGGGGGTACTATGAGCTCAATTATTCACACTACTAACACCTTCCATCTGTCTTTCTGCTCCAAAGAAATTAACCATTTCTTTTGTGATATCTCCCCATTATTCTCTCTGTCCTGTGCTGACACTTACATTCATGACATGGTCCTGGTGGTCTTTGCTAGTTTGGTTGAAGCTATCTGTCTTCTAACAGTTCTTCTCTCTTATGTCTGTACCATCACAGCCATCTTCAAGACAGGCTCTGCTGAGGGAAGAAGGAAATGCTTCTCCACTTGTGCTTCCCACCTGATGGCAGTCACTACATACCATGGTGCCCTAATCTTCATTTATTTGCGACCTAGCACAGGTCACTCACTGGACATTGATAAAGTGACCTCTGTGCTCTATACCCTGATTATACCTATGTTGAATCCTCTTATTTACAGTCTAAGGAACAAAGATGTTAGTAATGCCTTTAGAAAAATGATCAGTCTGAAATTGCTTTCTTAAAAAGAGATGAAACTGGACCTAACAAACTTTCAAAAATCTCTTTTCCTTGTGTGGTTAGAATTGATGAAAAAGTCAGTTTAATGTGAATGTTTTCCAAATTTGCAGACCATGAGGCCTTAACCAAGGAATGAGGTCAGGGCCCAGTATCCGAATCAGGGTCCTCCCATGTAACTTACATAATGTCTCTATCATTTTAACTTGAAATTTCAAATATTTATTTCAGGGGCACATCCATCTTTCATTTTATCTCCTATTTTTCATATTCTTCCTCATTGTCTCTTCTCACCTTAACCTTACATCACAATTAGTGCCAATATCCGATAACCCATTAACGTAATATAATCCCATTTTTTTGCGAAAGAAAATAAATACAATTCACTGAGTCTTTTATCCAATTAACTTTTTTTCTGTGTATATATGTGCACATTCAGTTTAATTTTTCATTCTACTCATGCTAAGAAGCACTGCTCAAATAGTAACATTTTATGATAATTGCTGAATTATCCTTTAATGTTCAGATAACTTGTATTCTGAACTTCAGTAGAATCTTAGTTCTGCTTCTTTTAAGACCTCCAGCATTTTCTACCTTCCTTGTAGCTCTTTGAGGCTATTATCTTCCCCTCTAGTAGACTTATTCATTAACTCCTTATTCATTATTTGATCTTTTGCTTCTTTAGTACAGGATCCTCCTAAGTATAGATACTGAGAGAATTTATATGAAATAAACATGAGTAACTTTGCTGTTGTTTTTAACTTAGATTATATGCTTCTAATAGGGAGAAACTATTTCTTTCTCTTGCAGTGTTTTTGGTTCATTCTCAAGTGCAACACTGTATACATAAGGGACTTAAAAGATGTTACCTACCGTGGTGGCTTTTTTAGAACCACTTTGAAAATATTGACTAAATAAAAACTGGTTAAAGAATATTTCCTCAAATATATTCAGTCTGAAATCTCTTCCTTTGTAAGCAAACATCTAAATGCTCTGTGAGGTGGTGGGCACTTGGGGCCTGGAAACCGGAGCCTATGAATAGTGGGATATAATCTGGTCTATTGCTTGTGTCTATTGCTAGTCTGCTATAGAGCACATAGAGGTGTGGCAGGAAACTCCAACGAAAGTTCCAAACCCAAAGATGGAGGATAGAGGAAAGCCTTCTGACTGTGAAAATTCATGCTGGGCTCTAATTCCACACCACAGTTCCATCCATGGGGTTTCCCATGCAGATCAATGAAGGGACAGAGCTCTTGTGGGTTTCTGCTGTCAACAGTGAATATTAGAGTTTATTGCAGTCTGAGACTGATAAAAAACAAATCTTTCTTCCTAAATACTTAGCAGGAATACTTCCTCCAAGTCAATGTGTGCAAATTATTCAAGGCTAAATCAGTTGGAAATTCTTCCCTAAGAATTTAAATCTTAGAAAGAGTGTTAATAAAAACAAAAAAATGAGTTGAAATTCACTTAGTCCTTTAGGTATTCTATTCAGATACTAAAAACTTCCTGTTGTCATTCCTTTGTCTAGTTCTTCAGCTTCATCTTGGTCTCAATGAGATGACTGTGATTATTTTCTTTTTATGTGAGGTTATTTCTATTGTTGAAAGCAGAGGGATGAGGCAGAAACATAAATCAATAATTTTTTCAACAGAGAAATAATAAACTAAGCTGCAAGGCAATAAAGGCATTTATTTGGGGTCTTGGAATTGCAGTTAAGTGAGAACATATTCAGGTAACAACCTGAATTGCATCCTGTCTTGGCATTACCAGGAAAGGGTGTTTAAAGGAAAAGATTGCACAAGTTGTATGCTGTTGGTGGATATTTGGGAAATTCCAGTTTTCCTTCAGTTACATCATTAACAGAGATTTTTATCTTGTGGATTGTTTATGGTGTACAGATGTCCTTAAGGTTTTCAGGAACATCAATCCTTGGGGCTTTGCATACTGTGGCAGTTGTTGACATCTATCTGAGACCTGCATAAGAGTAAACCTCCCAGAATGACCTCCCAATTTGATTTTCAATCTCTTAGGCATAGAAACTCTTATTTTATTTCTTTTAAAAGTTTTTATATTTCCATTTCCTAGAAATTTAAGAAGTTACTTAAACTTTCTATGTTTATAGATTTATTACACATATGAAGTAGGATTATTTTTTACAAAGAACTTTGTTATCTAGACCATATCAAGTAAATGCTAAATAAGAATCAGCTATTATGGCAATATTTTTATTTTTTGTGATTATTGAGAAACATAAGCATTGAGAACATCAGAAATTTATAATTATGTAAGATTTAAACAATGATATTCTATAAATGATGCAAAAGTCTCTTAATTTAGTTAAAAGTTTCTTTGCTATGAAAAATTCAATAGAAAGGGATCGAACATTGTTGTAGCAGTGATGTCATCCTCAACATGAACCTTCCATGTCTAGATCAAAATTGGCCAGATATGCCTCAACATTTTCTAGGAACAGAAAGTTGGATAGGGAAAATCAGATAATATAGATGAAGAATGTCCCTCACTTATTCCTTTTTACTTGTGCAAATTGGAAAATCATGCAAAACTTCCAGTCATGCTCCATCATCCTAATTTAGTCATAAAACAACACAAAGCTAGAAGGGAGTCTAAAAAATAACTACTTGCACTGCCATGTGACCTGCTAAGACTTTATCATTAAATAAGAGAATAACGAATATCACTGGAAACTAATGGTTTTCCACCATTAGTGTCTTTGTGACCATCAAATTTTGCATATGTCCAATTCTTTCCTTGAACAGAGCATGCCTGCATGTTCAAAACCTAAAAATTCAAGTAGTCACTGCATCTAGCTTAGAGGCAATTATTTACATCAAGTTAATTGTGTTTCCCCTTGTTCTAGAGATTATAAAACAATAGAATTTTTTTCCGTATCTTCCTACCTCCACCATAAACATGGACATGCAATTGCAAAATAAAATAGAGAAGATTTTGAGTCTATATGAATTAGAAATAAAGTCACCTGTGTATAAACATGAATACATAGATAGATGGATAAATATGTCAGAAATTTGATCTACACAATGATCATACATTCAAAGTTATCATTAAGCAGTGGTCCTTTTAGTCATCAATTTTGATTTCTATTATTTTATGGTTTTTTGAAATTTTTAGCCATTAAAACACTTATGTAGCCTGATCTCATTTTGTTTTTAATATTCATTTTAATAATAGCTAATAATTGTGAGCATTTTCTCATGTGATCATTTATTTTCCTTCTGTACAGCAGCTTTAGTGAAGGGTGCATTCAAATCTTTTGTCCATTTGTTAATTAGATTTTTTCTTCCCCTAGTGTTAAGTTTTGGATATTCTTTATAAATTCTACATGCATTTACTCTGTTGGATGTGTGATGTCAAAATATTTCCCTCACACTGTATCTTGCTTTTGTATTATCTTAACAATGTCTTTGTCAGAACAAAGTATTTTAATTTTGATAAATCCAACTTATCAATATTTTCCTTTGTGGATTTGTGCTTTAGTAGCATATATAAGCACTCATTGTCTAATGCCATTTCACAAAGATTTCTCCTATGTTTCTTCTAAATGTATATAGTTTCACTTAATATATTTAGATATATGATCCATTTGAGTTAAATTTTTTATAAAGCATGAGTTTTTGGTTTAAGTTAAATTTTGCACATGGATTTTCAATTGTTCAATACTGTTAAAAATACAATCCTTTTAGTCTTAGTTTCCTGGCTTCTATGACATATACCACAAAATGTATTGGCTTAAACGATGGGAATTTGGTCATGAGTTTGAGGCTAGAAGTCCAAAGTGAAGGAATCAGCTTTCTCCACAAGATCTGTAGAGTTCTGGCTCTGGATTCTGACAACCCTTGAGCTTCCTTGGCTTGTGTCTCTGTTTTGCATCATATGGAGATATCTTCTCTTTTCTCTTCTGGGTTCCATTGACTTCTGGTCCCTGGCTCATCCTCAGGCATTTCCCTTATAAGGCCTACAGTGGTGAGGAAACCTACCCTGACTCAGTTGGCCACACTTTAACTAAAAAACACCTCTTTAGAAGGTACTATTTACAAATGGGTTCACATCTATGGGAATAGGATTAAGATTAAGATTACATTTTTTTTCTGGGGCACATAATTCTACCTACCACAATTTCTTCCCTGAAAAGCTTTTGCACCTTTTCAAAATTCAGTTGCTCAGACTTCTGGAATGGCTGGACAAGCAGTTCAGCAAATGATAAAACTGGACAAAATTGTCAACTACAATGACCAAAAATCATGAAATTGGCCAAAGACATATTAAAATTGTGAAATGTTTACTTATGAAAATAAAGCCTACCTAAATAAGAACAGTGGGAATCTGTTGCATTTTTACCTGAGTATATTTCCATCCCCCACTCAGCTATTTGGAGGAAAAGATCCATCACTGTACAGGCCATAAGGACTAGTATCTCTGCAATAGCTATTGGAGGGGCTTCACTTTATTTTTAGCAGAGCAAGAGAAATTCCATGACTAAGGACATGGTAAAAAATTAATAGCTATCTCAGTGGCCAATAATCAGGAAATATCTGTATTACAACTAGCCTAAAGTCTCTGTGAGGTTTGGAAGAGACCAGACAGTAATTTAATGTGAACTTTTGGGGAATGAGAAAGATTAAATAGTGCATTAATAGAACCCCTTTGACCAGTGGTATCCAAGACACTCTGCATATGCACAAGACTGCATATACACTCAGGAGGCATCAGGGAGCATATCAGCAGGTCACTTGTCCTTGGTTGAATGTGACCTTGTAAATGCAGAAAATAAAATTCAGAAAAGTATACACTGACTGCCTTCCCCAAGTCACACACACAGATCCAAAACAAACGGGAGAAAGTCTTACTGGCTTCAAATTGTTAAGCATATCTGGCCAGTCAATGGCTGATCAGTGAACTATGCTGATCCAAGGATGTTTAGTAAGTCAGACTTAAAAATAAAAACAAAAATAAATAAACAAAATCTTGGCAGAGATGTGTCACCACACAGTAAAAGAATCAAACTACACAGAATTATCCTGTGCAAGTCACTAAACAAGCACATAAATAGCAACAACAACAAACTAGAAAGGGAAATAAAATCCAGAGTTGCCACAATATATTATTGAAAATATTAATTTTTAACCATATTTGTGTAGTCTATTGCTGGTACTTTCTGTTCTGATCCATTGATATATGTGCCTATCCCTTCAACAAAAGCACATTTTTGTTATAATTGATTTTTGTACTGTTTTTCAGTTTTCAATTCCATTGATTTCTGCTCTTCATTAATTTACATTTTCTGCTTCCATTGTGTGTATTTTACTCTGAATTTTCTGCCTTTTTAATGTTCAAGTTTATATTGATTGGAGACTGTGATGATTAATTTCATGTGTCAACTTGGCTAGGATATAGTGTCCAGTTTGGTCAAGCAAGCACTGACTCAATTGTCACTGTGAGGATTATTTCATAGATGGGTCTAAGTCATCAGTGAGTTGACTGCAAGTGTGGTTGATTACATCTACAATCAACAAAAGAAATTGCCTTCAGCAATGATAGGAGTTCCCTCATTCAATTAGTTGCATGCCATAAAGGGAAATCTGATGATTTAAACAGTTGGAAAGAAGATTTTCTATTTCTTCTTCAGTTAGCAAGCATCTCCTGTGAAATTCTTCATCACTTTCATTGGAGTTCCCAGGTTGTGCTTTACTCTTCAGAATTTGGGTTTCCTAAACCCTATGATCACATGAGCCACTTCCTAGATTCTGTTTCTTGGAGAACCCTGACTAATGCAAAGACTTTTCTTCTTTTTTTAATACTAGCGTCAATACAGTAAATTTCCTGTAAGCAATATAGTCACAAATTTTCATATGCTGTCTTCTCACTTTCGTCCAGTATAAATTCCCTTGAGATTTCCTGTTTTCACCCATGGCTTTTTAAGTCATGTTTTATTCCTTTTCAAGTGTTTGAAGAATGTTATTTTATTTTTTCTATTGTCATTCAATATAAATGTAACATATCAAAATCTATGGGATGCAGCTAAAACATTACACAGTGGAGAATTCATATCTCTAAATGTTTATACTAAAAAGTTAGCTGAGTGGTCAAATCAATAATTTAAGCTTCTACCTCATTAAACTAAAACAAGAAGAGTGAAAGGAATCCAGAGTTGAAAGCAAAATGGAGAAAGACATGAACACCAGAAAGCATTGAAACAGAAAAAAAAGAAAGAAAAAAAGAAAGAAAGAAAGAAAGAAAGAAAGAAAGAAAGAAAGAAAGAAAGAAAGAAAATCACACAAAACTAGGTCTTTGCAAAGATAATAAAATATACAAAGTTTTAGGATTATGGACAAATGAAAAAAGAGAGGTTACAAATAATCAATATGAAGAATGTAAAGGGTTACCACATCAGAAGCCACAGATATAGAAGCATATTAAGGAATACTACTAACAATTCTAGGCCCATAAACTTGATAAGTAAATGAAATAATAAGTAGAGGACCAATTCTTTGAAAATCACACATTATAATCCTTAACCACAATGAAATAGATACTTTGAATAGACCTACAATTGTTAAAGAATTTAATGTGTATTCAACAGCCTTATGAAAAACAAATCTGCAGTCCCAGATGGTTTTGTTGGTAAATTCTCTCACTCACACAGTTAAAGAAATAAGACCAACTATGCCCATTCTCTTTCAGAAATTAGAAAATAAGGGAACAATTTTCAATAGCAAAGCATTTCATGATATGACAATTACCTTGATTTAAAAAACAGATAAAGACAGTATGAAAAGAAAACTACAAACCAAGATAGATGAAAATAGATATAAAAACACTCAACAAAATATTAGCAAATCCAATCCATCTTTATATATAAAAATAATAGAGCATGAAGGGCTTATCTTGTTAATGCACGTCTGGTTCAATAATTGAAAATCAGACAATATACTGACATATTAACAATCTAGAGTATTAAAACCGTCTCATATTAATAGATTCAGAAAAAGTATTTGACAAAATCTGGCACCTATTCATGTTAAAAACTCTCTAAAAACTAGGATAGAAGATAAAATAGTTTTCCACTGCTGCTATAACAAACTATCACAACTTACTAACATACAAATTTATTATCCTACATTTTTCTAGGTCCACAGTCTAAAATTAAGGTGTTGGTAGTGCAACATTCCTTTTGGAGCACTAAGTTGTGATGTGGTCCCTTGTTTTTTCAAGCTCCCAGAGGCTATCTACATTCCCTAGCTTGGCACCCCTTCCTCCATCTTCAAGACAAACCTCATCAAACGTTTCTTTGTCTCTCCAACCTCCTCTCCCTCTCCCTCTCCCTCTCGCTCTCCCATCTCTGTCTCTATCTCTTCTCTATCTCTATCTCTGTCTCACCCCTCCTTCTCCCTGCTTCTGTCATCACTTCTGCTCTGACACTGGCAATCCTGCTTTCTTCATTTAAAGACTTTTGTGATTACATTGGGTCCACCCGGAAAATTCAGGCTACTCTTTCTATCTCAAGATACTTAATTTAATCATGTCTGCAAAATCAATTTTTTTCAAACAAGGTTTGAAATGCTGCCAGAATACAAAATACCAGAAATGGATTGGCTTTTATAAAAGGGGATTTATTTGGTTACAAAGTTACAGTCTTAAGGTCATAAAGTGTCCAAGGTAACACATCAGTAATCAGGTATCTTCACTAGAGGATGGCCAATGGTGTCTGGAAAACCTGTTAGCTGGGAAGGAATGTGGCTGGCATCTCCTCCAAAGTTCTGGGCTCAAAACGGCTTTCTCCCAGACGTTTCTCTCTATGCTGCAGTTCCTCAAAAATGTCACTCTCAGTTGCTCTTGGGGCATTTGTCCTCTCATAGCTTCTCTGGGGCAAAACTTTGCTTTCAACAGCCATCTTCAAACTTTCTCTCATCTGCAGCTACTTTCACAGCTACTGTGCATTCTTCAAAGTGTCCCTCTTGGCTGTAGCAAGCTTGATCCTTCTGTCTGAGCTTATATAGTGCTCCAGTGAACTAATTCAGATCCACCCTGAATGGGTGGAGTCACATCTCCATGGAAACCAAACAATCAGTGTCATCACCCACAGCTGAGTGGGGCACATCTCCATGGAAACACTTGAAGAATTACAATCTAATCAACACTGATAGGTCTGCCCACACAAGATTAAATCAGAGATAATGGTGTTTTGGGGGACAGAATACATTCAAACTGGCACACAATGTAACATATTCACAGGTTCTGGGAATTAGGACTTGGACATCTTTGGCTGATTGAATTATGCAGCCCAACAGAAGATATGCTCTTAATATCAATCTTCCTTCCTGTGGGTGTGGACTTTTACTTAAGGTGTGGACGAATGGAGCAGAATGATTTCTAGTCCATATTAATGGAGGCCTTATAAGAGAAGACAGTGGAAGCCAGGAGTCAGAGAGAACCACAGTGAGAAGCATAGTTAGTGGAAACCAGAAGAGCAGACACAAGGAGAGAGAGATTGCCAGGTGATAGTTGGTGGAGATGCAAGCTAAAGAAACCCAAGGATTGTGGCAAGCCAGCACTAGAACACTACAGACTTGAGTCAAAAAGCATGGTCTTGATGTCTCCTTGACTTTGGACTTCTAGTTTGCCAAACTGTGGGCCAATAAATTCCTGTTTTTCAACCAATTCATTGTGTGGTGTATATCACAGCAGAGATGCAAACCAAGACAACATTTTTTGGGGGAGCACATTATTCTTACTACCACAGAAGTTAAATTTCTCAACCTGATAAGTAGAATCTACAAGGTATCTATTGTTAATATCATAATTAATGATAGAAGATTGAATAATTTCCCCATAAAATGGGGAACAAAAGAAAGAATGCCTGTTCTCTTCATTCTTATTCAACACAATCCTGGAAATCCTAGCCCATGGGTGATGAAAGGAAAAGAAAGGCACACAATTGGATATATAGAATTAGAACTTTCTCTGTTTACCGATGACCTAATGCTCTTTGGTGGCAACCCCAGGAAATCTATCAAAAGCATAATCCTATATTAATAAATGAGAATAGCAGGGTGGCAGAGTGTATGGTTAACACACAAAAATCATAGTGTTTCTTTATACTTGCATGGACATTTGGAAACAGAAATTGAAAGCACAATACCATTTACAGTCCCACCAAAGAGTATCAAATACATACAAACCTGTATAAATACTGTGTGCTGAATAATACAAAACACTGATGAAAGAAATTAAATAAGATCTGAAGAAATGAAAAAGAAGTATGCCTTAATCAAAAATTCAAAGATTCAACATAGTAAAGATGCATATTCTCCCAAATGGATCCATAGGTTCAGCAGAATTACCATCAAAATTCCAGCTACAGTAATGAGATAAATGTGTGTTGATGGAATGATGGACACATTGATCAATGGACCCTGAGATGGAGTCCAACATTAGCCCTACACAATATGGCCAACTGATTTCTGACAAAGTTGCAGAAACACTTGATCTGAGAAAATATATTCTTTCAACAAATGGCATTGGAGAAAATTGAACATACATGGATAAATATGATGGAACCTCAATGTAAGCCCAAACCTTATATAAAAATTAATTCACATTGATCCAGTGGAGGAGGGAGTGTGATGACATTGGTAAAACAAATCAATTATTTATTTCTCTACTTAGCCATTTTATGACTCTTCATTTGTAATTCACAATTCTCTAATGTGCTGGTACTGATATTTCCTTTCACACACTTCCTAAATTTTATAAATTCTATCAGTGTTGAACCATCTTTAATTTCTCTACATAGGCCCTTTATAAATAAGTAGCAAATTAGTCAGCTTCATAAAGATCAAGAGATTGCCTATAACTCTTGAGTCTATATGAATTTTCTCATCTATCTTGTACTGACTGAAAATTTATAGTCTAATAAATACATTTTTAAAGCAGTAAAGAATAACTATCAAGACACAATTCTTTATTGCAGACAGTTAAAAAAAAAAGAACAAAGTCACAAAAGATATGAAGCACCTGAAAGAATGGTAGAGTAAGATACCATTGAAAAGGAAAGTTTGGGCCCCTGATATTTTTGGTTGCCTTTCAAAATATTTCCATGGCAAGTATAATGAGTTAGATGAACTAAAAAATTGACATGGGAGATGATAAATTCCCACAGGAAAGACATAAATAATTTTCTACTTAAAGATCACTATTCACTTAGAAAGAAAAATATATTTTAGAAGGGGATTAGTCATTTTGCATCTTCTGAATATCAAATGGATTAAAACTTAATTTCAGTACATCATGACTTAAAACTCTTTTTATCACAGAAAGGAATAATTTCATCCCTAGCCATAAAGGTAAGAATTATTATTTTTCATCTAAGATCTTAATTACATTTTAGATAGGTATTCTGAGTTTATTATATCTTAAGTATAAAAGATCACAATACCCAAATATTTACAGAATATTGAGAAAAGACACTAATAAATTTGTAAGTTTAAAGTACATTTCAAGCAGCAATTTTACCTTTCTGTTTCCGTGTTAGAAATTTAGTGAAATAGATGACTTAAGAACATTTTGAAATGCATATTTGAAATGTATAATAAAATGAATTAAAATTATTGGGACAGTTATAAAATTATTCTCTTAGATAAAAATTATTGAAAAAGGTATTAGATGCATGTTTTTCTTGGCACCCTACTACTGATTAAGGAATTCACCATTTATAAAGACACATTATTTTGAAAAGTAATCTGAAACTCCTGGGAAATTTATTTAAAATATTTACCTTTTGACATTATACTTTATTGATTAAAAGCTACTGCAAATATTCAATCCTAACTGACTAGCAATGTCCTCCACCAAGGGGATTTAGAGCTATAAGTTTATTAGCTAAATAAAACAGAGTAATTTTACTGTGTTCCTGAGGAAATAAAAGAGCTTCAATTAAAGGGACAAAAGCATCAGGACTCCATTTACCTTTCTCTTTGAAGGATTTCTGAGAAAGAGGACTGTGAGTAGTGTTCATTTTAGAATAACGGAGCCACCCTCTATATATTAAGAAGGGACAAATATATGCAATCAAATTACAGCCACAGTAAAAATCTCATTCCAATGTTAGGTACAGATTTAGTGGATTTATAACATTGGAAACCATTCATCCTTTCCTACCATTGCGGTGAGTATTTTGTTTTTATGAAAATAAGTATTAGGATTCTTGGGTTGTGGCTTTTCCCTTTCTCCCTCTCTCCTCCCTTCTTTTTTCTTCTTCCCTCCCTCCCTCCCTCCTTCCCTTCCCTTCCTTCCTTCCTTCTTTCCTTCCATTATTGCTTCAATTTCATTCCATGGATTTTTTTCTTTCCTTTAAATTTAATTGCCTAATTGTTGTTTGGATTTAAAAAATGTAAACAGGTATATAGCAGATACATTGTATGATACCATCTTCTTTGTACAGCAGAGCATTGTGATTTCCTTGGAAATGCCTTAGAAATTAAATACAAAATGATTCAATACAAACTGGCAATTAACCTGAAATATATATCCTAATTATAATAAGATTTGTAACTTGTTCTGTTGGATCTATACACTGCTTGTCTGTAGCAGAGTTTCTTTCAAATTTTCTAAATAACAAAGTTTATGAATAATTTATGAACCCAGCACAATGTCTGATTAATAAATAATATATTTTAATATTATCATAAAGTTATTCATGAGTAGCATAATTAGAAGAAATTGAATAATTTCAAAAGTAATAGAGTAAATAATCTAAATTACAATGTTTGGGAAAGGTTTTATATTACAATAATATTTCTATAATTAGAAATTTTATAGGAATTATTTAATGATTCTACTTCCTACTTTTCTAAAGGCTTTATCACACACTATCTCATTGATATTCACAATGTAAATGGGTAAGTTTTAAGTGATTGTTATTACTTCTTATTCAGAACTTGCTACAAATCCCAGAGCAAATTATTGCCTGTCAGTTGCAGATTATTAGTTTCTAATTTGTTGTCCAATTATTTTTAAAATTTTATTTGTTTCCCCCTAATATCTGTTAGAACATTGTAGAATAAGAAAAAGGAGGGACCTCTGCATGATTGAGACACAGAAGCAAACAAAAAGCACTATAATCCTCACACCAAAAGTTGAAAGAACATATAGTACACAATAGTAAATAATAGGATTTGTTATCCCTTCATAAATGAACCATTTATTGAGTAACTGTATTTATTAGATACTTAAATAAGAAACAATACATTTTATTCTATGATCCTTTGGTATTGCCTGTTGTAACAAAGTAATTTAGATTTTGATTAAGATAAGCCTGAATTCAAATCTCAATAGGCCATTTCCTTGCTGTGTGATCTTGGTTGATTTATATAATATGTTTGAGACCAAGGTTCATTGTAGTGAAAGAATTGCTTCACAGCACACTGTGAGGATTAGATAAGACAGTTTCTGTGAAGACTCCTAACAGAGTGTTAAAATTATTGCAGGTGATCATTAATTTCCAAGTTTTACCATAGTCAGTAGGTTTGCAAGTTCTTGCCTAGATTACAAATCATCACTTCCTGTCATTTTAGTACTTAAATATGATACTCAGTCACTGGAATATATGAATGTTCTTTCACTATCATACGAATTGTACCATGGAGACCAATTTGAACAATTTTGAAATGTACAAGCACTTCTTGAATCAAACCCTTATGGAGATGCCCTGTGGGTTGTTGGCATCACAGAATCACAGAAAGAGTTGTAAGATACACCTCAGGAGCTAATTATTGAGAGAGAGGGAGAGAAAGAGAGCAAGAAAGCAAGAGAGAGAAGGAGTAAAATTTGTGAAATAAATTGTTTCTAATTTAATGGCACATAGTAAATAACATAAAAAGTGTTTTGGAAGACAGAAGAGCTCAGGAAAGACTTGGATGGTCTGGAAGATCCTGAAAAAGAAATTCACACTTATTGTAACTCATAGAGCACTGTGGTCAAAGAGGGAGGACATGCCAAGCAAAATGAATATATAAGTAGATTTGGAAGGACAGACTGGATTTGGCTCCAGATTCTACTTGGACCACAAACCTTTTAATTCTTTCTCTTCCTTTGACTTAAATCATGATTAAAACATGACTACTGATTTCAGGAATTAGCATCCAAATACAAAGCAATATTAAAAAGTTGATAAATATCTTTGTGTTCCTCTGTTGGTCACTTCCTTATGACTTCTTTCATTTCAAATCAAATCACTATAAAAAAATATTAGAATGCAAGAATTCAGGGAGATCACCCAGTATAATAAACTTTTCTAGTTTATTCCTTGAACATGTTTATATGGTATCTCCTAAAAATCTTTTAGGAAACAAATCAAAATGAGGATGAATAAAATTGTTTTCAAAGAAGTTACATGAAAAAGGAGAAATGAAAGGAAAGAACTTCCAACCAAAATTGTTAATTTATTTGCAATAGTTTCTATTTTTATTATTTATTATTTTTAACTTTATTTTTATTAAAATAATTATAATCCAATTCCAATACTCCTATTATTAAAACTGAATAACAATACACAGTATTACATACCTCATAAACAATAATAAGAAAATATAGCCATCTGTCAGCAGACCTAATTTTAGATAGGAGTATAACTTTGTGGATGAATTTGAGTAAAAGGACATTTTTAACCACAGTTTAAAATCAAATTCAATTTTTTTTTAGAACCAGTTCTTAGTGATTTTGTGATTTTTGAAAGCATTGTTCACTTATTTCATAGTTAAGAAAACCACAACCCAAGCAGATAAGGTGACTTTTACATCTTGATTTCATTGTTTTCACAGATGTTACCTAGACAGCAAAGAGCAGAAGGCAATTTCTCTTCAGTGGTGGGATTTGTTCTCCTGGGATTTTCTGATCTTCCAAACCTCCAGGGGCTCCTATTTGGAATTTTCTCTCTTATGTACACATTTATCATTATAGGAAATGGTATTATCATGATAATTACAGTGGTGGACTCTGCTCTTCAGACCCCCATGTATTTTTTTCTTGCCAATTTTTCCTCTCTGGAAGTCTGTTATGTGTCAGTCACTGTCCCCAGGATTCTGGTGAACCTTTGGACTCAGAATCGAAGCATTTCTTTGCTGAGCTGTGCCACCCAAATGTGCTTTTTCCTTATGCTGGGATCCACTGAAAGTTTCCTCCTGGCTGTGATGGCCTATGACCGCTATGTGGCCATTTGTAACCCTTTGCTCTATCCTGTGGTCATGAACCAAAAGGTGTGTACCCAGCTGGCAGTTGGCTCCTGGATCAGTGGAATTCCAGTTCAGATAGGGCAAACATTTCAGGTGTTCTCACTGCCTTTCTGTGGTTCTAACCAAATCAACCACTTCTTCTGTGACATCCCCCTATTGATCAAGCTGGCCTGTGGTGACACTTCACGTAATGAGATTTGTGTCTATTTAGTTTTCATATTATTTTCCATGATTCCTTTTGTGTTGATACTAAGCTCTTATTTCAGAATCATCTCCACCATCTTAAAGATGCCCTCAACTGCAAGTCAGTTCAAAGCTTTCTCCACCTGTTCCTCCCACCTCATAGTTGTGGTTTTATTCTTTGGTCCTGGTACTATCACCTATTTAAGGCCCAAATCAAATCATTCTGCAGGAACTGACAAGATGTTCTCTCTTTTCTACATCTTTGTGACTCCACTGTTCAATCCCATCATATACAGCCTTAGGAACAGGGATGTGATTGCAGCACTGAAAAGATTATTACCCAAGAGAACAGACAGAAGATCTTTGTAGTCAATTTTTAATAATTTTGCCTCATAGTTATCTCAGAGGTACATTTCCATTTTCTGATAAAATACAAATTCAAAATTATCATGTATTTTATGTTCCTGATCTAAAGGGAATTGTGACTGCATCTCTGATAAACAAATGAATCAATTTTCACAAGTTTTGTTCCGTAGCACAATTCTTTTCTTTTACTTCAAATTATAAATTTATCCATTTTTCAAAAATTTTCATATAATTTATACTCTTAGAATTTTAATTAACAATTTGTCAATGAAATAGTTCTTAACTTTACCATTGGCCACATATTTACATATTTTGCTTGCATTCATATTTGTATCTATAAAACTGTAAATTTTCATGGTATGTGTACACTAATTTCTTTGAGGTAGTAAATAAAGGACTAAATTATAAATTCTAATTTATGTTATAAAAACATAATAAAACAGAATAAAGGGTTTTAATTGATCACACTTTCCTCAATTTGAATTAAGAAAATGTCTTACATTTATCTAAAGGGAGTTGAAAATCTACTTTTCCTTCCAACTACTTTCCTGACTGTATGGCATTTGACTATTAAATATCTGACTCCATTATCCTGCTTTAAATATATTTCATCATTCTTTTTCATATAAGTTTCAGTGATACCTTTCCAACTCCTCAGGATTCTTGATTCATCAGAGTTGCAGTGCAAAATACATTGACTTTTCTCACACCTAATTTAAGAGCAAATTTGAAGCTTAGAAGGGTGAATGAACAGTTAAAACAGAGATTGATACACAATTAACTTGTATCACAAGTACAAGTCTATACAATTTTAAAATGCCTTACACCACCAACATAAAAGTTATATTTAAGTGAGCATAACTGTATCCAATTTTGCCCCCTTACACTTGTTTTATTTGTTTGAAATTTACCAGAGAGTAGAGATAAAATCATGAAGCAGTTAATCATAGACATACACATCCTAACAGGCCACCCCAAAAAATGCAGGGAATTATCAGCACTGCATTTAGTACTCACTTTTCTGGTGTGAATGTGTGAAATGGGAATATTTAAAGTCTCTATTCTAAGTATTTTTTGCTCAGATTTTCAGAATATATCATTTATATAATAATTATACCTCTTTATAGGTTTGATTATTCATGTAGATATTTGCTCCTTTAGTTTCTCTGTACAAGACAGT
Organism: Choloepus didactylus; assembly: GCF_015220235.1. Lineage (NCBI taxonomy): Eukaryota > Metazoa > Chordata > Mammalia > Pilosa > Megalonychidae > Choloepus > Choloepus didactylus. The sequence goes on along the minus strand of NC_051312.1, from coordinate 27,770,650 downwards.
GTAATCAACTTTATCTATAATATTTGGTTTATGTTTGATTTTTCATTTACAAGGGCTTACCATTTAAGTGCACATTGGATAATGGGATACCCTATATCATCTTTGTTTTGTATGCATATATGAATGCAAACATCTTAATCTACCTCATGTATTTTGCTGCATTTATCAAGAATTAAATATGTGTGTAGCATGGTGAACATAAAAGTGATGTTGATGAATATTACAGTAATGTGGGAGTACTATTCTTTCCTTTAAGTCTTAGACAAGCAAATGGTACAGTGTAATCAACACAATTAGTCCAGAAATCCAGAGACTCATTTTTTTAGCTCCAATTTACTCTACACATTCTTGAGTCATTCAATTAACTGTCATTGGTCTCAATTTCACAGTCTACAAAATAATGATGCATAATACTATTGACAACTTCACAGTAATATATATGTGTGTGTGTGTATATATATATATATATATATATATGACATATACGATACATTACAATGATGACTGTGACTCAATGGTGTCTTAGGAAATTCAGGAACATTGGGGAAGTAGGCATTTGAGAGAATAAAAGATTCCCACAGCATTAAGGTTATCCATTTGTGCCAGTTTGGATAAACAATATTCCCCCAAAAGTCATGTTTTAATCCAGTCTTGTGGGATATTTGGATTATATTGTTTCCATGGAGATGTGACTCACCCAACTACAGGTGATACATTTGATTAGATTATTTCCATGGAGTGGTGGCCCCACCTATTCAGGGTGGGTCTTGATTGGTTTACTGGAGTTCTTAAAAATAGCTGACTGACACCCAGACTGTTGATGATGATTGGAGATGCTTGGAGATGTGGAGAGAGGGAATTTGGAGATGCTAAGCTAAAAGATGAAGTCCAGAGTTTACTTGCTCCAGAGAAGCTAAGAGTGAAACCCCAGATGCTTAGATAGAAACACCCTGGGAGGAAGAAGCAAAGAGGAGAAAGCCATTTTGAAATACAACCTGGATCAAAGGACAAGGAGATGCCATCCAGGTGCCTTCCCAGCTGACAGAGGTATTCTGGACACCACTGACCTTCCTTCAGTGAAGGTGTCCTCTGGTTGATGCCTTAGTTTGGATACTTTTATGGCCTTAGAATTTAAGTTATTTGTAATCTAATAAATTCCCTTTATAAAAGCCAATCATTTCAGGTATTTTGCTTTATGACAACATTAACAAATGAGGACACCATTAAACCTTGAAATTATTTTAAGTTACTCAATATTAGGGCAATTCTTCTCTAATGACTTCCATATTTCCCTGCATTCTTGAGCTTATGTTTGGAGTTCAAGGTGCTTTGGCTTCTCAAGATAGTCATGAATAAGTATTTGCTACTTTCCTGGACTCCCCGGGTCCATTGTTGTTTATAGACATAGGGGACAGTTTACCTTTCTACAGATTCTCCATTGACCATTTCATTTACTTCTATTTCTCATCTCTCCTTACTTCCCATCAATTAATTTTCAAAGTATCAGTCCTATGGAATATTTTCCAGTCTTTTATTTTTTTAAATATGTTTCTCATATTCATCTGTTGTCATTTCTTGTTATGGGAAATCAGATAGATTTTTTACCCATACTTCTAAATGTGACCCCACTGCTCTTATAAAAGAAAATGGCAAAGATTCCCTCACATCTCTTTTCCTTTTCTTTTGATATAGGATATAAAACAGTTTTCTGAAGTTTACATATACCTCCAATATGAAGCTAAATATATGGGTGGCATACAGATTAATTCACAGACTATATTTACTGAATATTTTGGCTGTCACAGAATACTGACTCCCAAAGGTACCTCATATATGTCACTATAGGTGTATAGAAACCTTAGTCAACATAAATATAATTAGTTAAATGAAACCAATTAGACATAAAATCTACAAATGTATTAGCACACATACCCATTATCTATGTAGCTATTATCTGCTTTCATACAAAAAGTAAACATATATACATAAATATGTATACCTTTTGTGTGTGAGGCTTATTATGACAGAGTTCAACAGTCCTCTCCTTTGAGCTTTCAGTATCTTTTCACAGACTTTAATTTTTTACCTATTTATATAATTGCTATTTTTCCAATTTCTTCCTTTAACTCCCTATTTGTGTGCCACAGTATTTATTGAACTTCTTAATAAAATAAGCTTTATTTTCAATGTTTTTATGTGACCAATTAAGCATCATTTATCAACATAAGAGGGCCATATAGCACATTATTATCCCAAGTAAATTTATGGGTATATATTATATATAGAAGATATAATAAGATACATACTTTTACAAAAGGAAGGAATAAAGAAAACATTGTCTATTGTTATGCACCACATATCCTTTTCACATGAGAAACCATAGGTACAAATCCAAATTCAAACTGAAAATACATTCAGTAATTTCCTCAAATCAAAATTGTAATCTTGCAAAGAATACACACAGACCATAGAACTCTCCCCATGCCCCGTATCAATTGTCTTCAGTCCAGTAAAGCAAATAAATGTCTGTATTTGTATTTCTGAAGAATCAGCTTTTTAGCACTATAAGTGAATTGATCTGAGAATATTTCAATTCAAAACAATTAGGAACAAAATATTATCTTGATAATAAAGACACTTATTATTTTCAAAGTACTTATATCAACTGCATTCATTGTATTTTGCAAGTCATGATGCAAATGAAGTTTTTGCTGCATATTCATCATTGAAAGTGATTTAGATTTTTTGCTTATATCACCTAAGTTAGTGATAAATAGCTTTTGAATATCTGTCCATTAATTTTTTGAAGAGTGGGGAACCTTATTATCTATGAAAATGATCATATACTTTAAGAACACAACTCTCATTTGCCCTTCTCTGCAAAAAAAAAAAAATTAGTTCACATAAATTAGAGTGATTACTATTATAAAAATGCTATTTTACCCCTTGTTAGTATCTCTTTCCTAACACCAACTTTTTTCTATATGAGACAGCTGGGTCATTGAGAATCATAGGACTTCTCAGTTTCTCTCTCACATCATTCAACATTTAATAGCTTCAAGAGTGACCCAACTTCTGCCTGGAAATTTTCCTGGAATTACTTTTTGTTGTTGTACTTGTAATCATAAACAATTCCCTGTCTCTAATCATTTCTGTTATCTTTTTGTTTTGTTTTGTTTTTTTTTTGAATGGGTGTATTGTCTGAGATTCTTAATGATTATTCTTGGTTTGCTTCACACTTGAGCAGGGTAAATAATTTCTTCTTGAGTTTGCCATCAGGATGGTGAATACAAATTCTGGCTGTATTCTTCTGAGTAGAAAGAAGTAATACAATTCCTATGCACTTGGAGTTAGCTATGCCCGTGTAAATGTTATGTAAATGTTAGCAACTCAGACTTGCTTCATTTCTTGGAAAAAAAGTCTTAAAATCAGGTACATGCTTCACCATATTACTTTCTATGTGTAGTTCCTCACAACAGGTCGTGGCCTCTAGGGATCTGTTGCCTTCTTATATGGAGGATTCATTAGTAAGCATGGACTACTGCAAAAGGATGAGATTAATTATATCACTTTAAATTGGGAAACAGCACACACAACTAACTACTATCCTTTTCCTTATCTATAAGGAATATAAACTTATTACTTTTTTCATTATATGGAGATCATAGGTTCACTGTAGTAAACACTAAATATTCAGTAAAGCAAAATGAAAATCATTGAAAAATATATGCTTAAATATGCACAATTCAAATTTGATAGTTATATTTATATTCATCATTTTCAATGTGTATGTATGTATAGCCATGTATATGATATACCTGTGATATTTTTTATAGCAGATATCTTAATGATATTTTAAACTTCTTTCACCTCTCTTAATTTTCCTATCCCTCTTATCATCTCAAGTAGTATACATATTAAAAAAGTGTGAATATTCCAAACACTCTTCTAATTATATTCATATATTTCAAAGTTTAATATTAGTTGATCAAATCACAATATTGTATTTTATTGAAATTTTAATCTGATATATATATATTTATAAACCATACCTAACATACAGTCATATTGATGTGCCACTATCTTTATAAAACTGCATCCCCTTTGAAAGTTTCTTTTTTTCTCCAAGGAATGGTTGCTCTGGCACATCATTGCTGGGCAAAAAACCATATATATTTTCAATAAATGCATATCAGCAACTTGGTTTTTAAAATGGCTGTTACCACTGTGTGAAAATCAATGGCATCATTTGTAATAAGTAGTATAATATAATCTACATTACTATTGACTATATTACATCAGCCATTATCATTTTTATTTGAGAAATGATATTACACAAAAAAATAATAAAATTATTAATGGAATGATTTGCAATTTGCTGATATATATAATTTGGGTAACAATACAGAAAGGTCTCTCATATTAAATTTCATACACTGGAAATAATTGTCATCAAATTGTAAGGCAACACTTATAGTTAAAAGTAAATATCTATTGAAATTTCATTACAAATATATGAGAAAACATCTCTTGTAAAAATGACTCATTCTTTAATAAACTAAATTATTTACATAAAAATTTTCTATGTGCCATTATGACATCCTTGTTCCTTAGACTGTATATCATGAGATTAAACATGGGAGTCACAATGGTATAGAAAACAGAGAGCATTTTATCAGATCCTGTGAGTGACTGGTCTTGGGTCTTAAATATGTAATCATTCCTGATCCATAGAATAACACCACAATCAAGATGAAATGAGCAGGTGGAGAAGGCTTTGGCCCAATTTACATTCATCATTTTCAATGTGTATGTATGTATAACCATATATATGATATAACTGTGATATTTTTTATAGCAGATATCTTAATGATATTTGAAACTGCTTTCACCTCTGAAGGTAACTTAAAAATGTTGCATATGATTTTGGTGTAGGAGAAAAGAATTAATAGAATTGGAGCAGTGACAACACAGCAACTATGTAGACGAACATTTCATTCACAAAGATGTCTCCACAGGTCAGCTTGAGTACTGGGGGGATGTCACAGAAGAAGTGGTTGATAACCGTTAGACCCACAGAAGGATGGAGAGAAAATCTGGCATGTCTGCCTTATCTGGACTGGAATTTCACTGATCCAGGAGCCAGCCACCAGTTGGACATACATCTTTTGGCTCATTACTAGAGAATAGAGAAGTGGGTTAAAAAATGGCCACATAGCTGTCATAGGCCATCACCACCAGGAGAAAGCACTCTATGGCTCCCAACATAAGGATGAAGCACATTTGTGAAGAACAGGGAACTAAAGAAATTCTTCTCTGTGTCCCGAGATTCATTAGCATTCTGGGGATAGTAACTGATACTTAGCAGATTACTGAGAAGGAAACATTGTCCATGAAAAAACACATGGGGATCTGGAGAGCAGGATGCAGTTTTGTTATCAGAAATATGGTGCCATTGTCCATCAGGATAATGATATAGATGACCAAGAATGATCCAAATAGAAACCACTGGAGATGGAGAATATCAGCAAAGCCAAAAGGTACAAATTCCCTCAATTCATTCAGATTTTCTTCTGATGGTTTTTCTTGGTGTTTCACATGTAGAAAGGATAAATTTAGCATAAGCATTTCATTTTACCTTGCTGGATCTCATTGCCTATACTCTAAATTGTATCTGGGTGTCCAGATTGTTGTTCATGTTCCCTGCAATTATTTCTAATTTAAGAATATTACTATTTGTGTATTTTCCACTTTCCCCTGTTTAGATCCTATTGATTATCACTGTAAACATTGCAATGAAATTTCCTTTGATACCATTTCACTATACATCTGCTTATGGCACAGGATGAACCAAACTATACTTTTCTCAGCACAGACACTGGAGCCATTTGAAACTACTGGAGATAGATCCATAACTTTGTCATCTGATCTCACCTTTATGGAATTACAATTCTGGACAATGCTATAGTACTTCTCAGTGGATTTTCACAATCATGCTTCAGTAGCACTGTATCATAAATTGTCTTCTCACATTATTTTCCAACTACCTATTTCAACCATCATTTTCCTCCTCTCACTTGATGATTTAGAGCATAGAGTTCCTGTTATATAGTTTACATACTGAAAATGGAGGAAATATTTTATGTGTATAGAAAAATAATAGAAATATATTTTGGTAGAATATTAATTGGGAGATATAAGAGAGTTTCACTCAGTAAAATTAGCCTGGGAAGATTGATCCAGATTGAAACAAATATACAGGATAACCACAGGAAAACACATATAGCATGGAGTGTATCCATTACCTGTCTGTCTGTGTGTGGAGCAGGAGGAGATAAGATATTGGCTGTTATATTAGTCCCACAGTGCTCTGTGCATCCTCCACTATCTTTGTTGTTCCTCTAAAACCACAAAACTTTAGAGGAACATGTCTAAACTGACTTTTCATAAATGATAAAGATAGTGAGACTCACTAAAGTAGATAGTTTGACAAATTTCACATATGTTTTGTCATGGCAAGTCAGTACCTATTGCTTTAATGTACTTTAATTGTCCATGATTATCTGGATTATACTAAGCAACTATTTTAACTTTCTAAAGCTTGCTCCCTTTTTTGTGAGAATTAATTGAAAAAAATGAAAAAAAAATTGTAAAATTATCACCTATCAAATTAAATGGATTATTTATTATTCATATTTCTATAGTTATAATTAAGGTTATGATATCATGTTCTTTACTTTTGTAGCTGCTAGAGTTGAAACACATTGCCTACTATAATAGGTATTTAATAATGAGTTATTGAGTTGTTAATTACATTTTTCTACTTTTCCCTTTATTAGGATCAGGACATGGGTAAGGCTCCAAGGTTGCAAAATTTAAGGAGTTACTCATTCTCAGTGCCATTCCTGCATTGCAAAATCTTGAAAGTGACAGCCTCCTTAAATTTTTCACTCCAGGTGTCTCTTGCCTCATCACCAGTCCCATCCTGTTGGGTTTGCATCTGGTCCACCTAAAAGTGTCAGTAAAGTGTCATGTCATGGTTAAAGAGCACTGTCCTCCCCAGATGGGCTAGAATTGAATTATCATGTCACCCTGCCATCTGCTAGCTGTGTGATACCATGAAAATTACATTCTTCCACTTACTCTTCCTGTGACAAAGTCTGTATCTATGAAAAGGGCCAGCAATTGTCAACACTTACAGTTGTTATGTGACTTATGCCATTTAATAGAACTGAAATGGCTTAAGTTGTGGCATTTATAAAAGACTATATAAATGCTAGTTATTTTTACCTTCAATAGCTAAGTTTTATTTATTATTCTGATTTTTATTCAATGTTCTACACAGCATAAAAATAAATCCCTCTCTCATTTGTTTTCCTGCATATTGGATTATGGGAAAGAAGGGAGAGCTTAATGCAATGATCAAAATTTTAACTATCTCAAACGATTGAATTCTAAAGTTGTAAATATCCGTGAATTATCTGCCTATATTTTGCTCATATGTTGAATAACAACATAAAATAGTTTACATTTGCCTTTGTTATTTAGAATGATGTGTATCCTTTCTCAGTGAAAAGGGCTTAAATATTTAAATTGTATAAGGTGAAACCAATTGTTTCATTCAAGTATATTCAACTCACCTTTAAAATATTCTATTCTCTTTGAACATGAAGTGTTCTTTAAATAAAAGTAGTCACCTCTACCCCTGGGATCTCTTCCACCTGACACATTTAAATTTCTAATTAAACCATTTTTGGCACCCTATGATTTATTTATTTATTCCCCAGATAGTGCTCACTCTATCCAGAATGTCCTTTCTTTTTCTTAATGGAATAGAGTGTTCAGTACATTTTGGCTTTTAGACATGAATATGGTGTTGAGCAATATTATTTGAGACTATCCAAAATTGACACAATCCAATTCTTACATTATCTATTACAAATGCTTTGTATGGGTCCTCTGCTTTTTTTTATAACTGAGTTCCCATCTCAATTTCCTAAAGATGTTTGCTTATTCTTTCTTCTATAATAGGTGTCTATTCATAGTCAGACTTTGTAATGATTCTAATAAATATCCTTGTAACAAAGAATATATTATCTGTAAAATATATGATCAATCATTGCTTTCTTCATGACAACCTAACACAACCTGTTGGATGTCTTAACTCTAGCTTAAAATTAATTTTGAATCAAATATTATTATTAATAGGCAGAAAATTCTTATTTTTCAGGCAGCATTTTGCCATCCTTCCCTGATTTCATGAGTCTTGGAACTCATCTTAGAAAATAGGAAAGTTGCTGGGAAAATAGTTTGTCTCTCCTAGTTTTCCAGTCTAGGAAAGGTGAAGGTGTTAAGAAGATTGGCTTGAAGCCAAATAACTGGTATCAAAATTAGGTTGTCACTTTCTATTAGTAAATAGTGATTTCTCAAAGTTTATGATTACAAATAGAGAATATTGCCTAGAGGGGGAATCCTATAGAATTGTGATACAGAGAATGATTAGGAAAGTTAGTTGCAAAGCATTAGGAGCAATGATCCTGTTAGTATGGTAGGTGAGTGAACAGCAGGTGAAGAGAAAGGCCTCATGTGGGAACCAGATGTGTCAGAGGATAGCAAGGGAGTCAGAAGGCAACCAGATGTGTCAGAGGGTAGCCAGGAAGTCAGCAGGCAGCCAGACATGAGCTACTGCAAGTATACATTGAAGAAGTAGCTAAATGGAAAAGGAGTTCCACCGGCACATAATTAGCACAGTGTTGTATTGCACATGAATAGAGGGATTTGCCGATGACAGAGAATATGTAGTTTAGAAGAAGACTCAATTTTGAAACATAATTTGTCACATAATTAAGATGGCATAGAAAATCAGAGAAGTATGTCTTTAAAATAAATGTTATTGGGGCAACTAGGTAGCCTTGCGGAAAAATATTTGCTAGCCTTCAACCTTGTGCAGTAGTCCTTGAGAAAAACCATCTCATCACCAGAAGCAGACATGTAATATCTTTAGGGTTTTCATGTATTCCCACTTAAAATTTTTAGGGAACTATTCTTAAATCTTTTTGTAGTTCTTTTTATTTTCTGCCAGTTCAGTGATGAGGTCTAAGCACTTTTGACCAATTTTTTTGAGATAAGTTCCAAAATTTTGCTTTGTTGCAAGATTTCAAGAAAATATTCACAGGGAGATTCTCAGAGTCCACTACTCCTCTAGCTGAATGCACATATTCAAGGATTAGCTTCCTACAATTATCTATGATGAAATCTCTGCATACAAAAAACTTAATGTTGGTCTTTTTCTTTCTGCTTTCAAATTGGTGAAAGTGAGCAGAGCTTGGGAAAGAGGAGACAAAGAATCCCAACAGTCCTTCAACTGAAAAGTGCTTCACTGCCAAATGATCTTCCTAGAAATTGGTGAAGTTCTTATAGAAGTCTCCATATTATTTGTTAGTCATTTTGTCAGGGTTTCTGGTCCACAGAGGCATTTTTGTGCAGTTCTTTTTGATCAATGTACTTTTATTTGATCTTCCTCTTTTTCTTGTCACCATCCCTTTCCTCTTCTTCTTCATGAGAACCAATATCTTCTATTTCTGGCTTGTCATAGACCCCTTTTCCTCTTTTTTCTTCTTCCTCTTTATCTTCCTTTTCTTTAACCTCATCATCAGTCACTTCTTTTTCACATTCTTTCTCCAAAATAGAGTAATTAGATAACCAATAAATTGAGAATGTATCTTCACAATTTCCTTTATTCTTTGTTTACCCAGGTACTCAGTTTGGTCTTTTTTTAACTTGCAAAATAACCTTTGTTCCATGACCCATAGGTATACCTGTGTCAGTTCTAACTGTGAATGACCTTCCTGCTGAAGACACCTAGGCATTTTCCTCAGCACTGTTATGTGTGGTGATCATGGTCACTTTATCAGCAACCAAATATGCAGAATGCAAACCAACAACAAACTGGCTAACAATAAAGTTGTCTGCTCCAGCCTGCAAAGATTCTCTGGATTTCTTCACCTGAGACTTGGTGATAGTGTCAAAGTAATTGATCAAGTTGTCCTTTTCATTCCAATTCCAGTATTCACAATAAGGAAAGTTGATCTTGTTTGTTTGATATAAGCTTAATGTATAACTCTTTCCTTGAGTCTAGCTTAGAGAATCTGTCAAGCTTTCATATCTGATTTTTTCCAGAGCATCTGATGTATTTGAAAGAAGCACCCTCAAAGATCCCTTTGTTCAAGTAGAAAATGTTGATGATCAGTGACATCAACTGGGTGATTTCTCCCTGTTGGAAGTGTCTCAACTTCTTCCTACCCCTCCAGTTGGTCATGAGTCTCAGTTTCCTCCAGTAATTTGACTAAGGGACCACAGTGCAGGAGCACTAATGTATATTATATTAATTTATTTTCTTATATTGAACTACCCTTGCATACCTGGGATAAATCCCACTTGATCGTGGTGTATAATTCTTGTAATGGGTATTGTATTCAATATGCAAATATTTTTCTGAGGATTTTTTACATCTATATTCATATATGGTCTGCAATTTTCTTTTCTTGTAGTATCTTTATCTGGCTTTGTTGTAGGGTGATGCTAGATGCATAGAATGTGTTAGGTAGCATTCCCTCCTGTTAAACACGTTGGAAGATTTTGAGCAAGTGTGGTGTGCCAGTTTGTATATATTATGTCCCCAAAAGAAAGCCATATTTTTTGATGCAATCTTAAGGGGCAGATTGATTAATCTTTTTAATTAGGGTGTGACCTCTTTTTTGGATGTTTCCATGGAGATGTGACCCACCCAACTGTGGGTAATATCTTTGATTAGATTTTTTCCATGGATGTCTGGCCCTGCCCATTCAGTGTGGGTCTGAATTAAATCACTGGAGCCATATAAATGAGCTGACAAACAGAGGGAACTCAGTGCAGCTGTGAGTGACATTTTGAAGAGGAGCTACAGCCAAGAGAGACACTTTGAAGAATGCACAGAAGCTGAGAGAGTAGCTGCAGATGAGAGACAGTTTGAAGATGGCTATTGAAAGCAGACTCTTGCTTTGGAGAAGCTAAGAGAGGACAAGCACCCCAAGAGCAACTAAGAGTGACATTTTGGAGAGAAGCTGCAGTCTAGAGAGGAACATCCTGGGAGAAAGCCAATTTGAAACCAGAACTTTGGAGCAGATGACAGCCATGTGCCTTCCTAGCTAACAGAGATTTTCTGACACCATTGGCCATCCTTCAGTGAAAGTACCCTATTGTTGATATGTTACCTTGGACACTTTATGGACTTAAGACTGTAACTGTATAACCAAAAAAAAAAAAGCCCCTCTATAAAAGCCAATCCATTTCTGGTGTTTTGAACTCTGGCAGCATTAGCAAACTAGAACAGTCTCTATTAGGACATCTCTAAGCCAAGGTTCCCAGGACCCTAGAAGCTAACCAAAAAGATAATTGGATAAATCAAGTTTGGGGGGGTTGTAAGCTTATTTGGCTGCTTCTCTAGCATGGGCTTCTACCGATGGTAAACTTCCCTTTGATTGTCATTTATGAATACACAGCACTGGGTAAACACTAGTGCACATACATGTCCTTGGGAAGCCAGAATATAGTCTAATGCCAACAGATTATTTAGAGTCATTTTGTGAATTTCCAATACTTCATCAGCTATTGAGCTGATGGCCTGTCCTAGGAGAGAGAGATTTTTTTCTAACTCTAAATATATCTTTTCTAATACAATTTGTATTTTTATAGTGCATCTTCCATCATTGGAGAGAGCTGCCCTAATGCCAAGTGAGCAATACCAAGAACAGAACACTCAGTAGGTTTAGCCTAGGTTAATGAGTTTTTCATGATCCATTTAGAGCTATCTCTAGTCTGGTGATAGACTCTGCAGGAGTTTCTATAGAATGGGAAGAGGTCATTTTTTTTTTTTTTTATTTTCCCTTTTGGAAGCTTATCATAGCCATTTGGGGAACACCATAGTCTATATAACAGGAGCTAATCCAATTAATGGGTATTATTTTGTGTGTATTGCATCCACAGGCAAAATATTGTCATTGAAGTGGGTAATAAGGGTGTTCATTACTTTAAGGAATTGGGTGTAAATTCCAGAAAGAAGATCATAATGATTATTATTTTTATTTTTATTTGATATCTTGATCCCATTTAAATAATAATTTCCTTTGCCTGCCCAGCCCACCATAAATTCATGTCTTGAATGGAATAATTTCCTATGTTATTAAACTCTTTGGGTGTTTTGAGAGAATGGTATCTCTAAAGAGGATTTGCCCCCTATTTTATGTTCCTGCCTCATGAAAGGAAAAGGAGTCTTGACATATAGGAACCAGATATTTACTATATTTCACAAGTTGATCATTGTTGTCTGTCTAGTTTCTGATAAAACACAATATTCCCTGGGTAAAAGAGGTCACATCATAATCCCAATCTTGGGAATTCTTAAAGTGCAGCCAAGAGTCATTTTAAGAAGGAAATATATCAAATTGTGTATATCTGATGTTTCCTGTCAGAGCCAAATCTACAACTGTAAGGAGGTTTGTTATTAGAGGAATACCTGTTTTAGGAGAGGGTATTATAGAAACTAAACTAAAACCAGACATAAGACAGAGGTTAGCTATCTTTAATCTGATTAGTCACATTTGCTATATGAAGTGCTAGATGAATGAAGGAATTGTGTCCAAGGTAAGACTATATATGGAAGAATAGGTTTAGAATCCTTTCTACTGGCTTGGATATTAGAAATAGTTGGGACAGAGGAAATGTTGTGGAATAGGCAATGTATTGAGATAATTCACTAATTAAAATTTTTTTTTCCAATAATACCATTGTAGTGGTAACTGAAGTAAACAAATCATTATTAAATGTAAATAGCTTTGGAATGGGGGTGATTGAATAAGATCTAACTACCAACTTTGAGAAAATAAGAGAAAATGTACTTGAAATCTATGGAAAAGTTTCCTGAATTTATGCTTGGGACAATTTAAAGAATTGTGTATTTCCACAGCTTGTGGCTATTGAGGTTGTTCATAATTTTAAGATATTATGAAAACAGAGATTTTTTTAACCTCCAATAGAAAAAGGGGCATTATATCTATTAGATTTTTAAGATGGTGAAAAAATATGTTTGTGTTTAATTAAATTAAATGATTTGACAAACTGTTTTAAAAATAATTATGTTTTGTAGGATGTTTAAAGAAGTCTTAAAGAACTTTTGGTAACTTAGGGCATGCATGTATGCAAAGTATACAAGATGAGCTTTGTTAAACAAAAGGCTGTAGTCTTTTCCTCAAGAAAGTGCAGGACAAAGCCTGGGTGCACATGTAAAGTTGTGGAAGTTTGTGAAAGTGAATTCTGTTTGTCATTGCCAATGCTGAGCAAAAATTTGATAGGCTTGTTTATAATATTTTGTAAGAGCTTTTTGTTTCACACTGTTTTCATACAAAACTGTATGTTAAAATAATCCAGATTATTATTCTGGTATTAATGAAAGGTTTTAAAAAGTTTTTCTTAACCATCTGAGTATTCCATCTAGAAGATAAATATTCTATATTATGTCAGAATAATATCCTTGTTGATCTTTATGTTGATTTTATCATCCTTTATTTTAGAAGACTTTTGTTGGCACTTTGCTTAAAGAAGGAACCAAATATTATTTCACAGTAACCCATTTGCCTGTTTAGCATAGTGTTCAAACCTGACAGCTTTTGATATTTTGCCCTTCCAAAATTGAACCCTAATGAATGTCTTTTATTTCTAATTGTTGCAAAGGATTTGTTCCTTTCCTTTGTAAAAGTGAAATAATATTACATAGGAAGTGTTTGGGAGGTATTCCAATAAGTAAAAGGGATTTTCTATCTTTTTGTTAGCTAAATTTGTATGGGTGAAATGTCATTCATTCATTATTTATTGAATTGTGTCCTTCTGATTTTAGATAGGAAGAAAGAAGCCTAGAAATAGGACTCATACCTGGTTATTTTAGAAACTAAACTAAAACCAGACATAAGACAGAGGTTAGCTATCTTTAGACAATCCAAAATGTTTTAATTTTTCTTTATGGGGAGAAATAAAAATACATGCATATGTATAGAAAAATACACAAATAGATAAAGATATAATTTAGAAATTTAAAACTCTATCTTAACTTTGTCTCCCCATTGAGCATGAAGATAAATAAAACACCTCCAAGGCAAAAAATGAGTTATCCAGAAAACTGACAGATATCTGGTCCTGAGATTATATTAAACTACAGCTTGAGAGTCATCAAAATAAATGTAAACATTGAAAATAACTCAGAAACAAACCATGGTTCTAGATTTCCCTTCCATTCATTGTGGCACATCTAACCCCATTCCTCCATTCCTGGCCTCAGTTTCTACTAGCATAACTGAAATTGCACAGGAAAGAATGCCACACCTTAATTTTCACTTCATATAAAAGGGTCACTAACACTCAAAGTAACACTATTCTGAAGAATTTTACTTCATATTTAGAAACCTCTGATACTTATCTAGAATGACTCAAAACTAATTAAGAAGGCATTAATAACCAGACTAGTTTGTTCTTTTCATTTAAGGATCTTTCAGTATAGTAGTTGCAGATTAAACAAAAACTTCCCCAAAGAGCTATTCTAGTTAAGAAAAGCTATGCTCTATATGGGAAGCCAATAAGTACCCTTTAATTCAAGTTATATATATAAATCCTAATTGTTAAAAAGATATGTCTTCTTTTTAAATTGCTATAAATTGCTATATCTGAAGAAAAAGTATTGCAGAGAGTATCTTTATCCACAAATTTATATAAAAAATGGCAACTGATCTATGTAACACAATTTTGAAACAGCTAAATACTCTATAAATACTGTTCTTGTTTGCTAATGCTGCCCTTATGCAAAACACCAGAAATAGATTAGCTTTTTTAAAGGGAATTTACTTGGTTACAAAGTTACAGTCTTAAGGCCATAAGAGTCCAAGGTAAGGCATCAACAAAGGGTACCTTCACTGGAGAAAGGCCATTGGCATCCAGAAAACCTCTGTTAGCTGGGAAGGCATGCAGCTGGCATCTGCTTACTCCCAGGTTGTGTTTCAAAATAGTGTTCTTCAAAGTGTTTTGGGTATTTTGTCTTCTCTTAGCTGCAGCTGTTCTCTCAGCTCCTGTGCATTCTTCAAAGTGTCCCTCTTGGGTGTAGCAAGCTCTCTCCTTCTGTCTGAGCTTATATAGTGCTCTAGTAAACTAATCAAGGCCCATGCTGAATGGGCAGGGCCACTCCTCCATGGAAATTATCTAATCAGTTAAACCTACAGTTGGGTGGGTCGCATCTCCATGGAAACATTCACAGAATTACAGTCTAATCAACACTAATACATCTGTCCACCCAAGACTGTATCAAAGATAAAGGCATTTTGGGGGACATTATACATTCAAAGTGGCACAAATACTAATTGCTGTACTTACATAACATTAATGTAGATTGAATTTTTATTTTTTTCATCTCAAATTTACATAACTGAATGGTACCAATGTCTTTATAAATGAAAGTGAAAGTAACAAATTGAAATTTTAATTATTTTACTCATTAATGCAAAGAAATTTCTATGAAATTTTAATTTTCAGAATGACATGATAATAATAATAACACAAAACACTTATACAACACTTCACAAATTTTATAAAACATACAATATGTTATTTGAAATTTGGTTCCATATGAGAAATTCATGTAAATGCATTTGGGTGAACATTTTAATTCATAAGTAAATTTGTGTGAACATTTTAATTCAGAATTAAATAGTATAATAATGATAATACACAAAATTAATTTTATATAATCCTTCACAGTTTTTCAAGCACATTCATTATGTTATATTCCAGAATATGAAAGACAAGTAATATTATATTGGAAGATAGCTGATGCTCAGAAATATAAATTGAACTATTTAGAAATCCCATTACAATATACACCTTATAAAAGAAGGGACTATATGCTTCCAGAAAGGAGATAAAATAACACAGTTCACTGTGTGTGTGTGTGTGTGTGTGTGTGTGTGTGTGTGTGTGTGTCTAGGGGCTGATATTTTATGAAAAATATGTGTTTTTTTGTCTAGTACCTACCTTCAATTTAACAGGTAGTTACAATATTATACTATAAAAAAGAACTTGGTGTTTCAATGGGGAAAAATGATCTCTCTCCTCTAATCCTGAGGCAAATGGGAAGGCACATTTGTAAGATGTAATATTGGAAAACTAGTTATATATCCCATTTGTTATAGATAGATAAAATATAGATCGATAGCTATACCTTAGAGACTTTACTCTGAAATGAATGAAATTTGAGTTAAACAGATTCTAAGTGCTCTTAAATGATGGATATCCTTAGTCAGTAGGAAATAAATGAGGGTTTTGTCAATGAAATATCTGATGCTCCTCCACTGACTGTCATGTAAAATATCAGGAAAAATAATCTTAGAGTAGACAACTGCAGTTCCAGCCCCTAACTCCATACATAAAATCTGTCAGTTTTCAACAACACTTGGAGGAATCAGGACATAACAGATATTTATCTTGCTTAACTTGCACATATGTTAAAATTTCATTTCTGTAACCTTGGAGTTTATGATTTGGAAATTGGTCCAATGGCCAGGAAAATAAATTTCTGGTACTTTCTGGACAGACCATTTGTCACTTAAGAGCCCCAGGGGCCAACAAAATGAATTTATATTCTAAGAGCTCAGATTTGGTTCTCTGCATGAGTGCACAGTGACTACATTGAACTAGTCTTGAGGGCAATTTTTAGCTGTTCTTGTTCAAATGTAGCATGTGGACAAATTCTGACTCCCAGTTTCATGAGCATCTAAGGATTATATAAACATCCATCTAAATTCTAACCTGATACAGAATAATACACTCTAAAAATGCCCTAATAATAGTTGTGTACCCTCCCTTCCAAAATCAGTACTAACTTTTACCAATTAATCACATTTTTTCTCAATTTAAGCAATAACTGCTACTCTCCTTATAGATTTTATAGATTTGTCTTACATATGTTTTATGAAGTCTTAGAACTCATATCTTCTCACTGTGCATTCTTACAATACTTAAATGTTCAGTTTTTCTTATAATAACTTACCGAGTCCAATTTCTTTTCAGACTGAATATTTCTAGTCTTTTCAATTATACTTCATGCATATGGCTGCATTCCATCATCATTATGTTCACTACTTAGTTTGTAAATTCTGAGAAGTCCTATGGAATAAATTCATTTTTACTAAGGGCACAGATTTTTACATCAGAAAATGTTTTGAAATTCTTGTTCTAGCACTTCCTACAGTGTGAACTTGGGTAATTTCTTTAATTATTCAGGGACACCTATTATATATATATATATATATAATGTGGATCAGAATATTTAACTAAATAAAGTTGTGTATGGATTAGAAATAACAGTTTTAAAATATCTGTAAGGAAGTAGGAATTTACTAAATAGAAATTGTTACTCTCATTTTCCAGAAAGAAATATTTATGTTTATTAAACAATGTACAATATTCCCTGCAGTTAGTCCATTCTCACTATTGCCTAATTTAAAAGCACTGCAAATTTTCATTTAGTTCCTGTGTAGTTGTATTTGTTGGTTTGGCTGTATTTGGACTTCTTAGAGCCTTATATTTGTTATTTATTAATGTGTTAATTTACTTATTAATTAATTAATTAAAAAAATTAGCCCACATTTCATCTATATTTATCTTTTTTATATTTTCATTCCATCCTCCAAGTATCTGCCTTCTAAATATTCATAAATATTGCTTTCTGTTTTCAGTTAATGCAATGAATAAATGTTGATCCTGATATTTATCTTAATGCCTTAATTGACTAAATTACCCTTCATACTAAAACAGACTCTAATATATGAAAACACATGCATGCACGTGTTTTCTATTTAGTTATTGCCTCTACTTCTTTGGGGGTTTCTAACATTGAAACATATATAGGATTCCCAAGTATTATTACCTATAATAATGTATTTATAGAAGCATATGATCACAAATGGAACATAGGATGGTTTAAATTAGAATAAATTATTATTATGAACTATTATAATTTTCAATACATCAGGTTTTCCTTATGGAGCCTCATGTAGATAAGAAAAGAACATCTTTGACAATTTTTCTTCAAAATTGAGAAAAGGCAATTATGAGAATTGCCACAATTTGGATAGTGTTGGGGCCTTAATTCACCCAGGCTCATCATTAGTTATTTTAATGATCTGAAATGATGGAGCAACCCCAGTGTTCACAAAATCATTGGGTATTCCACTCTCCAAAGGACCTGAAACAAATATAAACACATCAGGAAACAAGAGAAAAGAGCCAGGGCTTCCTTTCAACACCAGGTAGGTGTCATGTTTACATGTTCTAATAAAGGGATTACAAATGCCTTCCCTTGTTTTAAAACATAGCAATTCTCATTATATCCTGTGAAAAGAATTTGAAAGCAAATCATCTGCTTCAAATCCACTATAATTATTGAGATAAGTGAAATAAAATTAGTCAATTACCAAAATTAACTTGCTCTCTTGAAATAATTTATAGATTTATTCCTTACTTTCCTCAGGAAGATGTATTAAAAGCTTCATATTTTCAACTTAGGCAAATTTAAAAAGAACTTCTTTAAATAAATATTTTTAACTCTAAAATTGAATATTATAAACATGACTTTTGTTTAAAACTGAGGAAATGAGCAGAGATTTATTTGGCTCTATTATGAGAGGTAATTTTTAGACTCAGTGATAATTTTATCATAACTGATTTCACAATAGAGCAGAATGGGATGAAAGGCAATCCAGACAAAAAAATACTATTTACTAAATAAAAATTAAAAAAAAAAAAATATAAAAACAGCAAGAGAAGAAGCTCATTGTCAAAGTAACAGAAAGTAACACAAAGTAACAACGTAAAAAACAGAAATGAATCAAAGCAAGGCAAACTAAATAAATCTATACCAAAAAAAAAGGCAAAATGCACACAACACACACATACACACATAAAAAAGCATTTTCCCAATGTGTGAACAGATGGTTCAGTCCTTAGTTTTTTGTTTTGTTTTGTTTTGTTTTGTTTTTTTTACTTTGAATAGACAGTTAACATTTAAAGGGCACCTGTGATGAGCTATGCAGTTGTTGCATATTTTCTTATTTAATTCTTATACGAATCTCTTGAGGAAGGTTTACAGGTGAAACTAATGACACAAAATCACAAACTAAAGTGGTAGAAACTTTCTGGTGATTTTTTAACATCTTGCAGTTTTAGTAAAATGGACATAATAAAAGTTATTTTACAGCACTGTTCACAGAATTAGAATTTTTATTAACCAACTTGCCTTACATCATATTATGATGTGGAAAACCTAGCCCATGTTTTTCTGCTTTTTATTCAATGCCAGGGGAATATTATTGCTAACTTATGGATTTTGGAACACTATATACATAAATGTTCAGCGACAATAGATTCAGTAATCAAATTAATTTGGAGAATGATCTATAGTATGTACTCTTTTCTGAAACTCACAAAGCTAAGTAGCTTATTATGTGATCTTAAAAATTCTGCCATGAAAAAAGTTTTTCTTAAATACTATATAATCAAGTGTTTCTGAAACACACTGTATATTGAAACTTTATTTTCTTGTATTTGATATTACCTGATAAAATCTAGCATAAAATCAATTTGATAATTTAACTTTTGCCAGATGAAAAGCCAAAAGTACAATTCAAACATGATCTACTATGTAGGAAGCACAGGCGCTGTCCCTGAAATTAGATTTGAGGCTTTTTGACTGCAGGGAATTAAAATACATTGAGAAAGTTTTCTGATTCATTATTAATAAAAGTCAAGACACCATAAAAAATTCTGATATGAATAAATCCAAGACACTGAATAATAAATGCTATAGGAAATCACAGGATGAAAGGAATAGTATTGGTTGGAATTGCAAAGAATGACTTCCTAGTGACTTTTGGCATATAAGTAATTTTGTTATAAATGAAATCTTTGATATAACATCTTTGTATAATATATTATAGAGAAAAATTTTTTCTAGATCTCAAAAACTGTACAAGTTGAATATTGAGTTCTCTGCTAAAGAATGATTGTCCCTAAATTATAAGGTCCTGGTCTTGTGTTCTGGAATCTGGAATACAGTATTATCCAGTATTCATCTCCTGAATGGTCTCTACCAAGCAAACATTTCTTTTAGGAGAATCCAAGGGAATTTTAATTTTCCCAGGTATTCTTTTGTGCTGCTTAATGTCAATTTGCTCTGGTGAGACTTTGATCTAATTAAGGTTTTATATCAGGCTAACTTTTCATGCTGGTGAAAATTTAGTTTATTGTGGATTACTATTTAAAATAATTAAAATCATACAGTTCTCTAAAGATGCTAGTAGATTGAATTCATACACATAAATTGTACTACATGGCTATTTTCTTTTTCCTCTTCTTCCCTGCAGATCCCTCATAGGGGAGCCACATAAATGGCTGATAGAAATGTCACTGTGGTAACAGAATTCATCCTCCTGGGGCTGACTGAAAACCCTGACCTGAATACTATCCTTTCTGTGCTGTTTCTCTTGATCTATCTCACCACTGTGGTGGGCATTCTTTGCATTATCACAATAATTCAGGCCAGTGTCCAGATCCATTCCCCCAAGTACTTTTTCCTTAGTCAGTTGGCTTTCTTGGATTTCTGCTATTCTTCAGTCTTTATTCCAAAAATGTTGGTGAACTTCTCAGCAGAACAGAAAGTCCTCTCCTATCAGGGATGCCTCCTTCAGTATTACTTTGACAACATGTTCTTGATGACTAAGTGTTTCCTCCTGGCTGCCATTGCTTATGATCAGTATGTTGCAATTTGCCGCCCCCTTCACTATGCAGGTCTCATGACCCCCACATTCTGCATCCACCTGGTTACTGCTACCTACCTACTAGGTTGTGCCAACTCACTCACCCACCTGAGTGGCTTCCTTGGTCTGTCCTTCTGTTGGCCCAATATAATTGACCATTATTTCTGTGATACCCCATTGCTCTTTCAACTTGCCTGTTCTGATACCCAACTCAGTGAGGTTTTGTTCACTGTCCTCTCTGGAGTGACATCAGTGACTACCTTTCTGATAGTGGTTAGTTCCTATCTTGGTATCCTTCTCACTGTCTTGAAGTTACAGTCTGCAAGAGGCAGATATAAAGACTTCTCTACATGTGCCTCCCACCTGATGGTAGTGACTCTCTTCTATGGAACAATGATATTTACTTATGTTGGAACCAATTCTAGTTACCCACAGGATATAGCCAAAATTCTTTCTGTGTTTTATACCCTGTTGCTGCCAATACTAAATTTTCTGATATATAGTGTAAGAAACAGAGAGGGTAAAGAAGCAATGAAAAGAATATTTAAGAGAAAAATATTTTTTCAGTGAACATGAATTTTCAAGCAGAAACTTATTTAAGGAATATGTAATGGCATTATAGGTAGGTTCATCATTCAAATACCTATGTGATGTGGAGGTGAAAAAAGTATGGTATTTTCAAAGCAGCTTATGTGAAGAAATATATTCAATATTTGCTTTCGAAAAACTATGTGTGTATGTATGTGTGTTTCTGTATATGATTCTTTGCCCTAATTATTATTTTGAATGTCTACTAATTTCCTATGTAATCAATTAATACCATCCTGCTCTGGATTGATTAGTAATAAAATATGATCATCAGTTTGGTAAAAGAATATTGAAAAACTAGTAGGCAGACAATCACACAAACACAACACACACGTAACTGGGAGAGAACTGGTTAAAGAGAGTGAAGTCATTCTTCGTTCTCCACAACTATACAAGGGTTGAATTATTTTACAAATGGATAAATAATGCAGATAAAAGCTTATCAAGATCACACAATACCAACATTTTAGAGCTAGAATTCAAAACTGCATATAATTATGTAAAGGTCCACAGAGGTCTTCCATTTTACAGAATTAAACAGAACTTCCTGGATTTCTTTAGTGTGCCATATTTGTTTAGAACTATAAAATTGGAGTATTTAATTTAAAAATTATTCCATAAAACAAAGAAGAATACTTTTATTTGGCAACTTCACTTAACTCAGTTCTTTAATGGAAATACCAAAAGAGCAATGTAAATGTGCTCTCTTCAAAAATACAATGGGATTCAGCAAAAATATTATAAACTTCAGGAAATTTCAACAAAATATTATAAACTATTAAAATAAGTGCAACAGTTTGAAAATGCTGATAGCTTAAAAAAATAAGGACCTATATTGCTTATTTTCACCTATAATTCTCATAATTCCATATAGTCTTTTATCATTCTGCTCACTCAGCCAACCATCAAAACTTCTTTCCAGCACCATTGTCATCACTCCAATTGTTAGGAAATCCAACAGCCGTTGTTAAACAACACAATGCAATATATAAGAAACAATGATTTTTGGTTTGTGAAAAAATGTATATTTCTACCAAATGGAGCAATATCCAGTGCATAGTAATAAAACTTATCTGATCATACCTACAAAATATGTGGCAGTTTTTTCTTGTTGCTTACCAATTAAATGCATGTAAATGTGTAATAAAATACATTAAAGTACACTTTATTTCATTGTTTCTATACTGCCCTGATATTCTTCAGGAATAATCCCATTTGTCAAATATTTTGGTCACATGCCATATCAACATATAGAAACAATGTGATAGGCAGTGATTATTATAACCAAGTTTTCAAAAGAGAAACCCTAACTCTATAGGAAATCCCTATAACATGATACAACAGCTTTCTGAAATATAGCTCATGATCACAAACTAATAATTATATCTACATTGGCTCCATCAAAGTATCCATGTTCTGCTGTTATGTACTTATTATTTTATATTTTGACAAAGCAATTTATAGCATAAGGATAACATTTTTATATAAAGCTTCTCCACATTCTGATTTTTTATTTTAATACATTCCTAATAATCTATTGATCCTAATACTCATAATAACACATAAATACATTAATTGTGATAGTTTGCTAAATTACTTTCTAAAAGATTTATGTAAAACCTAAGTCCTTTAGAAATACAGTTATTATATTTACTTAACAGTTTAGCTATTATATCCTAATAGATTTAAATAATTAATATGTTATACAATAAAATTGCAAGAAGCAGGAGGAAAAATAAAAACCAACAAAGTGAAAATTAATGAAGATACAATGAATGATCTTGCTTTTCTTTTCCTACATCATCAATTAGTCACATCAGAAACAATTTAAGGACTTAGGGTTTCTCTGTTCTTTTTCCTAAAAATTGGATAGGGAAACATGGTCATTGAAACAAATTTAGTGTTAGAATCATTCAAATAGAAGCACATTGAATAAAATGTAAAGGATGAAGTCTAAGAAAATGGGCTTTCTGAAATAACATATTACAGTTAGAGCTATTGTTTAGGGAAACTGTTTAAAAAAGGAGGGGCCAAGGTATCAGCCAATATTCTATACTCTAGCTATAAATTGGTAGGATGAATTTTCTCAATGGTGTAGCCTCTTAAAGGACAGCAAAAATCAACTTCTCAAAACTAGCAAGATCTTACATTGGATAGTTTCTCCAGCAATTACATATACTACATGAAGCCCTGGCCAAAAAAAAGATTTTCCTGAAATGTGTTTCATCTGCTCCTGCATTGTGTGACCACCTTCCTTCTAACAAGAATTTTATGATTCTTCAATTAAACCAATATTTTAATCTAACTTTATGGCATCTGAATTAATGTAGTCTCTTTCTTAACTCCATAGCTAATCTCAAGAGATGTGCTTGATTTGTGGCTAATAGAAGCTATTGTTAACACTTCCATGCTGATAATAAAAAAAGTAAAATAGAAATATAATTGTTATGATAAGGTGGTAGTGTTCTACTTTAATCCAGTGTGGCTAGACAATCCTGAATCAATATATATAGTTATGAAGACCACATATTTAACATGTTACAGTTTGTTCAAGCTCTTTTGCATGGGAAATCAACATGAATAATAAAAAACATAATTTGGAGAACCACTGAATTGAAGGTTTAGGGTACAAATAAAAATTGTTTCATTATTGGAAGAATGTCATGGAGAAAAGAATTAGATATATTTTAAATAGCATCAAGGGACAAAATTGAATGATTTAATTTTTTTTAATCAAATGCATTTGAAAATCAAAGAAATATATCATTAATATTATCTTCTACATAGGTAAAATGTAGAAACAAATTTTGAGTCAGTATAATAAGGTTTATAATATATATTCTCCCAAGCTTAAGTGGGATGATACAGAAGATAATGATCCTGTAACTGTAAGAAACAAGCAAAATCTGGACAATTTATTTTGTACATTAATAAATTGTAAAGAGGAGTTTGAACATCAGGCAAATGTTTCTGAACTCAGAGTGTCATTTCAACCATAAGGGATCCTGCTTGTGGCCATCAGATGGACTATAAATTATGAATTTGGAAACAGCTGTACTAGGACCTCTTTTTTCAGCTATGTTCTTCCAGAATCAAAGAAATTTAGATTTAAATGGGACCTTATCATCTGTCTGCTCCTAATGAGAAAACCAATCTTGAAAAAAAAAATTACTTGCATTAGACCTCATTACTCATTAGGTTAGTTGTGTCATTGTGAGTTTCAGCCTAGTACTCTTTTATTGCAAATAGTTACATAGCAATTTGTTCCTAAAGCCAACTGTAGTAACTAAGAACGTCTGACTAGAGATAAATTCATAATTTTGTTGGATATTTGAGCATTTTATATCCTAAAGTAAGTAATATGCATATATACAACCTAAGAAAAATATTTCTCTTACTCAAACACAACATTCTAAAACTAATATCACCATTGTCCATGCTCCCAATTTCTATAATTTTGCCTGGATTATAGTGTTTCCATATAATCAGTCACATAAACCAGAGTCCCAGCAAGTCAACCTGGATTGATATCTTTTTTTTTAATTGCTTTGTGGTTTTTAAAAAGAGACCAGAAAAGAGTAGGGTGAATTTGTACACAGTATAGTTATCCCTTCCACATCATGGGGGTTAGGGCCATGACAACTCCAGGATCTGGAAAGTATGCATATTTTTTTTTCCCTGGGGTTTCAGGAAACTCCCTAGCTGCCTCTTGATCAGCAGACACTGCCTCTCCCATTACTTTTATTAAAATTACATCTTATTGAGATAATTTCGCATACCATACAATCATCCACAATATACAATTGTTCACAGTACTATTATATAGTTGTGCCTTCATCACCACAATTTTTGAACATTTCCATTACTGCACACAATAAAGAATAAGAATAAAAGTTAAAGTAACAAAGAACACCCAAAACATCCCATACTCTCCATCCCACCCTATTATTCATTTATTTTTTGTCTTCAGTTTTCTATTCTTCTGTCCATACACTGTATAAAAGGAGTGGGAGCCCCAAAGTTTTCACAGTCACATGGTGACACAGTGTAACCTATATAATTATACAACTGTCTTCAAGGCTACTGGGTTGAAGTTCAACAGTTTCAGGTATTTCTTTCTATCTATTCCAATACAGTAAAAGCTAAAAAGGGACATCCATATAATGCATAAGAATAACCTCCAGAATGGCCTCTCAACCCTATTTGAAATATCTCAGCCACTGAAATTTTATTTTGTTGTCTTTCTCTTCCCCCTTTAGGTCCAAGAAGGTTTTCTCAATAACATGATGCCACGGCCCAGCTCATCCCTGCAAGTCATGTCCCATGTTTCCCAGGAAGACTTACACCCCTGGAAGTCATGTACCACATAGGGGAGAGAGCAGTGAGGTTACCTGTAGAGTTGGCTTAGAAAGAGAAATCATATCTGAGTAACAAAAGAGGCTCTCTAGGGTGAATTTTAGGCACAATTGGAAGTAGACTTAAACTCTCCTTTGCAGTAACAATCTTCAAAATGGCAAGTCCCAAGATCAAGGGCTCAGCCTTCTAAATTGTCAGTCCTCAATGCTTATGAGAGTATCATTAATTCTCAGGTGGGGAAATTCAGGGTTTCCACATTTTCTCCCAGTCCCTCAAGGGGGCTTTGCAGTTATATTTTCATTCTCCTCCAAAATTATTCTGGGACGTACTGGGGCTTTACACTAACCTGTAAAACCAACCAGATTTCACTCCCTATTCAACATTCCATGTAATTATGTTGTTTGAATAAACTGACCATACAAGTTAAATTATATAATTTGTGACAAAAAATGTATGGGGTAATGCTGACATTAATAGCTGCTGGACTCTGGCTCTGAATCTCAGGTGTCACACAGATATCCAAAGTTCCAGGGACTGACCAGGTTATACACAAAGATCTCAGCATCTCAGAATTTAGAAGTAGCCTTTACAACTCAGGAATAGATGTAACTGTTGAAAGCTTACAATCTAGGAACTCTTATAATAAGTCTTCAGGTAACCTATGCTCTCAGACTCAATTCTCAGAGTTTGCACATTATATTTAGTCCTTATTAGTGATGCATTATAATGTTTTTCTTTTCATTTCTGGTTTAATTCACTCAACATACTGTCCTCAGTGTCCGTTCCCCTCACAACTTGACTCCTTCTTTTAGCAGTTCAGTATTCCATTGTATGTATACACAACAGTTTGCCATTCCATTTTTCAGTTGATGTAGCCTTAGGTCTCCTCCATTCACTGCAAATCATGAATACTGACACCATAATATATGGGTTAAACCTGTCATGTAAATATATATGTTTTTAAAGACCACTTAACATGCAAGAGAAGAAAATGAAATATCTTTTAAAGTAAATCCCCAGGCATGTTCCAATTTCAGATAATTTTATTATGGAAAATAGCTACATTTTGGCACAATGACAATTCCCAAACACAACTAATTTAATATAGAGAGAAGAAATATAGCACAGTGGTTGAGTGCATACTTTTGAATCAGACATCCAGGGTTTAGATTCTAGATCTGCTCCCTTTTAGGCTATTTAACTCTCAGTAAGTCATTGATAATCTAAGTCTCAGATTCCTCAAATGTGCAATGTAAACACTATTTCCAGTTCTATAGAGTTTCAATCAGATGAGTAATATAAAGAAGTCGATGCAGTACAAATAAATGGTTGTTGTTAATATAAATATTTTTTTGCAATATTTTGAATGCATAGTGGTGTTTGTTATGAAGAATATTCACTTGTGCTTTACAAGTTAGTTTTTGTTAATTAATAAACCAAAAATAGCTGAAAATGTAAAACAGTTTTTCAAACATTTGGATCTAGTGTTAAGAAACATATTGTGAGACAATTAAGTTGTAAAATATATGGTATATGCTAACAGTGAGGACATTTTCAAAATGTTGAAAAATATTAAAGAAGATAGGTATGCCTTAACAATTACTGACAGTTTTATGCCTACTGTTCCTGACTTTCCATTATATATTTATATATATATATTACATCTATCAAAACTTTTTTAGTATTTTCTGTGTAATCTTTTGCAGCTTTCTGTTTCCAATTATCAGTATAAATTTTGAGAATTCCTTTGTCACTTATACCTGTGGAATGTCTATTTTATTGTTTAAATTAGCAAAATAAAGACTCTTGCAATGTCTTAGGACCTGAAATTTGTAAATTTGCCAGATTAAAATCTGGATGCAGAATATATGTTTAGTGTCTATCTCCAAAACATTTAAAAAAAACTACTTTTCTGTGAACGCTGATTAAGTTGCAGAAAGTTGAAATTGTGTGTATTTCATAAAACTCTTTCCTTTATCCTGATTTCTATAGTTTTTAAAGTTCTTTAAAAATAAACAAATTCTTGATACCAGACAAAAGTGAGTTTCTCTGCCTAAAGCACAAAGCCAATTCATGACACCTGGGTTTCAAAGAGAGAAACAGTTTAATGCTATGCATGAACCAAGAGATGCATGACCTATTGGCCCCAGAATCTGTCTCTCCCAGTCTGAGTCCAGGGTTTTGGTGGAGTGAAACAATGGAGAATGGAGTTGTTACCATTAAAATAGTAAGTATACACAAGTCTGAGACTCAGCTAGAATAATCATTAAAATAATATATATAAACACAGAGAAGAGTAGGCTAGAATAACCATTAAAAAGTTCGAAAAGGGCTGAGACTAGGGTAGAATAGCTACTAAACTAGCAAAAGTAAACAGGGCAGAGACCAGGGCACAGCACCATTACACTAGTAAGTATAAACAAGGGTGATACTAATTGAGTTTCAGTAATTTCAGGTACCAGTTTCTGCCTATTCTACAATATAGAAAGGAAAACATTTATATAATGATTCAATGATCATAATCATTGTAAATTCTTCATTTCACAGTTAAGAGTCCTCCCTTTTATTTTTGTCCATTCCAAAATCTTGAGGGATATCTGGGCAATGACCATGATGAAAAGAGGTGTCATCCTTATGGGGTAGAGGAATGAAACTGGTTGTTGTTCTTGAAGAAACTGGTACTTCTGGGTTTCAGGCTTAACTGGCATGAGAACAAGCCAGAAGTTTTAAGTCTCTGAAAAATAAAACTTAGTAAGTAAACTGAAAATTATAGGCTTAAATAAAAGGAGAAAAGAATGTGATTTATAACAAAGTTACCTTAGGAAAATAACTTTTATAGATTTTAGATAGGACCTGGGGAGATCCTTAGGGTTTTCAGAAATAGTATGTGAGATCTGCAGAAGAAAAACGTCCAAAATGATCTCCCAACTCTAGACTCTATTTGAAATTCTTAGACACTGAAATTTATTTATTTTACCCCTTTAGAAAAAAAAAAAAATCCATTGCTAACCCCACAGTGTCAGGGAAATTTACCCCTAGAAGTTATATGCCATGTAGGAGAGAGGGAAGAGTTTATTTGCAGAGTTTGGCTTAGAGAGAGAGTGAGAGAACATATTTGAGCAACACAGAGATTTTCACGAAGTGACTCTTAGACATTATGTCATATTAGGCAGGTTTCATATATTTTAGAGTAAAATAAGAGCCCCTATTGCTTGAATTCCCCTGGTGGGGAATTTTAATTTTGTCATGCTTTCTTTCCCCAGTCCCTCAAGTGACCTTGCAAATACTTTTTCATTTGATGCCCAAAACACTCTGAAATGCATCAGAGTATTACATCAACTTGTACAGAATACTAAGATCTCATTCCCTATTCTACATTCCATGTTCCATAAATATGAATTAGACTGTTTAAATAAACTGCCCAGGAAGGTTAAATTAGATAGTGTGCCACAGAAGTGTTAAATTTTGGACAAAATAAGTCTCTCTTTTCATACAGAAATTAGTTTTAAAATACAGACAAAATCGTCTTTTACCCTGTATTCTTATTTCCTTTAGACTTAACCAGATTAGTCTCATTTACAACCCTAATTGAAGTCTAAACTTTTTCAGCCACTTTAACAGTTGCTGTATGGGTTGCTTCTTTTGTACTTCTGGAACTGGAGAGATTTGTGTCTGAGTTTAAGCTATCACACATAAAGCCAAAATTCCATGGAGCTACAAGGTTACACATAAAGAGCAAGTCATCTCATAATTTAGAAATAGCAGAGCTCAGAAATAAATGTGACTGTATTAACAGCTTACAATATAGGACCTAATTTTCTTATACGCATTTTCTAAATGAAGCTATTTCCAGAAATAATAACATTTGACAGTTTACTTATATTTAGGTCATCAACCACAAACTATAGCAGTTTTGTCCTGTCTCACCTTTACATATTTACCAGGGCTATGTTAATAAACAGGTAAACATAATTTACATACTTGCCTTGCTTCTCTTTTAAAATCCCTTTTTGTTGACCACATGTACTGTTAGGGAAACATTAGAGCATGGTAGTATAACTGATAAGTAAATTTAGCTGTTTCTTTGAACTCTGTCAGTATCAGTCTATAACATGGATAGTGAGAACATTGTCAAGTCTTTAGAAATTTCATACAATCTGTAAATATATGAAAAACATTTCACCCATAAAATGTAGCTAAGAGAGATCCCTTTTACTTATTGGAATACCTCCCAAACACTTTCTATGTAATATCACTTCACTTTCACAAAGGAAAGGAAAAAAATCCTTTGCAACTGTTTGAAATAAAAGACATTCTTTAGGGATCAATTTTGGAAGGGCAAAATATCAAAAGCTGTCAGGTTTGAACATTATGCTAAACAGGAGAATGAGTTACTGTGAAATAATATTTGGTTCCTTCTTTAACCAAAGAGCCAACAAAAGTATTCTAAAATAAAGGATGATAAACTCAACACAAACATCAAGGATATTATTCTGATATGATATAGAATATTTATCTTCTAGTCAGAATACTCAGATGGTTAAGAACAACTTTTTAAAACATTTCATTAATACCAGAATAATAATCTGAATTATTTTAACATACAGTTTTGTATGAAAACAGTTTGAAACAAAAAGCTCTTACAAAATATTATAAAAAAGCCTATCAAATTTTTGCTCAGCATTGGCAATGACAAACAGAATTCACTTTCACAAACTTCCACAATTTTACATGTGCACCCAGGCTTTGTCCTGAACTTTCTTGAGGAAAAGGCCACCCTTTTCTTTAACAAAGCTCATCCTGTATACTTTGCATACCTGCATGCCCTAAGTTACCCAAAGTTCTTTGAGACTTCTTTAAACATCCTACAAAACATAATTTTTAAAAAAGTTTGTCAAATCATTTAATTTCATTAAACACAGACATATTTTTTTAACATCTTAAAAATCTGATAGATATAATGCTCCTTTTTCTATTGGAGGTTAAAAATCTCTTTGTTTTCATAATATCTTAAAATTATGAACAACCTCAATAGCCACAAGCTGTGGAAATACACAATAATTCTTTCAATTGTCCCAAGCATAAATTCAGGAATGTTTCCATAGATTTCAAGTGCATTTCCTCTTTTTTTCTCAAATTTAGCAATTAGATTTTATCAATTATCCCCATTCCAAAGCTATTTACATTTAATAATGATTTGTTTACTTCAGTTACCACTACAATGGTATTATTGGAAAAAAATAATTTTTAATTAGTGAATTATCTCAATACATTGCCTATTCCACAACATTTCCTCTGTCCCAACTATTTCTAATATCTAAGCCAGTAGAAAGGATTCTAAACCAAGCTCACCCTCCCTCTTCTTTCCACACCCAACTCCTGCCCCATAGCTGCCTTAGCTGGTTTGGTCATGGGGGCACAAATAGATGAGACAGAAAAAATGAAGCTTAGTTTTAAAAGTTTTAAATGAGGGTGAGGGGAGTTAATACACCTAAGATGGTCTTAGTGTTGATGAAAGTCCTTATCCCCTTTCAATTTTTTATCTATTTCACATAAAGTTATGACCCAGGCAGTTAGAAAGTCTTTGCCTTTCTCCAAGCAGCCCTCTAGTGCCATCAGGAAATTCCAGAGTACAATTTCTTTCAAATGTCAGGTTTGTTTACAATAATTTGAAAAAAATCAAGTTTTTGAACCCTGGAGCCTAGTTTTTTTTTTGGGGGGTGGTGGTGGGTGGGTAGGTCTCCAGGAGTGTTAATTTATATGTACATAAAATTCTTATTTATCCTTAAGCAGTTTGAATGGAGCTCCTTTAAGAATTTTTGTTTGACAATTTGGTATTAACACCCTGTGGTAAGAAAATAAACACTACACAAACAAATATAGAAATAAACACACAAAAATACAGAAACATAGAAATATAAAACTAATTTGAACCCTGCTTTTTCATTCTTTTCTGGTATGCTTGAATATCATGTATCCTCTTGGGCCTCTCTGTCTACTGCTGTAGGCAGTTGCTGAAGGAGTAGAAATAGGTTTAAAAAAACCCATTGCTGTGGGTTTTAAAGAGGAACCCTTGCCAAATTGAGAACCTTGGTGGGTATTTTAGAGAGAAACCATTTCTATCTCAGGATTTTTTACCTCTGTTAAAGAAGAGTATAGAGGATGAGGAGGAGATATGGGAGCTTCCTCCTTCCCCAATCTATTAGCCCCTCAGTTACAGGCTACAGGTGGAGCAGATGAAGGAATTAATAACTGTTCTATTGAATCCTAAAAATTTGAATTTGGTAGGACATTTTTCTTTTCTCCACTAATCTTTACATGAAAATTTTACATTTTCTCATCAACATTGAATTCTGGGAGATACAAAGTATTGAACCATATATCATCTTATCCAATTTCTCCTCTCTCTTGCAGAACAACTCTAACTTTAATACAGTGTTCTTTTCTATAGAGCCATTCTCAGGATATTTTTCTCCTGAATCTAAGCCATACTGAGACCAGACTGTTTTACAGGAACAAACCCTTATTTTTTTTCATAGGATCACAACTAAAATTTTTCCAATTGTTCTAACCTACATTAGTCCCAAACCAAAGGACCCACCTGACACAGTGTTACCCATGAGTTTAATTAGGGACTTTAAAAACAGTAGATGATTCTTCCTGGTGGTGGGTCAGGAAAGTGAAGTCAGCATTTCATGGAGAGAGAGAGAGAAAGAGAGAGAGAGGGAGTGCCAAGAGGGGGGCTTATAAAGGTTTGTGGCAATGGAATTTCAATACGGTCTTATGAGATTTGGCTATGTCGGAAATAAAGTGGTACCTGTAAGGGAATAAACACTCACTCAGTTCTGGAGGAGAAAAGAATTTATTTACAATCTTGCAAGAAAGGGCACACAGCCAAACACGTGGTAGGCCAGTGCACCAGAGGAAGAGAATGGCAATCTTTAAATCTACTCCTAATGTGCAAGTCCCTCCCCTGTTTCCCCATTGACTGCATACTACAGAAGTTACAGCCTATCTGAGAGAACTAACTAATGTATCTTTGAGATTTTAATTTGTACAGCCTATCCAAGAGAGCCAACTAGCTCATTATTAAGATTTTGAACTGATCAGCCTAGCCCCGAGAGTTCATTCAGTTTAGTTTTTTTTTTTTTTTTTTTTTTTTTTCTGGGAGTTCCCACCTCTGATTTTACCTCATATCTCTTTACATTCCAGTAACCATGGTTACTTTTCCATATAAGGAGCTGGCACAGATTCTTTCTTCCCTTTACCATAGGGCTTGTTTAAGCTGGTTCTGCCTCCATTTTCCTTATTCCATGCTGTCTCTATGTGAAAGCTAAACTTATCCCTTTCTTACAACTACAACTGGTTCTTTTGAGATTTGGTTACAACAGGATCTCCTGAGATTTGATTACAACAAGGTCCCACAAGATTTGGTTATTAGCAGTGATTAAGGGAGTTAATGTGTTCCTCCGCATGTAGGTGGCTGCATGCAGCTCATAATGGACGAGGGGTATGGCACCAGGCCCTGGGTCCCCACACCTATTTTTCAAAATACAACCCAAAGAGCTATATTTAGGAGTGCTACCAGAAGTAGAATTTCCCATTCTAAAGAATTTCAGTAATCAGTAGCCAACAAGGAACACTTGAACAATATAAACACATTAACAAAGTAATAATTCAAACAGATACTTAACACTTATATATTTAAGTAACACAGAAATTAATACCTAAATGAATACATGAATGAGCAATTAAACAGGCCATAAACACTGTATCTATGTTAACACATAAACAGGCATCAAACAATTAAACATCAGTTAATTATTGCATTGTTACTTTCCCAAGATAGTAACATACAAACTCATATCAAGGCCTGGAACCCCATATAATATGATAATCAGTAAACAGAAAGGTATAGAGGTTAGAGGAATGGGGGATCATACTGGAAGTGGGACCCAGGGTCTTAAAATCCAGGTCCAGGGGACTCAAACCTCCATATTAACTTCCCAGTCCACTTTTACCTTGGTGAGCCACTCTTTAAGACAGTGAACACCAATTACTTGTTGGATTAATTATTTTCCAGAAGTATATTCAACATAAAAACTCAGGGCAGGGTCTTGAACACCACACAGAAAAACACAAGTCAGGGCCTCAAACCCCATATAGAATGGTACACAGAAGACAGAAAAGTGTAGAGGTTAGAGCAAGGGGGATTTTCCTGGAAGAAGAACACAGGTTCTCAAGCCCATTATCTTATTCCTTCTGCCTGGAAAATTGGGAAGCACAAGTGTGCTGGCTATAAAGTATTTCTCTCTTTGTGTGTGCATGGGGGTTGGGGCTTAAGTTTCCTGAAGAAAAATCTTTATTTTGTTTTTATACTTACAAGAGATTTCAGTGAATATTGGATTCTAATAATACAGTTATTAACTTTCAGTACTGTAAGTATGTCTCTCCACTATGTTATGGCTTGTAACATTTTTGATAACAGGACTGATATACCTCTCATGGTTTTCCTTCAGTTTGAGGTACATATTTTCCTCTGCCTTCATAATTTTCTACTTGTCATAGTTTTTCAACAGTGAGACCAATGGGTCTATGTGGTTTGCCTCTTGGATGACTTATTTTTAGTTATCATTCCTGGAGTCTTCTATGTGTGGACTTGTGGTTTGATGTCTTTCCTTATTTTTAGCAAAGTTTGGCAATTATCTCCTCTAATATCTTTTTCAGACACACTCCCTCTCTATTCTGATTGTAATAATTTAACTCTACTTATCGAATGTCTGATATTGTCCCATAGCAACTGAATATTATTCCCTACACTTTTTTTTTTCTTCAAGTGTTTTCTTTGGTCAATTCCTATTGGGTTTTCTTCAAGTTCATAAATTCTTTTGTTGGCTCTATTGACTCTACTGATAATCCTGTTCATGTAATTATTTGTTTCATATATATATATATTGTGTGTGTGTGTGCTTTTAAATTTTTCTATTTCAAAGGACACTACTCATCAGTTTCATCCCTAGGATGAAATTTCACATGCATTCATGCCTGTTTTTATCCTCTCTGTTAGATCTTTTAACCTAATAATCATCAGTTCTCATTAGCCAAAGATACCAGGAACATGTGTGGTTGAACAATTTCTCATTGCAGTGAGGAAGAAAATATGCTATGGGAAACTGTGTAGCTTCTAAGAGAGTTTTAGAAAGTGCCTACTATAGGATTCAGATGTTGACTGGGTAACTAGGGAGATAGTATAAAGAAGAAAAGTTTTGCTACTTAATTGAATTATGTCAGAAATCAAGACCATTTCTATCAGCATCTCAATAAATTGTATCTATGATTAGAACAGATGAAAGTAAGAATGATGCTCTAGTTTGTAAAGTAATAGCAGTTCTTCATTTAGGAAGAAAGGAGGAGGATGTTTGGTATTTGGTATTTGGTAGGTTGCATCATAAGCTTATCTGAAGGATTTCCAGCCTGTGCCTTGTCTTTTTCATGAGCACTTAGAAAAGATCTGCAGTGAAGACATTGAGAATGAATGCAAAGTCCTTGATTCTAGGGCTCACTGCTTTCCAAACCAATCCTTTGGCCACACTTGGCTTTAAAAATTATTTATTAATATTTATCTATATTCTTCCTTTGTGCTTGTATGATGGCCACATCTTTCTCCCACCCTCATCAAAAGTATTTGCAACACACTCTATAATTTAACTTGTGTGGTCAGATTATTCAAACAACATAATTATATGGAATGTTGAATAGGGAGTGAAATCTGGTTGGTTTGTACAGGTCAGTGTGAAGCCCCAATACATCCCAGGGCAATTTGGTCAGAGAATAAAAATGATTCTTCAAAGCCCCCTTGAGAGACTAGGGGAAAATGTGGCTGGTTGGAAATAAGGCAAATCAGGCTCAAGGGTGAAGGACAATACTGACTGGGTTTTAGAGCTGCAACTTTTGTGCAAGACCAAGGGAAGAGATGCCGTTTTAGTTAGGGTTCTCTAGGGAGACAGAACCAATGAGAGATATAACAAACTGTCAACTCCAAGGAAGATGTCCAATGAACTCCTCAGGAAACAAACCGACAACTTCGACGAACTCCTCAGGAAACGAACCGGCAACATCGACGAACTCCTCAGGAAATTAACTGGGATTTTTGATGAACGTGCTCGATGAACTCCTCAGGAAACGAACCGGCAACCTCGACGAGCTCCCCAGAAAATGCTTCACTGGGCAGCCAAAGAAGAAGTGAAGGTTCTCTAACCCTCCCCCTTATAAGCCTTCAACTGATCACCTGGACCAAATCCAGCCAATTGCATTCTCTACTTGTGGAAGGCACACCCCTTGATGAGTCATCAGTCAGCTGCAGTCAATTGACTGATGATCCAACAAACCAGCCCATTGGTTTATTAACCAGACTCAAATATCCTCACAGCAATCGGCAGGCCAGTGCCTGCTTGACCAGACAGCTGGGTCACCTAGCCAAGTTGACACATGAACCCAACAATCACAGATGCTTATTTGATGTATATCCAGTTTGTAAATACTGCTCTTTTTCAAAACACCAGAAATGGATTGGCTTTTATAAAGGTGGTTTATTTGGTTGCAAAGTTATAGTCTTAAGGCCATAAAGTGTCCAAGGGAAGGAACCAACAAAGGGTACTTTCACTGGAGAAAGGTCATTTTGTCCTCTCTTAGCTGAAGCTGCTCTGCATCTGGGCCTGTGTATCTCTTTTTAAAGTACTCCAGTGATCCAACAAAGTCCCACCCTGAATGGGCAGGGCAACACCTCCATGTGAAAGGACCAATGGAAGGTCTTGCCCACAGTTGATTGAGTCATATCTCCATGGAAACACTGAACAAATAGGTTCCAACCTTATCAACAATAATACGTCTGCCCCCACAAGCTTGCATCAACTAATATGGCTTTTCCTGGGGGACATAAGATATACAAGCTGCACAATGCAGGATCTATATTTTCTGTAGCACACTAGTTTAACTTGTACAATCAGTTTTCTTGATCATAGGTAAGTGGAGCTGTGAAAAGGAAGTGAGGCTTTGTGAGTTTGTACAGGCTGAGGTGAAATCCCAATACATTCCAGAGTGATATGGACAGAGTAAAAGTGTATTTGCTGCCCCCTCCACAGAACTGGGGAGAAATGTGGAAATGTAGGAATTCCTCACCTGGGTGATTACTGATTTTCCCACAAATATTGAAAGCTGCTAATTCAGTGGGCTGAGCCCTTGATCTGGGGGTCTTCCCTCATGAGGCTAGTTGCTGCAAGGGAGAGACTAAGCCTACTTATAATTGTGCCTAGGAATCCACCCCAGAGAGCCTCTTTGTTCCTCAGATATGGCCCCTTCTCTCTCTAAGCCCTTTGGCAGATGTTCTCACTACCCTTCCCCCTATGTGGTACCTGACAACCAAGGGTGTAAATCCCCCTGGAAATATAGGAAATGACTCCTGAGGATGAGCCTCCACCCAGCACTGTGGATTTGAGAGGATCTTCTTGACCAAAAGGGGGAAGAGAGATGAAATAAAATATGGTTCCAGTGGCTGAGAGTCTTCAAATGTAGTCAAGAGGTCACTCTGGAGGGTATTCTTATGCACTATATAGATATTATTTTTAGTGAGTTGGAATGTTTAGAGGGAAATACCTGAAGCTGTAGAACTACAATTCAGTGACTTTGATTCTTGAAGACAATTGTATACCTATATAACTTGCACAGTGTGACTCTAGGATTGTGAAAACCTTGTGGCTCTCACTGCCTTTTTCCAGTATATGGATAGATGAATAGAAAAATGGGGATAAAAATCTAGATGAGGAATGATGGGGTGGAGGAGATGGAAAGATTTAGGTGTTCTTTTTTGCTTTTATCTTTATTTTGGAGTAAGAAAAATGTTCCAAAATTGATTCTGGTGATGAACTCACAAATGTATGATGGTGCTGTGAACAATTGATTGTACACTGTGGATAACTTTAGGGTGTGTGAATGTATCTCAATAACACTGTATTTTTTTTTAAAGTAAATGAACAATGGGTGGGAGGAGGGAAATGGGATGCTTTGGATGTTATTTTTTTTATTTTTATTTTACTTTTTGGAGGAATGAGAATGTTCAAAGATTGTGGTGATGAATGCACAACTATATATATGATGATACTGTGAACAACTGATTGTACACTTTGAATGATTCTATGTTATGTGATTATATCTCAATAAAATTGCATAAAAAATGAAACTCTTCATTTGCCCCACCCAGATGTTTCTTGAGTGGTTGTCTCTCTTTGGTATTCTTATTTCTTGGCTGTTTCCAACCTCACCTTTCTGCTGGGCTCATGAAAAGCTAGGTTCTGTTCAGATTTCTACATTCTAAGTAGAAGAATTTCCTCTTAAATCTTGTTCATTGGGGTATTTTCAAATATCTCCTTTCTGGATAACTCCACACTTGTCAATACAGGTTCTATCTGGTTTTCTATTTGTGTTTTGAAAATGTAATGGAATTTCAGAATTATTGTAGGTATAACTGGTCTAATTAATTTACTTCTAAAATCTCCTCTCCTCCACTTTTTCATCCTCATCCTCCACAGGACTTGCCCATCCTTCCCCCCTCCTCTGTCTCCTCCTCCTCCTATGTCTTCCTCTTCATCCTCCTCCTCCTCCTCCTTCTCTTTCTTCTTCCAATATATCTTCAATTGATTGAGCATCCAGGCTCAAAAACTGAAAATCCAGTGAAACGTATTTTTCCAATATTTCTTATGAACTATCCTTTTTCTTTTCATTTCTACCATGACAAAATATAGACTCTGCTAATTCATATGCTGTTTTCTGGAGGTCTGACTATGTAGTTAGCAAGGTAGAAAAATCAGTCCATTCTTGCTTTCTATATATTAATGTGTCTAAAAGCAGGGATGCTATAGGCAGTAAGTATAGGTTTGAATCCTGGTATTCCTCTTAAGAGGTATATGGACTTGAGCACATTTCTTAGAGTTTGTGTGCCTCTGTTTCTTCAAATGTGATTATTATATAACAATAGAACAACCATTAGAGTTTTCATGAGGATAATTTACTTAGTATAAGTAATGCACTTATGCAATATGCAATAAATGCAATGCTGCATATTAGTGCTTACAATTGTTATTGACTATTATTTATTCCTTAAATCAGCATTCAATCAAAATATATTTTCTGAGTAATCTATATGTTTCATTTATTATATTATGTCCTGAAAATACAGTTGTTTGGATAATCAGACTCAATACTTGTCTTTATGCAATTTACAAGGTCAGTGCAGTGGTACAGCTAGATAGTAATCAAATATTCATAACAATGAATATTAAATAATGACTGTACTAAATGATATAAAAGAGAGGTTCCATGTGGTCAGGGAAATCAATGAATTCATACTGGAGAAAAAGATAATTAGCTGAGAT
Organism: Choloepus didactylus; assembly: GCF_015220235.1. Taxonomy (NCBI): domain Eukaryota; kingdom Metazoa; phylum Chordata; class Mammalia; order Pilosa; family Megalonychidae; genus Choloepus; species Choloepus didactylus. The sequence goes on along the minus strand of NC_051312.1, from coordinate 27,731,391 downwards.
ATGAACAGTGAAATATTATTAACTTGAGAATTGAATATTTCATAATTCTATATTGAATTTTGAGGGAAAATCATGTAAGACTGCTAGTTTTCATGACCTGGATTCTACTTTTAGCATAAAAAAAGGAAGAATTTCAAAGAAGCTAACCTGACAACTATTTTTGTATTATTTGTTGAATGAATTATTGGCCAGATACTTTTCAGGCATAAGTGAGTGGATCCTTGCCCATGCTATTCATCTCTTACCTTCCCACAGAAAGATTATTTTTGTTAATTTCAAAGAAACTGATAAAACAGGGATTAGCTTGTTTGAACTGATTTGAATGGTAGAAGCCTTAAAACTGATCCTGATATGATGCAATTATTTTAATTGTTGTAAGAGATGGATATTTAGAAACACTTTTGAAGCAGTTTTGTTCCTTATTCCAGAAAATTCATCTCAAAAGGATCATAATCTGGAAAGTAAATGTTAATATGATGTGACTTCAAGTAGCTTAATTTTTCTAAAAAAAAAACACTTTATCTACACTATAGTCAGTGTTGTCTTTTTGAATATTTGTTGTTGCTGGTTTTAGAGGAATTTTGAGTATATATTTAAATCATACCCTACTATTAAAATGTGGTTGTCTAATAAAATTACAGGAATTCTCTTTGCAAACTTGATTAGAGACTGAGGGTCCAAAAATTATTAAATTGTATCTCAAAAACATAATTCAGAACAACTCTTTGATTAGTTTGTTCTCATGGGATTGATCTGTTGGAGACATAGCACAAGTGTCCCTGCTGGAAAAACAGTGAATTTCATTGAAACAAAAGTAAGTTTCTACTCTTAAAATATCTTCAAGTAAGCAAATTTTAGAGCAAAAGTAAACAAAGCAGAAAAAATAAGTCTTAAATAAACATACATTTATTTTTTTTCCACAGCCTTAACTCCACACTCAATAAATATTGCCATATCATATCCATATATTTGGGAGAGATTCTGAATGGATCGAATCTGTTTCAGTGACTGAACACCGGAAAGGGCATGATGGGATAAAAATCTGTGGTACAATCCAAACATTGCAAAAGACATCTCCAAAAGATGAATCTCAAAGAACATACACACTTGGGGTAAGAAATTAATACTTGGGAGTTCCTTCATAGGATTCAGGAAGAACAATTCATTTCATAATGAAAGTTGAGGTCTTTCTATAAACAATGTGAGCTTATATCAAGCCATCAAATCCTGAGGACAAAGCCTCTAATTATAGTTAATGAAAATATAAAAAGAAAAATTAGCATTATCAATATGTTTATCAACAAATATGCAAAATATGGATCAGTTTATACATAGTCACAAGCATATGGCTGACACAATTTATCTCCATTTGTAAAATGCTGCATGGAGGGCTGATTAATGCTTTATTTGGAAATAGTCTATGATATGCAAATGGTATTATCTAAAAACAAGACATTTTCTCCCTTACCACAATGATATGGACTGTACCTCAGCATTCTTTTCAGTTTTATTCAATGCTGAAAATGTACTTTACTTATGAACCTGTTTCCATCAAGAAATTTTTTCATTGCCTCTTTAACGTCTTTGTTCCTCAGGCCGTAGATGATGGGATTCAGCATGGGAATGACAATGGTATAAAATATAGACACTATCATATCATGGTCCAAAGCATAGTTGGAATTTGGCCTCACATACATGAAGAGGATTGTCCCATGGTAAACTGACACTCCAGTTAGGTGAGAGCCACAAGTAGAAAAGACTTTTTGCCTCCCTTCAGCAGAACACATCCTCAGAATAGCCAACAGAATAAAACCATAAGAGATCAGAACTATCATTATAGTAATTATCTCAATAAAGCCCACAAAGTAGAATAGTAGAAGCTGGTTGATGTGAGTGTCAGAACAAGAAATAGCAAGGAGTGGAGGGATGTCACAAAAGACATGTCTAATTTCATTGGATGCACAGAAGGATAGGCTAAAAGTGGCTACAGTGTGTATAGTAGCATGCAAAATGCCACCAACATAGGAAGCAATGATGAGTGGCACAAAGACTCTGGGTGACATGTTAACTGAATACAGCAGTGGGTTGTAAATTGCTACATAGCGATCATAAGCCATTGCAGCCAACAGAAAACATTCAGTAGTCCCAAAAGTAACAAAAAGAAACATCTGTATTGCACAACCAAGAAATGAAATGGCTTTATTCACTGCTAGGAAATTGACCAACATTTCGGGGATGCCAACTGAGGAATAACAAGCATCCAAGATTGACAACACACTCAGAAAATAGTACATGGGATTGTGGAGCCGGGAATCCCCAATGACCAATACAACCAATCCCAAATTTCCTATCAGAGTAAAGAGATAGATTGCTAGAAATAATAAAAACAGGGACACCTTCAGCTCAGTGTTATCTGTGAAGCCCAGCAATATAAACATGGTGATTTTAGTCTCATTCATCAATGGAATATTACATGATTCCAAATCTGAAGGCAACCCTGACATTCTAGCATACGTTTATAGGTGCTCCAGGCAATATCCCATAAAAATAGTTTGCCTGATTATATTGCCTTGTTTGTTTCTTGGAAGTGTATAATGATACTAGGCAGTGATGAGATGGAAAATGATAATGTAGTTGGGCCCAGAGGATGCATTTTTTCTGTATAAAATAAATGAAAAAAAGTTCATTCCACTTTGGTTAAATGAGTCATGTAAAACAAACAAGTAAAAACAACAACAAAATCTTGCCAATTTACATTTTGTTTTCTAGTTAATTTTATAATAATTTTCTACTATCTATTTTCATATTATCTCATATTAAAATTCACAAAGATGAATGAAATTGTGATTTTTACATTCATAAATGTTAAAATGGTAAGTACACACTTGAGTGCTGGTCTTAAAATTGCTATAACGTTCATGAAGTGCCTTTATTTAATAGTCACAATTATAAAATGGAATAAACCACATCTACATCATAAGATTTTACTAAATATGAATGGGAAACAATGTGAAAATTGCTTAATTTAAAAATGCTTTTTGATAACTTAATGGATAAGTTCAACTTACATTTCAACTGTCTTGCAGGACTTTCTTTACACAGCAACCCATTTTCTGCTCTTTCCTGAAAAGGATCCTATTCTAGTAGTCCTGCAGGAACTGTGATGAAAGAGCAGCAGTAGGTATTCTGGAGGTAGATGCCCCTTGTCTGCCATCAAAAAGAGTGCAAAATCTTTTTCTGTTTCATTTCTTGAAATACATATCAATAAATTACCCATTTTTGTCATTTACAAACTGGTGTAAAAGTATTATTTTTTCAAATTTTAACTTAATGACTATGTATTTTTTCTTTATTTGTATGCCCACTATCCCAGCAAAGCCCTTGACCAGCTTTTAGAGCCATATTTCTATCAAGAAGAAAGCATGACCATTTCACTAATATAGTAGACTTGTTTATGTAGACTCCAAAATAACTATGAATTAAATATCACCTAGTGATCACTAATAAAATTGTTTATAAAAGCTATTGCTACAAGAATTAAAACATGATATTTGCCACAAAGTAGTTTGATTTTTGGTATTTTTCTCCATATCACCAGGCTATTTCTCATTTAGCGGAGTGTGAAGAAAGAATTAGTGCATGCCAAAAACAAAACAAAACACAACATTGTTAAAGTGACTTCTATATATGAACTGAAAGCCTTAGTGGTTGAAAACAATTTCATCCAGTATCCACTGTATTTAGGAGTAAGATTTCCACATGGTACCTCCTTTTCATCTTTTTCTTCAGCTTGTCATAGACCAAAGTGTTTAATCTATTCTCAATTAATTGGCAGCTATATTTTCCTGACTTTATAGGAGTGAAGCATTTGCCATGCATTTAAGCTGTGTTGCTTTCAGTGACCTACAATGATTTATCCCTATGACATGAAATATGCTAAGATTTTTTCATATTGAGATGTTCATATGTCAAGAAGAGAAGGATGAAATCAGCTTAAAATTACTGGAATGATAAGTAAAGAACATGTGTTTACTTTCCCAGAACTAGGTGAAAGATTTTTTAAATAGATAAAATAGTTTCATAAATGTGCAATTATAAAAATATGTTCTATCTAAATCTTAGAAAATTCTAGAATAAAAACAAAATTAAATAAATTCCAATTTCTGAGTAAATTCAGACAGTTTACCCATGTCTCATGAAAACAAATTTTTAATAATTTCTAATTTAATTTGGCTATAGAGGTATCAATTAATAATATAAATATATATTAACATATTGTCTGTTAGGAAAAATGTTACGATGTCTTTCTCTCTACCCCTATCATTTCTCTGCCATTCTCGCTCTACTGTCTTTCAACCCCTCACAATTGTCTTTTCTACAAGAGTCCATGGAATATATTCAAAAATATTTTATGGAGAAAGTCAGGGACAAAACTGGAATAAGGAAGATAGGAAGAAGCACAGAGGAAGGAAACAAAAATATGCAAGCACATTTCAAAAAATGTTAACAAAAGGTAGACTACTAAGTGAATCCATTGTATTATACATCTTGACTAAGATGTACCACAGAGATTTCAGCAACATTACAATTCTACATTTTACTAGTATGTCTGCAACAACAGTTGTGGAAGATGAACAACCCCTAAATCCCTGTTTTAAATCTCATTTTATCCCCAAATGACAGTGGAGCTTGGAAACATAATTTCATCCTTCCAAACCAAAGAATAACTAAGACAGACCAAATTTTTTAGACATAACGTGTTAAATTTTATGAACACAATATCACTGCAGAGTGCATATTTATGAGATGCATTAAAACTTTCTTATATTAAATTTTCAGTTATATGTTTTATATATATATATAGGATGCATACAGTTGAAATAAGAATTCCAATTTAATTTAAATAAAACATAATAAATATTATAAAATCAGTTTTTTTCATCAAAGCATTGAACAATGAATGGAACTCAAACCAGACACTAAATATTTCCTCTTTTACTTTTGCTTTTATTTGTCATATGATATTAAATATATATTGAAATATCATTCCACTGAGAATACCCACAGTGAATCTCACCATTCTACGCTATTATGGACCAAAAATTTATATCTGTCACTACATTCTGCTTTTGGCTAGCTCAACAAAATAATGTTATGTTTAGCTTTAATTTCCCTGATATTCTTGACAATTAAATAATCTGGCATCTCATGTGATCTTTGATTTAGTTTGTAGAGCAAGATGATGTTTTAAAAAATGAAAGAATGTTTTATAATCATCATGTCCCACTGGAGAAATTATCTCCATCAATAATTGAAAACAAAAAATACATATGGCATTTAGTTATTTTATCCAATCTGCTCTTCAGAGAGATGGTTCTGTTGACTAACATTTCAGTACTATTAAAATGGTTTTATTGATGGGTAGCCAATTTCACTTTAAAAAGAGATGGAGGCTAGAAAGATGAAAATATAGAAGATCCTGAATTAATATATATATATATATATATAAATGTATATGACTCAATTAAAATCATTTTCTCAACTCATAGAAAACAAAGAAGCAGATGATCATGGGAATAATTTAAAGAAGCACTGAGCTTGTAAAGAAGGAAAGATTTGATAGCAGCAACGATATATTATTAAGTGGCTAATAGGAGTAAGGAATTTTTTTGTATAACATTTTACATAATCTACATAGCAATGTGCAAACTAAATAATCCAGCCTAGTCTTACAGATGAGAAAACTGATACCCAGTTGGACATATAATATGATCAAAGCTACCAATTACTTACTAGCAGAACCAGCAATCAAGCCAAAATTTCTCTGACTTCATAATCAAGCTATTTTTACTTGGCCATATTATGATACTCTTGTAACCTGCCAACATTCTGGATTGTATCCTGAGGAAACAATGCAAAATAATATACCACCTATTGGAATCCTTTCTTTAAAGTCATCAAGCTAAAGTAAACCATGAAATCAAAACAATCAAACAAATAAAAAACTAACATGGTCTCCATATTAATTAACAAATAAAATAGGTTTAAAATATGTTTATATTCTTCTGCCAAAAAAATTTATGATCTTGAGTTGACACATACCCAAGAGACAGTGGAAAGATAAAAATTTCTCCATGTAAAAATTTAACTGATATAAAATGTAGTCCTTTACTTCTAGTTTCCCTATTTCTATTATCTTTCATCAAGATTATTGAAGTAAATTTCTAATTTACATCTATTGAACTATGTTGACAGCCCTTCCTGTTTTCACTGCTATGTCCTATAGAAGGCATGCAGTTCAATTTTAATACAACTCTAAGTAGAAAACCTAATCTCTAATTTAAATATTAAAGTATATACTCTGGTTTGAGATCCAGGGCTATAGTTTCTACAATATTATGTAAGTGATCAAAAAACACTCTTTATACCTGTGGAACTGAATTTCTCACTTGATTAAGAATACTATGTGTTTAGATTCTTAAACCAGCTTACCAAGTTCTTCTTTAAGTCCACAGGGAACACCCTAAGGAGAAAACACCCTCTCTTCTGGGACAGATCAACAAGATTTTTTCTCCATAGTAAAGCAGTGAATGTTTATGGAACAATGAAATAAATGATAAAAATGATTATATGAATGCACTTTTGCCTCCAGTAAAAAAAAAAAAAAAAAAAAAAAAAAAGTACTTTCAGTTAAAAATCATATGGCAGAGAATTGAAAAAGAAATTTAATCATACAGTACACAGTCCTAGCTCTGTGCCATTAGGTTAATTTCAAACTCTGAAATGACATTTCCTCTTCCTAGGAATATAACCTGTTTAATTCTCTCAAAATTCTCATAAACATGTTTGTAATTAAATAATAAGAAAATAAATCTGTGCCAGTTTGGATGTATTGCATCCTTCAAAATGCCATGTTCTTTGATGCAATTTTGTGGAAGCAGACATATTAGTGCTGATTAGGTTGGAATGTTTGGATTAGGTTGTTTCCAGGGAGATGTGACACACCCAAATATGGGTAATACTTTTGATTAGATAATTTCCACGGAGGTGTGGCCCTGCCCATTCAGCATGTGACTTGATTAGTTAACTGGAGCCCTATAAAAGATCATACAGAAGGAGCTCACTGCTGCAGCTTAGAGAGACATTTTGGAGCTGGCCATTGAAAGCAGACTGTTGCTGACACTTTGAAGACACTAGCCCAGAGTTCCTCCAGAGAAGCTAAGAGAAGACAAAACACTCCAAGAGCAACATTTTGAGGAAAGCAAAGGAGCTGAGAGAGGAGTGGAACACAACTGGGTTTCAGCAGATGCCAGTCACCAGCCTTCCCAGCTAACAGAGCTGTCATTGGCCTTCCTTTGGTAAAGGTATACTCATGTTGATGCCTTAATCTGGACATTTTCATGGCCTTCAAACTGCAAATTTGTAACCAAATAATCCTCCTTTATAAAAGCCAACCCATTTCTGGTATTTTGCCTTCTGGCAGCATTAGCAAACCAGAACAATATCCTATGACAGAATTTGTAACTCTTTAATAAATATTACTGTATTCTTATTTAAATTTTCAAATTATTCACTTGTATGTGGTTCAAGAGAGTTTAAGCTCATTGAGAATTTTGAAGATTAGATAAAATATGAATATTGGAAATTTATGGATAAAAAGTACAGGAGAATTGGTGCAGTAGACTCATAAGTGTAATATTCTATGTAGTAGAACATTAGAGTACTAGAGGCCAGACAAGTACTTTGTTATGTTATTAAAAAACTCTTGAAGAATTGATGTTGGATCCCAAACCCATACACTCTGAATTAGATATGGAATGTTGACTATAGAATATGAATTAAAAGAAAAAAAAAAAAAAGAAAGAAAGAAGTATGATACAGCTAGGCAGCCCAATTGGGAGAGGTCTATTAAAGAAATGTAATCCAAAATTGATCTATAGTTTCAAGTGAGCACCAAGTAACATATAATTTTTTCCAGAAATTTAGAAGCTAATTCTACAATTTAGATACAAATCAAAGAACTAAGGTAGTCAACATAAATTTGAGAAAGAAGAATAAATTTGGAGGACTCACAAATCTGATTTCAGAACTTATCATCAAGCTAAACAATCAAAAGAATGTGGTAATGGCAAAAAGATAAAGGCCTAGATCAGTGGGAACAATTAAAATTTCAGAAATAGATTAACATACATATAGACAATTGATTTTTGACAAAGAAAGCTCTTCTGGTTTGTCAATGCTGCTGGTATGCAAAATACCAGAAATGGATTGGCTTTTATAAAGGGGGTTTATTTAGTTACACAGTTACAGTCTTAAGGCCACAGAGTGCCCAAGGTAATGCATAAACAATCAGGTACATTACCTGGAGGATGGTCAATGGCATCTGGAAAACCTCTGTTAGCTGGGAAGGCATGTAGCTGGCATCTGCTCCAAGTTCTGGTTTCAAAATGACTTTCTCTCAGGATGTAAATCTCCAGGCCAAAGCTCCTCCTCAAAATGTCACTCTCAGTTGCTCTTGGGGCATTTGTCCTCTCTTACCTTCTCTGGAGCAAGAGTCTGCTTTCAACAGCCATCTTTAAAGTGTCTCTCATCTGCAGCTCCTCTATCAGCTCCTGTGCATTCTTCAAAGTGTCCTTCTTAGCTGTTGCAAGCTCGCTCCTTCTCTCTGAGCTTATACAGTGTTCCAGTAAATTAATCAAGGCCCGTGCTGAAAGGGCAGGGGCACACCTCCATGGAATTATCCAATGAAAGATATTGCCCACAGTAGAGTGATCACATCTCCACAGAAACATCCAACCAAAGGTCTCTAACCCAATCAACACCAATATGTTTTCTACCCAAACAAGACTGCATCAAAGTTAATGGCATTTTGGGGGACATAATACATCCAAATCAACACAGAAAACATGCATACAAAGGATTGCAAGTATCACATGGTAGTAAGATGTGTGTGTGGGTGTAACATTATATATGCCTTTGATAAGGTTTCATGCTTTTAGTGAGACCGTACCCTGGGCTATGACTTTCACAGGTGTTTCTCAACATCTCTCCCCCTCTTTTTTTTTAATGGAAACAGGAAAGCAAGAGTGGACTGGAGGTGGCTATCTCTCTTCCTTGTGGTCAGGTAGATTCTGGTAAAATTCAGTCTGGTGAAATAGTCTCCATGGGAGGCAGGCATATTTTAAGGAGAATATAATGCTTTGGGAATATTTAAAATGGCTACTTCTCCCCTTCCCTTCATGGAGGCACAAGAGGATATTTCCATAATCTTTTCAGTGAGAAGCTGTTGGGGCATCTAGAGATAAAACCCTTGAAAATGTGAGAGTCCCTAAGGCTGGATCTCCAGGTGCTTTTTTTCTATCAAAATAGTCCACACTCAATCTTCAGCCATTAGATACTTAAGTATTTTAGTATTTAAGTTGTAATAAAGAGTAATTTAATCCCTTTATTCTTACATGAAGGTGACTCTCTTGGGTGGTTCCTGTTCCTAAAAACTGATTTTTTTTTGTATCTGTCTGTCTGCTCAGGTTTTTTGTAATGGTTTTATCTGTGACTTCAACACTCTGGTATAGAAAAAATTTTAAAAGTTGTTGATTTTCAGATTTTTACCTTTTTGTTTCTGTTGTAAGGATGGGAATGGTGACTTCAAAACATTCTACCAGCTGTACTCATAACTGAAAGACTTTTTTTTTGGTTTTTATAATAGAGGAATTTTATATATATATATATATATTTAACTACCCTCTGATGCCAAATATTTTCTTATCCCAATAGAGATGTAAGAGTCCCTTTGCATAATTGATCACGGAGATTTCAAAATTTGGCCATGAAAATTATTGGACTGGTTCTCAAATTCACATTTAAGAATTAACTCATAAAAGAAACATTCATTAAATACTAGTTCTGAGGAGACTGTTTCTGTGGAGTCAGAAGACAAGAACTCCTGGTGAGAAGAGACCAGGTTTCACTGAAAGAAATATGCTACCACTCAATGTTTCTTCAAATAAATTTAGAACAAAAGTGAAAAAGCAGTATAAATAAGGCAGAATCAAGTGAGGCATGAAGTGAAATGAGATTATTTCTTTCTCTTTGGCATAAACTTTGAGGAATGATAAATGCAAAGTCATTCCTCATAGGCAGAGATAAAGGCAGGGATAGAAGTGAAACCCCATATTCCAGAATCATAGGAAGCCTCAAATATGGGCAGTCCTATCTCATTGTGGAGCATCTATATCTAGTAGTCAGTTGTAGGTTCTTCTCTGGGCTCTATTTTTGTTTTTCCTAATCCTTAAGTGCCTTCTCCATAAATATTAACATGTAGCCTCAGTATATTTTGGGGAGTTTAAAAATGGAGCCAATATTTATGATAGAGAGTGGAAAAGAAATAATTTAAAAATGGAATAAAGTCTGTGGTGATGAACCACAGAGTGCAAAAAGCATGTTAGAGACCTGGATGTATCTGAGTGTGTGAGGATATATGGAACAATGGGGCTATCATTAGGAAGAATCTTCCCAGGGACTCAAGAAGGGGAATTAACATCATGAGTGCAGAGGAAGTCCCGTAAAACTATGAGGATATATCCAGCCATTCAATCCTGAAGAAATCAACTCTACGTATAGTAAGTGAATATCCAGTTATTCAGTGACTCAGAAAAGCAATCTCCAAATACCAAGGAACCTCTAATGTGGAGATGCTTGAACATTAACATTGGAAGGCAGGTCACACTATTTACCTACAGTTATAAAATATTTCTTTGGAGGGATCATTAATGCTTTATTCAGAAATATTCTAAGATATGTAGATAATATTAGCTAAATGCAAAACATTTTCTCCTTTTTTTTACCATAAACATATGGATTGATATCCTTTGAGACACAGACCCAGGAGGCCTCTGTGTTCTATACTATTGTCATTCCACTGATGAACCCACTAACTTATTGTTTGAGGAACAAAGGCATGAGAATTTTCTCCTGAGAGTCATACATAGAAAATTATTTCCATAACCAATCTATTTATGTTACATTTAAGACAAACCTGGATTGCTTTATGTGTTCAACTACTTCAGTAATTAGGAAAATATTACAGTAAACTCACATGGTATAAAGAAACAATCTTTTATTCTTGAAATTTGGAAGGTGAATTATCATTTTACTGGGTTGCATTGAACACTGAGACACTGTATTAGGAGATCATTTAGGCACAACAAATTATTCAGAACACAGAGGTAAGTAATGAGGCCTCTGTTCAGGGCCTGAGATTTATGCTGTTCCACCAATGTGTGAGCCTGCCTCACACTATAACCTGTGAAAAATATTAAATCATTGCTTAGTATAACTAGACATTCTGTTTTTCCAGCTATTGGCTGATTGAGAGTGCAACATTATGAGACTAAGAAGACTTATGAGGAATCCTAAGTTTTACTAACACAATACATGGCAGCTGATAGCCTGAAAGCAAAGCAGAAGAGAACACAGAACTAAAAGACAATATCAACCCCACTAAAAGATTTGACCATTTCCATGTGGTGCAAGCCTTAATGGGTAATATAGAGAAATATCTTGTTAATGTGAGGCATTTTGCTCTAATAGTCAAAATATTGATCAATTATCTTTGAATAGACGTGATTTTTTTACATATATCTGGTATATTTTGAGGCTTTTTCCATAAAAGAATTTATACATTTACATCATTCTTTTTTTAAGACATTTAACAATTTTGATACAATCTCAAACTTACAGAAAATTTGTAATATAGTACCAGGAACTTTTTTTTTTCCTGCGTAATTTGAGAGCAAGTTGTCAGCCTGATGTCTGAAATACCTTACTATGTATTTTCTATAAAGAAGACAATCTCCTACAATACAACATCAAAATTAGGAAGCCAACATTGGCACATTCCCATGTCTGATCCTTACACCCCATTCAATTTTTGCCAGTGTTCCTAATAATGTCTTTCATAGTTAAAATCATTTATTTTGTTTAGTTGTCATAGCTGTTTAGTCTCCTTTAGTCTGGAATATCTCCTCAGTGTTTTTTGTTGTTTGCCTGTTTGTTTTTAATTTTCATTATCTTGATTCTTGAATCACAGGCCAATTTGGGTTTTCTGTTGTTTCTATTTGATTAACTGCACATTAGATATTTGGCAGGAATTTGCAGGAATGGATGCTGTGTTTCTCTCATTATGTCCTGTCAGGTCCCATGCAATTTTTTTAATTAAAGTCAATTTGATTGAGATATATTCACATACCATACAATCATCCATAGTGCACAATCAACTGTTCATAGTACCATCATATAGTTATTCGTTCATTACCCCAATCTATTTTTGAACATTTTCTTTATACCAGAAAGAATAAGAATAAGAATAAAAATAAAATTAAAAAAGAACACCCAAATCTTCCCCCATCCCTCCCTATTTTTCATTTCATTTTTGTCTCCATTTATCTACTCATCCATCCATACACTGGATAAAGGGAGTGTGATCCACAAGGTTTTCACATTCACACTGTCATCCATTGTCAGCTACATTGTTATACAATCATCTGCAATAGTCAAGGATACTGGTTTGGAGTTTGATAGTTTCAGGTATTTACTTCTAGCTATTTCAATACATTAAAACCTAAAAAGGGTTATGTATATAGTGTGTAAGAATGTCCACCAGACTTACCTCTCAACTCCATTTGAAATCTCTCAGCCAGTGAAACTGAAACTTTATTTCATTTCATTTCATGTCCCCCTTTTGGTCAAGAAGATGTTTTCAATCCCAAGATACTGGGTCCAGATTCATCCTTGAGAGTCATATCCTGTATTGTCAGGGAGATTTACAACCCTGGGAGTCAGAGCTCATGTAGGGGGGAGGGCAGTGAGTTCACCTGCTAAGTTGGGTTAAGTAGAGAGAGAGGGCCACATCTGAGCAACAAAGAGGTACTCATGGGGAGAATCAGGTACAATTATAAGCAGGTTTAGCCTCTCCTTTGCAGTAATGAACTTCACAAGGGCAAGCCTCAAGATAGAGGACTCAGCATACCACACTGTCAGTCCTCAATGTTTGTGAGAACATCAGCAACAATCCAGGTGAGGATGTCCAAACTTCTGCATTTTCCCCCAGCTCCTCAGGGGACCCTGCATGTATATTTTTATTCTCTGCTCAAATTACTTTGGAATGTGTCACTATTTCACTCTAACTTAAACAAACCTACCATTTCTCACTTCCTATTCCAATTTCCATGTAATTATGTTTGAACAAATGACTGTAGAAGTTATATTGTTTAGAAAATATAGATCCTGCACCAAATAAACATCTCTTCCCTTGGTCTCACATGGAAATTGAAGTTTTAAAACAAATCGCTTTCAACATTTACCCTTTGGCCCAATTTTCCCTAGTCTTAACCAGATCTACTTCATTCATATCTCTAACTGAAATCTGAGCTCTTTCTTAGCTCTTTATTTTTAACACTTGTATATACTAATACTTACTGAATAGACATGATTTTGATTGCATAGAAAAGTGATCTGTTTAAGAAGTAGAGTATGTTCTCCATAAAAACTGTGGAGCTTAATATCCAAATAACTATAGTGTGACTCTCTAACTTCAAAGATATAATAAAGTAATGTGTATGTGTGAGTGTGTGTATGTGTAAATGACTGACTGCAGAATAATTCCTGAAGCAATATGTAGAGATTTCATGTCACTAAATTGAGCAGAAAAGTTTGTTAATTATTAATCTATCATAATAAAGGGAGAAAAATTTTCCCCTTGGAAAGGGAATTTCCAGAACGAATTATTCCTTAGTGTAAACCCAGATGAATGAACTCTCTTAGACATTGTTACAAAATCACTATAAGAAATGGTGTAACTCAGCACTGCCTTAATGCACATGAATTATTGTGTAGTGGGCTGGTTTGAATCTATCATATCCCCAATAAAATCCATGGGCTTTAATGCAATCTTGTGGTGGCAGACTTAGTCTTTTGATTATGGTAGGGCATTTTGATTATGTTGTTTCCATGGAGACGTGACCAAACTAATTGTAGGTGACACCATCTGATTGGTTCATTACCATGGAGGTATGACCCTGCCCATTCCAGGTGGATCTTAATTAGATCACTGAAGTCCTTTAATAGAGAAAACAGAGAGAAGGAGCTCAGAGAAGCTGAGAGAAACATTTTGGAGAGAAACTAAAATATGTAATCCAGAGATTGCCCCTGGGAGAAGCTAAGAGCTGTCATGGACCCAGCCACTTGAAAATGCTTGTAGATGCAGACAGAAAGATGTTTGGAGATTCTAAGCTAAGAGATGAAGCCCATAATTTGCCCTGGAGAAGCTAAGAGAGGACCTCCAGACACTTAGATAGAAACACCCTGGGAGAACAAGCAAAAATGCACAGGAGTTGAGTGACAGAATCTAAGATAGACAGAAGCCCAGAGGCATTTTGGAGAAAGCAATTTTGAAACCAGAATCCAGGAGCAAAGGAGGAGCAGACACCAGCCACATGCCTTCCCAGCTGACAGAGGTGTTCTGGACAATCTAGGCCTTTCTTTGGTGAAGATGTCCTCATGCTGATGCCTTAATTTGGACACTTTTATAGACTTAGGACTGTAAATTTGTAACCTAATAAATCCACTTTATAAAAGCCAATCCATTTCTGATATTTTGTATAATGGCAGTCTAGCCAACCGGAACAAACACTAACCAAAAGAATTAGTTGGGCTCTTTTATTTGAAGAATATGCTGACAGGAATAAAAATAAACTTGACGAAGCTCCTTAAAATAAAATGTGTGTATATGTGTGTGTGGGGGTAATGTTTTTCTCTCTCCAAGAAGACTGTAAGCTCCTTGAGAACAGGATTTGCTTATTCATATTTGCGTTCTTCAAAACATTTTGCAAATGTATCACACAGAAAACATGGAAGTAAGTATTAATCACATTTTGTCAAAAGTAAGGATGTATTTATAGATGCTTGAATATATACACACATGCTACATAGTGATAATTTTCACTTGTTTTTGTTTTATAATGAAAGCATAGTGATAAGTCATCAAGGTCAATCATTCTACCATACTCATGTTTGTATCTTTTCCTGGGATTTAGACAGACATGCATAAACTCAAAACAATGTTAGTTTAGTTGAAAATTCTATTTCTAGAATTATTTTCCAAATATTTCTTATGTATGTTAAAAATGGCATAGTAATTTATAGACATTCCTTCTCAAGTGATTTTATAAAATAATAATTTGTACTATAAAATGTTACAATATAATCCTTATTTAGGTTACATAAGGTTTTTCTTTCCAACCACAGTATTTGACTAATATTTGTTTCCCTGAAAATTCTTCATCCCTGATTTTTTTAACTGATTGTATTTCATTCATTTTTCTACCAGACATTTAGATTCATTCTAAATATAATGCTCAATTTTTAATAAACATGAAAAAATAAGGCTTTCACACCTTATTTATATTTCTGAATTCTAATTTGTTTGTATTATTTTTATTTTTAAATGACATTGAATATTTATTTTTCTATAGACACTTGTCTATAGAAATTTCAAGTAGCTTGTACATGTATTTATTTAATATTTTAAAAACTGTTACCTAATTGTTCTTTAAAATTATTAATAATTTCCTGCTGTGTATCTATAGGAGAAAAAATGTATCATACTTTACTATTCCCTCATAAGAAGCAGTAATATATTTTCTTTATTTTTACAAAATTATGCCTAAATCTTTTCAGTATACTCTTAATATTTGGCTCAGGGTACCTCCCATTCCCTTTTCTAGCTTCTCTCCCTGTCCCTTCCCTATAGCCCCAATAATGTTAATCTTTCCAAAATAAGCCATGCATTTCTTTTGTTCTTCTTCATTCTCTCCCAAAGATATGTCTCTCTCCCATACAATAAGATCAACTCCTAGTGTCTGAAATTTCCTATGTATCTTTTCCTTTTGAATATATTGATAAAAATTCTCAGCTTTCAAAAGATAGATTTTTTAGTCTGTTAAGTCTTGGGTGTCCATACAATGCTCCTGTTAACCATTTGTGTTACTGGAGCTTATGTCCCTATTTAGCTACTTTCAAGATACATTTCATATCAAAATGAAAATATTTCACCCAAATTTGAGTCAAGAAGTATTCCAGGAATTATTGACAAACAAAATTATTCAATGAAGATTAAATCAATGAATTGAAATAGACTCTTTAAAGGCAGGTTGACTCAAACTCACTCTAAAAGATTAGTGGTCTGTTCAAAAATAAAGTCAATAACTTAGTGGATAATTGAGAAAGTAGTGTAGAATAAGATAGGGTTTCTCACATGATATTTTCAGGGTGGAAAAGCAATAGAACAGCTACCTAAAAATTGCTAAAGAAAACCAATAAGAAAGGTGACACAAGAAAATGTTAAAATAAAAACTTGACCAAATTTGGTTAGGTCTCAGAGAGTCTTATTGAACTAATTGTTGAATTGAGGATATTCCAATCACCACTGAACAAAGAGAGCAATGAGTTTTTATAGACAGAAAAAGGAAGTACATTGGGAGAAAATTTTCATTGGTTAATGCAGTCTATATTTCCTCATATGGTTTCTGCAGGTGGTTGCTTTGCAAAGATAATTTCCTAATTTCCTTTGTGATTGATTCTTTGATACATGAGATGGTTAAGTTTATGTTGCTTGATTTGTACGTATTTATGAATTTTCTGGTTAGCCCTCTATTATTGATTTCTAGCTTCTTTCCAGTGTGGTCAAAAAAGATACAGTGTAAGATTTCAAACTTGTTAAATGTATTAGGTCTTGTTTTGTGACTTACCATAATGTCTACCCTGAAAAATGACCCTTGTGCATTACAGCATAATGTGCATTTAGTGTTGTTGGGTGAAGGGTCTGTTAGCCCTACTTTGTTTATAGTACATTCAGGTCTTCTATTTTCTTATCAATCTTCTGTTTAGATGTAGTACACATTATTGCATATGGTATTTTGATATCTCCTACTATTAACGTAGAGCCATTTATTTCTCCTTTAAAATCTTTCAATATTAGCTCCATATATTTGTCTCTGCTCTTTAGGTGCACATGTATTTATAATTGTTGTATCTTCTTGTTGAATTGACCTCTGTTTGTATATAGTGTGCTTCTTTGTCCCTTGTAACAGATATGGCTTCAAATCAATTTTATCTGATATTTGTATAGATAACCCAGCTGCCATTCACATGAAATATTTTTCCCATCCTTTCACTTTCAGCCTATTTGTGTTTGAATTTAAGGGGAGTCTCTTGTACAAAGGATACAGATAGGTAATATTTCTTTAATCATTCTGTTAATATCTGTCTTTTGACTAGAGAGTTTAATCCATTTATGTATAAAGTAGCTGCTAATGATTTTGGATTTTTTTCTGCCATTTTGCTGTCTGATATTTAAGATATTGTACCCCTTTTGCCTCTTAATACTTCCACTAATGTCTACTTTATATTTATTTGATTTTTGTTTTGTATCATTTTGAGTCCATTCTCACTTACTCCTGTATAGTTATTTTTCCAATTTTGGTGGTGAGGGTACCATAGGGCTTAAATATAACATCTTACAGGTATAATAATCATTTAAGATTGAATATCAATTAACTTCAATAACATAGACAAACACTCTTCCTGCACCCTCCACTCCCCCAAATTTTTGTTGCATGTTTACAAATTATATATTTACAAATTGTATGCCCTAAGTCATAGATTTTCCATTACTTTTATCCATTTGTATTTTACAATTTGTAACAACTAAAAAGTGAAGTTAGTTACAGAAAATGCAATATAATACTACTGGGGTTTATAATTACCCATATGGTTACCTCTACCAGAAAACTTTATTATCTTTTGCCTTTTTGATTCACTATCTAGTGTCATTTCCTATCAGTTTGAAAAAAAAACCCTGAAGCCTTGCTTATAGAGCAGGTCTAGCAGTGACAAAACAACCAGCTTTTGTTATCTGGGCATGTCCTAATCTCACCACCATTTTAAAGACAGTTTTTCTGTCTTTCAGCACTCAAAACATTTTCTCCTAGTGTTCTTCCCTCAACCATTTCTGATAAAAAATCTGCACTTCATTTTATGTAACATGTTGCTCTTTCATTGCAGGTTTCAGAAGTCTCTCCTTGTTCTGTGTATTTAACGGTTTGACAGCAATACATTTATGCATGTTTATTTATAAGTTTGTCCTCTTTGGGGTTTGTTGGGTTTCTTGAATATGCACATTCATAATTTCATTAAATTTGGGAAGTTTTCTGCCATTATGTATTTGAATATTTCTTCTGATCCATTCTCTCTTTTTTCTTCTAAGTCTCCCCTTATGCACATATTAATAGGCATGATGGTGTCCCACAAGTCTCTTAGGTTATCTTCACTTCTTTTTGTCTTTTTTTTTACTTAGTACTCCTCAGATTAAATCACTTCAATTTTATTTCTCAGAGTTTATTGATATTTTCTTCTGTCATCTCTAATCTGCTCTTGAAACTCTGTAGAGAATTATTTCTTACTTGATTTTCAGCTCCAGTTTTTTTGGGGGGTGGTTCTTTTAAAATTTTATCTCTTTACTGAAATCATCATTTTTTTCATTCTTTGTTTTATCACATCCTTTAATTCTTTCACTGTGTTTTCCTTTCTCTCCTTAAGCATACTGAGAATCATATTTTTTTTTTTTTTTTTTTTTTTTTTTTTTTTTTTTTTGTATTTGAGTAGTATGCCCAAAGTCTGATTTTCTTCATTGATCATTTCTGGATTTGTATCATGTTTCTTTGGAGTCTCCCTCAATTTCTTTCCCTTGTTTTTCTTGTAAACTTCTGTTGCACCTTATACTTTTTAATAGTTTAATATTTTAACTCTTTTATTCAGTCCCTGAGCTGTCTATTTCATATGTTTGTATACAGCTAATGATAAGACAGGTATCTCCTCAAGTGACCAGAACTAACAATGACATACAAACCAATGCAAAAAACTTTTTACTATCATCAAAAATTGGCTCTTTTGTATGGATTTTCTTTCAAAGTTTAAACTTCCTATCTAAAATATCAAACTGAGGCAAAAGTGTGGGATCACCTTTTGTGAACTTATGTTTTGTCCTAGGCTGGTGCTCATGGCCTCAGAAATTCCTCTGTTTATGGGAAAGGTAATGCCTTATCCAAAGTCACAGGAGTTCAAAAAATGTCTAAAAGTCAGTTAGTCTTTGCTATAGTCCCTCTTGATGATTGTTTCTTATAATGCTTCACCTGTCTAGGATCTGCTTCTGCCTTCAATGCAAGTTCTGGGAGAGCAATTCAGGTATGATTGCATTGGATCTGTCTTTCAGAATACCACTGGATGGATGGAAAACAAAATATATGCATCCCAAATGCACACAGAGATTACTTTGCTTCCTGCAGAACTGAGCCAGGAACCCACAAGAGTTCAGATGGTCTCCTGACAGTTCATGAGAGAGGGTGGGGCGGGGGGGAGGCCAACTTCTCCTATTTGTTTCAAGTTGCATTTTCTTTATTCAGCAGGTTTTCAGTTACTGATATCATTTAACTCTTTTCTGCAGTTTTTGCCAGGTTTTGCTAGGTTTCCAAAGGTTTTTGAAGTTTCTGCCAATGGAAGGATATTTGGAGCATCTATGCTGTCATCTTGGATGACTGGAAGCTGTAATATTACTTTTATGTCCACTAAAGTAATTTAAGGATGCAAATTTCATCCCTTGAGCAATCACTAGAAGAAAATGAAATGAAGTATGGTGAAAAATATCTAATAGGAAGAATAAAACTTTCTAGTAAAAATATTTTATTAACAGAAAGGAAACTGGGAAAGGATCAGAAGTCCAAAAAATGGATAACATAACTTGAAAATAGAATATAAATAATAATTTTAGTGTAAATAGCCTAGACACTCCAATTAAAAGGCAGATTAATTGATTCAACTATAAAGTAGGACCCAGCTATGTCTATAAGTAATAGATTAAAAGTAAACATATGTATAAATATATACCTTGTGAATATAAAGTATTAAAACTTTATAAAAGCACTAAACTACTGTGACAGCATAGTACTGTTAGAAAAAGTGGACCTCTCTATTTCAGGAACAGTGTTTCAGCTTGCTAAAGCTGCCAAATATTTCAGAAATTAATTGGCTTTTCAATGAGTGTTTATTAGTTCACAATTTTACAGTTCTAAGGCCATGGAAATGTCCCAATTAAGTCATCAACAGGATGATACTTTCTTGGAAGAACAGCTGATGGCATCTGGTTTCCTCTGTCACATGGGAAGGGACATGGCTGGAGTGCACTGGTACCCTCCTGGGTTTAGGTTCTTGTTTCCATGTATTCTCCAAAATGTCTCTGGGCTTCTGTCTCTCTTAGCTTCTCTCATCTCTCTCTTGTTTCTCCTGGGGCATTTCTGTGTAAATGTCTCTGATTTCTCTCAGCTTCTGTGGGCCATCTTTGTTTCTCCTGGGGGAAAACTCTGGGTTGCATCTTTTAGCTTTTCCTTTAGCTTCTCTCCAAAATGTCTCTGCCATTTATCTTCTCACAGAGGACTCCTGCAAGATAACTCAACCCAATTTGAATGGTCAGGGTCACATCTCATTGGAAACAACATAACCAAAAGGCCCTACGAAAAACAGGTCTGCACCCAAATTTTGGATTAAAAGAACGTGGCTTTTCTGGGAGTCAGTAACAGATTCAAACTAGCACAGGCAGTATAAAATAATAATATAGTCAGTTTTTCAGAGTGATATAAAAATCTTTAACAGGGCTTCAAAACACATAAAATAATTGACAGTTAAATGCAGCAATAAATTTCTCAAATAAATAATGGCATTGAAGAATTTTCTGGGATAACATCCTAATTTTATTGAAATATAAGACAAAGAAGACATGCTTCCTTTCTGTTTCTGGCTCCTGATCTTCTGCCAAAATTATGTTTCTATTGGAGTTGATCTATTGGAATCCCAGAAATAATTAGCAAAAAAAAAATTAGTCATACAATTGATTTTGTAAATTATTCTGTCTTCTAAAATATAAATTTTACTTATATTATTCAAAATTCCACAATAGTTACAAAAAAAAAAAAAAAAAGATTTCAATGCTGGTAAAAAAAAAAAAGAAAAAAGAAACTCATTCATGGTGATTTTGCAGAGTAGGGCAGCCTATTGGGCTGGAATTGATATAGAAATCTCTATTACTCTTTCCTTTGCCTCAAGTGCAGGTGGCAGCCCTACTTCAAAGCACTGAGACCCCGGGGGCTGGAAAACAGAAACCAGCTTCAGTCAGCCATGCCCCCAACAGGGACAGAGTCTGCAGAAAACTAAAGACACCACACATATTTCTATTAGTGGGGAGCTGCAGACTAACAAGTGCATCCTGCTGGACAGGACAGGAAAAGCACAGACTCTAGAGGCTTCACAGTAGTGTCTCCTTCTCAGGGAAACTCCATATCCTCCTTAAGAGACCTAGGCCTCTCTGGACTGGGAAAACCTGATTGGGGTTTACTACATCTGAGGGGAACATCTCACAAAAAGGTTACACAGAAACAGAGCAGCAAACATAAAAACAGGAGGTGAAAAATTCTGATCAACTAAACAGAAGCAAAGTTCAAGATCTAGAATAAGTTGAACTGAACACAAAAGGATAGAGAACAAAGCCAACCAAAATGAAAACCCTAAGCAAAAGAGTGAAAATAAACTCCAGAATAAACTAATCAAGAAAATCAGATTTCTAGACAGCTTAAGATAATAAGCCATACTAGGAAACATGAAAATATGGCCAGCCAATGGACCAAACTAATAGTTCAACTGAGATACAGAAGTTGAGATAACTAATTAAAGATGTTCAAACAAATCTCCTAAATCAATTCCAAAATCAATTCAATGAACTGAGGGAAGATATGGCAAAAGAGATGAAGGATATAAAGAAGACATTGGATAACCATAAAGAAGAATTTGTAAGGTTGAAAAAAAATTGGTAAAACTTATGGGAATGAAAGACACAATAGAAGAGATTAAAAACACAATGGATGGAAACAACTGTAGATTTGAATGGGTAGAGGAAATGATCAGTGAACTGGAAGACAATATATTTGAATTCATACACACAAAAGAACAGATAGGGAAAAGAATGGAAAAATATGAGCAGGGTCTTAAGGAGCTGAATGGCAACATGAAGCACAGAAATATGTGTGTTATGTGTGTCCCAGAGGGAGAAGAGAAGGGAAAAGGGGGAGAAAAAATAAGAGAAGAAATATTCACTAAAAATTTCCCAACTCTTATGAAAGACATAAAATTACAGATTCAAGATGTGCAGCATACCCCAAAGAGAATAGATCCCAATAGACCTATTGCAATATGCTTATTGATTAGATTGTACAATGTCAAAGACAAAGAGAGGATTCTAAAAGCAGCAAGAGAAAAGCAATCCTTCACATACAGTGGAAGCTTGATAAGACAATGTACAGATTACTCTGCAGAAAACATGGAGGTGAGAAGACAGTGGAATGATATATTTAAGATACTGAAAGGGAAAAACTACCAACCAAGATATCTATATCCAGCAAAACTGTCCTTCACAAATGAAGGAGAGATTAAAATATTTTCTGACAGTCACTGAGAACATTTTTAAAGAAGAGACCTATGACACAAGAAATACTAAAGGGAGTGCCACAGGATGATAGGAAAAGTCAGGAAAGAGAAGTTTGGAGAAGAGTGTAGAATGGAATATATCAGGGAGGGTAAAAGGAGAGAGAAAAAAATACAATAAGACATATAAAATCCAAAAGACAAAATGGTAGAAGAAAGTACTGTTCTTACAGTAATACCACAATATGTTAATGGATTACACTCACCAATAAAAATACATAGAAGATAGAAGTGATTAAAAAACAGGACCCATCTATATGCTGTCTACAAGAAACTCACTTTAGATGCAAGGGAAAAAATAGGCTGAAAGTGAAAATGTTGGGAAAAGGTAATTCACACAAACAACAAGAAGAAAGTGGGAGGAGCTATATTAATATCAAATAAAATTAGACTTCAAAATAAAACAATTAAAAGAGACAAATAAGGACACTATATATTAATAAAAGGGTCAATTCATCAAGAAAACATAACAATCATAAATATTTGTGCACCAAGCCAAAATGCCACAAAATACATGATGCAAACACTGAGAACACTGAAAAGAGAAGTAGATATTTCTATGGTAATAGTTGGAGACTTCAATACACCACTCTCTTCAATGGATAGAACATCTACACAGAGGATCAATAAGTAAATGGAGATGTTGAATAGTACGATAAATGAACCAAACGACAGATATTTATAGAACATTACACCCCACAAGAGCAAGATACACATTTTTCTCAAGTGCCCATGGAACAGTCTCTAGGACAGACCACATGTTGGGTCACAAAACAAGTCTCAACACATATAAAAATATTGATATTACACAAAACACATCCTTGGATAATAATGGAGTGAAGTTGGAAATAAATAAAAGGCAGAAAGTCATAAAATTTACAAATATATGAGAGCTAAACAACAGTGTTAGAAAACCAGTGGGTAAAGGAAGAAAATACAGGATAAATTATTAACTACCTTGAGGCAAATGATAATGAAAATACGATATATCAAAACTTAGGGGATGCAGTAAAGGCAGTGCTGAGAGGGAAAAAAGCAGATGCAAAATTGTTGGAAAAATATAAAAGTGCAGGAAAATGCATGCATAGAGGTATGTACCTATTTACTGTTGGTGGGGAAGTATAGTGGTAAAGCCTATCTGGAAGACAGTGTGGTGGTTCCACAAGAAACAAAGTATATGGGTGCCATAAGCTCCTTCAAACATGTTATGTGGTATAACTTTGAAGATCTGAGAGGAAGGACATGAAAGGACATTTGCACACAAGTGTTTATGGAGGTAGTATTCATGATTTGCAATGGGTAGAGGTGGGCTAGGGGTACATCAACTGATGAACAGAATGGTGAACAGTGGTGTGTGCATACAATGGAATATTGAGTAACTGAGAGAAGGAGTGAAGCTGTGAGACACAAGATGAGATGAATGGATCCTTTAGACAGCATTTTGAGTGAAGTACATCAGAAACAAAAAGACAAACCTTATAATACCTCATAAAATGGACTAACTATAACATGTAAACACAGAATTGTATCTTAGAGCACAGTTTATCAGGGGAATGCTTATTCTAATAGTCCCTAGATTGTAAGCTCTTACAGCAGACACATCTATTCCTGAATTGTAATGGCTGTCTCTGATCCATTCTGAGATACTGATCCATTCATATATAACCTGGTCAGTCTCTGGAACTTTGGATACCTGTGTGATACCTGAAACTCAGAGCTAGAGCTCAGAAGATAGGAATGTCAGTATTAGCACATACAGCAACTGTAAAAAAGTTGAAAAAGAGTGCAGACCTCAATTAGAGATATGAATGAAGCAGATTTGGTTAGGACTAAGGGAAATCAGGCCAAAGAGTAAAGGACATTACTGATTGTGTTGTAAAACTTCAACTTCCATGTGAGACCAAGGGAGGAGATGCTTATTTGGGGCAGGATCTATATTTTCTGTAGTACACTAAATAATTTAACTTGTATGGTCAGTTTATTCAAACAGCATAAATACATGGAACTTTGAATAGGATATGAAATCTCATAGGTTTGTACAGTTTAGTGTGAAATAGTGATACATCCCAAAGTAATTTGGACAGAGAACAAAAATATATATGCAGGGCATCCCTGAGGAGCTGGGGAAAACTTCAGAGATGTTGGATTTCCCCACCTGGATTGTTGCTGATGTTCTCATAAACATTGTGGACTGGCAGTTGGTATGTCAAACCCTCTATCTTGGGGTGTGTCTTTATGACGCTTGTTACTGCAAAGGGGAAGCAAAGTCTACTTATAATTGTGCCTAAGATTCTCCCCAGAGTACCTATTTTTTGCTAAGTTGCCCTCTCTCTCCTGCTAAACCAACTAAGCAGGGGAACTCACTGCCTTTCCCCCTAGATGGGACCTGACACTCAGGGATGTAAATCTCCCTGGCAACAGAGGATAGGACTCCTGGGGTTTAATCTGAACCTGGCATCATGGGATTGAGAACATCTTCTTGATCAAGAGGGAGAGTGTAATGAAACAAAATAAAGTTTCAGTGGATGAGAGATTTCAAATGGAGTCGAGAGATCACTCTGGTGGGCATTGTTATGCACTATAAAGATATCCCATTTTAGGTTTTAGTGTATTAGAATAACTAGAAGTAAATACCTGAAACTATCAAACTGCAACCCAGTAGCCTTGTACATCTCTGTAGCTTACATGAGGTGAGAGTATGATTGGGAAAACCTTGTGGATCACACTGTATCCAGTGTATGGATGGATGAGTAGAAAAATGGTGACAAAAACTAAATGAAGTAGGGTGGGATGGGGGGATGATTTGGGTGTTCTTTTACTTTTATTTTTATTTTTATTTTATTCTTACTGGTGTAAGGAAAATGGTCAAAAATAGATTGGGGTGATGAATGTACAACCATATTATGGTACTGTGAAGAGTTGATTGTGCAACATGGATGATTGTATATTATGTGAATATATCTCAATAAAACTGATTTTTTTAAGAAAGGAACAGTTAATGTTGCAGTAAAGCTATCATTATTTATTATATATCTAGCACTATATCTTTTCCTTCCAGAAATTAATTTTAAATAGGAATTTGGTGTGTTGAGCACTGTCTCTGGATTCAACCAATTCAGAATACTGTGCTGGGGAATTCTGTGGACTTTGTTAAGGAAAGCTGGCATGATAGTGATAATTTGCTTGGATTTCCAGCTTCACACCCCCATGTACTTTTTCCTCAGGCTTCTGTCCTTCCTTGATCTCAGTTACTCAACATTCATCAAACATAAAACCTTAAAGAACTCACCTAATTTCACCAGACATATTTCATTCATGGGCTGCTTCACTCAGATGTGATTTTTTCTCTTCTTATGTGCCGCTGGGTGTTTCCTTCTCCCTTCAATGGCCTATAATCACAATGTAGCTATCTGCAATCCTCTTCACTACCAAACTGTTTTGTCTATGAGACTGCTCTACCCTTGTCACTGGGTCCTACATGTTTGGATTTGCTAACTCCGTGATCAATGTTCTTTCCTTGCACAGTTTGCATTGTTGCATCTCCAATGTAATCTATCACTTTTTCTGTGGCACAACTCCAATTTTAGCCAAGTCTAGCACTGACACTCCTGATAATGAAATCATGATATTCATTCTGTCATTACTGTGATGGCATTTATTATCATAATCTCTGTGTCCTATGATTACATTCTGTCTACCATCCTGAAAATTAATTCCACTTCAGGAAAGCACAAAGCCTTCTCTACTTGTACTTCCCTCCTCCTGGGAGTCTTCAGCTTTTATGGCACTATGATTTTTACTTATTTAAAAACAGAGAATGCCTACTCCTTGGGAAAGGATCAAATATCCTCTATGGTTTATACTATAGTGATCCCCAAACTGAATCCATTCATTTATATTCTTAGGAACAAATAAGTGAAAAATGCTCTCATTTAGAGTCATAAAGAAGAGAGAGTGCTCCCAGCAGTTGAAATGACAGTGATGCTGGACAATTAACCTATTCTTTTCTTTCTTCCCTATGTGGGTATTTACTTAGTCTCTCTCTAAATACAGTAGCATTCTTTAATTAGTTTGCACTTTTGTTGAGTCATCTTCTACTTGACCACACATGATCTGGGGAATTTCCAAGAAAATGTTTTTAGAAATCTGCACAGTAATTGGAAGCATGAAATATATGTCGTATCTGTTTTCTAAATATATGTGCTTTTAAGGGGAACTAATATAAAAAATGTGTCATTTTCAAATGGTACCATATAGAAATCACCCTTCATGTTTCAATTCAGAAAATTTTGTAATGGAGAGCAGTTTCAGAGGTTATTCAATTTATTTGGTAGAGAAATTCCATAGCACAGCAGTAAATTTTGCCTGCTTTTGACTGTACAATACTGCATTAGATTCTAGTTCTACCAGCTTTTTAGCAGATTTGCAACTTTCAGTTTTCACTCATCTCTAGTATCTTTGTTAATTCCTCTGCCATTTAATCTTGATAGAGTCAAGAATCTCATCCTGCAATATTTTAACACCCTGAAGATTTGTAAATTCATCAGGTTATAACTCTGCATGCAGTAATATCTCTTTTGTGTCTACCCACTAACCATTAGAACACCCTTCCATTCTGGGATGTGTCAACAAGGTTCAGTAGTTATTATTTCTTTGTTTAAATTCAATATGATAGAAATCAATACTGTTCTCCTTATTTCTACAGTTTTGTTATTTAAAAATAAACAAACTCTTGAATTAAAAGCTTGGTTTATTTATTTTAAATTTTTAATAGAGAAAATTTGTAAAGCTAAGAACACATAATAAATCCTAATTATTTGACATCTCAAGTTTTCATTTGGTAGGTTACTAAAATATCCTTTAAAAATTCCTCTTCAAAATCTGGGATTACAGTTTTAAATTTTCCTGCTATTCAAAGTTTTTATTAGAACGTATTTCCCCCATGTTCCAAGTATTTGATTTTAATAATGTTCTACCTCTGTTTTAGTCATGAGAATGTTTAACTACTTTTCATTGATTCCACAGTTCATTAATTTATTCCAATAACCAATATCTGCATTATGTGATAATGCTAATTTATTTTACATGTATATAGTACCATACATATTATTTTGTTAGGCTTATTTTGTTGTGAAATCCACGTGGCCCAGAACCTATATTTTTACAATTCTTTTTTTCTTAACAAAAGAGATGTCTTTCACAAGCATTCATTTTTTAACAATATACTTTTCTGACTAGCCTCTCATCTCATACATGAGTTGTTTCTATTCCTATATTTTAGGCTCTTCATATTTTCTGTTTTTCAATGAACTGTGCTTGCCTTGATTTATTTGTGTACATTTCATTGATTTAGAAAATGTATCCGGTTGACATGTGTTGGCAACAATGGTCAGCAGATTCTATAATTTTGTAGATAATAATAAGTACAGGAAATGCTCATTGTTTTTATAATCAATGGCTTTTAGTATAATCACAGAGTTGTGCATTCATCTGCATATTATGATTGTACTCATTTTCATAAGTCCAGAAAGAAAAACCCCAGACTCCTAAGCAATCACCTCTCAATCCATCTATCCTTCTCTAGCCCTACATAATCACTAATATATTTCTGTTAGAGCAAACACTTTTTTCCATCTCTATAAATTTATTTACATTTACATTTAATATTAATGAAGTCAAATAATATGTAGTACTTTGTGTCTGGTTTCTTTCATATAACATAAATGTTTCTGCTTTTTTTTTTTTTTTTTTTTTTTTGGCAGTGGATGGGAGAATAGTCATATAATACTATTCACTGCAGTCCATAATTTGCTTTAGATGTATTTTTACCCATGTATCCCACTATATTAACACCCTGTAATAGTATCATACTTTTGTTCTAATTCACAGAAGAACCTTCTTATATTTTTTACTTTTTATAATACTTATCATCCACAAGAGTTCACTATGTTACACAGTCCCATGTTTCATCCTCTGACTTTTCTTCTATTGACAAGCATGACCTTAAACTTTCCCTTTCAAACACAGTCACACGCACATATCATCACTGTTAATTACACTCACTATAATGTGTGACCATCCCCGCTATCCATTTCCAAACAATTACAATCTTATTACACATTCTGCACAAATTAAGCACCAACTCCCCATTCTCTGCATTCATTGTCTTCTGGTGATCTATATTCTAGATATTAACTCCATGAGTTTGCTCATTGTATTAGTTCATATTAGTGATGTCATAACAATACCTGTCCTTTTTGGTCTGACTTATTTTAGTCAGCATGTCCTCAAGTTTCATCCATGTTGTCACATGCATGAAAAAATTTATTCTTACAGCTGAGTAATATTCCATGATATGTATGTACCACTATTTGTGTATCCATTCATCAGTTGAAGGACACTTGGGTTGTTTCCATCATTTGCCAATTACTAATAATGTTGCTATGAACACTGGGGTGGAAATGTCTGTTCATGTCCCTGCCTTCATTATTTCTGAATATATAACTAGTATTTGGATTGCTGAATTGTATAATAGTTCTATATTTAGTTTCCTGAGAAATCCCCGAATTGTCTTCCACAGTGAATGTACTATTTTGCATTTCCATCAGCAGTGAATGAGTAAGTGTTCCTATTTCTCCACATCCTCTCCAACACTTGTAGATGTCTGATTTTTTAATAGTGGCCATTCAAGTGGGTGTGAAATGATATCTCATTGTGGTTTTTATTTGCATTCACCTAATAACTAATGATGTTGAGCATCTTTCATGTGCTTTGTAGCCATTTATGTATCTTCTTTGGAAAAAGGTCTATTCTTATCTTTTGCCAAATCTTTAATTGGGATTTTTGTCTATCATTGAGTTGTAGGATCTCTTTATATGGACATTAAACCCTTATCAGACATGTGGTTTACAAATATTTTCTCCTATTGAGTCAGTTGCCATTTCACCTTATTTACAAAGTCCTTTGAAACCCCAAATTATTCAATTTTGATGAGATTCCATTTATCTATTTTTTCTTCCATTGCTCATGCTTTGAGAGTGAGGTCTAAGAAATCATCTCATTATAAGATCTTGATTTTTCTTCCCAACAAATTCTTCTAGTAGTTTTATGGTTCTGGCTTTAATCTTTGATCCATTTTGAGTCAATTTTTTATAAGGTTTGAGTTAAGGGTCCACTTTCAGCCTTTTTGATAAGGATATCCACCTTTCCCAGCACCATTTTTTGAAGAGACTACTCTGACTCAGTTATGTGAACTTGGAAGCCTTGTCAAAAACCAACTGACCTTAGATGTGAGGGTCTATTTCTGAACTCTCAATTCAATTCCATCAGTCAATATTGTTATGTGTGTACCATGCTGTTTTTACCAGTGTAGCTTTACAAAATGCTTCAAGGTCACATAGTAAGAGTCCTCCATTTTGTTTTTCTTTTTCATGTTTTTCACTATTTGGGGCCCCATACCCTTTCAAATAAATTTGGTAATTAGCTGTTCCAGTTCTGCAAAGTAGGCTGTTGGAATTTTTATTGGGATTGCATTGAATCTGCAAATCAGTTTGGGAAGAATTGACATATTAACAATATTTGATCTTCCAATCCATGAACACAGAATGTCCTTCCATTTATTTATGTCTTTGTTTTCTTTTATCAATATTTTGTAGTTTTCTAAATCAGACCCATTACATCCTTCATTAGCTTTATTCGTAAGTATTTGTTTATTTTTGTTGCTATTGTAAATCAATTTTTTTCCTTATTTATTCCTCAGATTGTTCATAGTAGTGTATGTAAACACTACTGATATTTGCATGTTATTATTGTATTCTGCCACTTTGCAGAACTCATTTATTAGCACTAGTAGCTTTGTTGCAGATTTTTTTGGGACATTTTAGGTATAGGGTAATATCTGAAAATAGTGAAAGTTATACATCTTCCTTCTTGATTTCGATTTCTTTTATTTCTTTTTTCTAACCTAATTGCTCTGTCTGGAATTTCTATCACAATGTTGAATTACAGTCAAAACAGTGGGCATGCTTTTCTTGTTCCTGATGTCAGTGGGAGAGCTTTCGCTCCTTTACCATTGGGTACAATGTTAGAGGTGAGTTGTTCTTATATACCCTTTATCATGTTGAGAAAATTTCCTTCTACTCCTATCTTTCAAAGAGTTTCTAATAAGAAAGGATGCTGGATTTTGTCAAATGCCTTTTCTGCAACAATTGAGATAGTCATGTGTTTTTTTTTTCCCCTTTGATTTATTAATGTGGTGTATCATATTAATTGAATTTCTTGAGTTGACTCACCCTTGCATAATTTAGTTAAAACCTGCTTTAACATAGTGTATAATTATTTTAATGAGTTGCTGGATTCAATTTGGAAGCATTTTGTTGAGGGTTTTTACATCTATATTCATTAGAGAAATTGGTCTGTAATTTTATTTTGTTGTTGTATCTTCATCTGGCTTTGGTATTAGGGTGGATGCTGGCTTCATGGAATGAGTCAAGTAGTCTTCCCAAGTCTTTATTCATGTATAAGCATTTGAGCAGGTTTAGTATTAACTCTTCTAAGAATCATTGGTAGAATTCACTCATGATATCATCTGATCCTTGGCTTTTCTTGGGGGGTTTCTGATGACTGCTTCAATCTCTTTAGTTGTTGGTTTGTTGAGGTCTTTTATTTCTTCTGGAGTCAGTGTGGGCTGTTTGTGTGTTTTTGGAAAATTGTCCATTTCATCTAAATTATCTAGTTTTTTGGTGTACAATTGTTCAGAGTATCCTCTTAGGTAGGATTTTATTTCTGTGGGGTCAGTAGTAATATTCTCCCTCACTTCTGATTTTATTTACTTCTATCTTGTGGAAGCACAGAAGTTTCCCTGGCTTGGTAAGTTAGTCAGGGAGGCCACCTCCTAAGCACTGTGTGTCTGAAGGCAGGCACCAGGTTAGGAGAAGGCCAAAGCATTGTGTGCCTGAAGGCAGGCACCGAGGCGTTGTGCACCTGACAGCAGGCAATTAAGTTAGAGAATGATGCTGGGCTCCTTCTGTGCCCCTGCTTTCCCACCTGGTTCAGAAGATATCATTACCTGAGATTACTATTGTCCTCAATCTTGTACCCAAAGATTGTAAACATGCTAGTCTTGTGATTTTAGAACAAACATGTTTGCCTAGGGAAACGGGAAAACAATTATTTAGCCCAAAGAATGCTTATTCTATATAATCTTGTACTAAAAAGCTAATAAAGAACTTCTTGCAGGAACAGAGAGATGGAGTCAGCTCCCTTCTTTCACAATTGATGTCCAACATGGGGCATTCCAATCCTGAACACAACATTTGGAAGCTATGCAGTAAGTACAAGTGATTTTATTTCATGGTGGTTCAGTAGTTTCAACCACTCAATGATATAGGTCAGTCTCTTACTGTTCCCCAGTGTCTGTATGTGTTAACCCTGCAATGGCTGCTGTAGGCTAGTGAAGCTTCTGTCTCTGAGAAAACTGCATTCGTTGTTACATGATGTTGTTCAGCATAATCCTTGTTTTCCTGATGAAGTCACGTTAGACCTTAATGTTTGGGACTGTATTGGACACAATCTGAAGTGAAACTTTAAACAAGGACAAAAAGTCTCCTCTAAAACCTTTACTATGTGGGCTCTTGTCTGCACTGCCCTAACTCCTCTTCATATTGTTGAAACTGAAATATCTGGGGAAAGCATTACTGATGCCTCTACTAGTTGTCCTCCATCTCCCAAACCATCAGTTCCTCTACCACCAGCCAATAAAGGTGGCAGACAGGTAATGAAAATAGCTTAGCCCTCTCCTCCTTTACCTCCACCTCCTTTGCCTTTGCAGGATGAGCAACACAAAAAGCAAATTCCTATTCCTAACAATTCTCAGTGTCCTGTAATGGAACAATGTAACACCTATACATTCCATTAATCCCTGACAAAAGATTGTTTATTACTGTTTCACAATGCATTAACTAAAGTGTTTTAAATATTTAGCATTAGTCTAACAAGTTTAATTTTTAGTAATAGCATGTTGTATAAAAAGTATAAAGAATGTTTTCTAATTAAAAGGGAAAAGAAAATAGCTTTGTTCTAACTAACTGATTGTTTAAGAATGTAAAATGAAGCCTAAATGAATACAAGAAATTGCAAAAGTTTTGAAAAGTGCCATTTTTTTTATTACATGCCTTTGCTCTCCTTGGTCAGCCTCATCAACTCAAACTAACAATAGCCCTACCTATACTTCTTCTTGCTTCCACATTTTTTGTACTCAATAGTCTATCCAGCATATTACAGGTATTCCTTTTGATCCTACCAAAGAAGCCATCATCAAACATGCTCATCGCACACTAAAAACCTGTCTTTTAAAACAAAAATGGGGGAATATGGATCCCTCCACAAGAAAGTTAAAGTCCTCTTTTTCCTTAATTTTTTAAATGTCACAGAAGATGGACTGACAGCAGCCCAGTGCCATTTCCATGTGTCATGTGAAACAAAAGATACAGAAATGGTGAAGCCTCCTGTGCTTTGGAAAAATAGACAAACTGGACACTGGGAAGGACCAGTGCCCTTATTAACCTGGGAACAGTGATATGCTTGTGTTTCCACCTCAGCACGTTTCCAGTAGGTTCCCACAAAACACATCAAACCATGGCATGACATGGATGAAGCCAAATTCAGTTCCTGAACTCCACAACTTACAGATAGATGAGACCACACCACTGATGATGAGGCTGTCAAAAACCCAACAAGCCCCATTGGTGATGTGGGGAGTCCTGAAGAAAACCACACTAAAGGCTGTGGTGGTGCTGCAGGAACTGGCACCCCTGTAACTCCAGAAACACTGTTACTGGCAATGGTTTCTACTATCCACTGCCAGAGTGTGGTAACCTTAATCTTCCTTTCCTTGTTCTCCTTTCTATCCCCATGTGTCTCTACCCACCTATATTGGGTACATTTTAGACCCCCCTTTATTCCACCCAGTAACTTGGGTGGATTCCACTTTCCCTATTTCCCACAATGTCACCACTTGGCTAGGCGGAGTGCATGTGCCACCTAGTGGTCCTATAGTAGCTATCTCCCAAACTGTGCAAACAGCTCACTTCATAAATTCTGCTATTGAAAATGTTAGTCAACAATTTATTACTCAACAAAGCATTGATCAGAAAATCCTAACCTGACTTCAAGCCCTAGAGGCTGCAGTTGAATTTGTAGGCAAATGGCAAGATGTCTTTGCCTGGCACCTTACCTTAAGTTGTGATTGGCAAATAATATCCATCTGTGTAACCCCTTTGCAATGGAATCATACACACCACACTTGGAATGATGTCAAAAAACAATTGTGGGGAGCATTTCATGATAATTTAACTAGTGATGTGAATAATCTAAAAACACAAATTTTAGAAGTGCTCCATGCCACACAAATCAATGAAGAGCATATGAATGCTATTAGTACTCTACAAAATCATTTGCAATGGCTAGACCCAAGCTCCTGGAGTCACATATTTTCTCTACCTTCTCTTGCCAAATGGCTTCTAATTTGTGCTGTATTTTCTGTTTTAATTTTAGGACTCTGGTGCGAGTGAACCAGCCTAAGAAAACATCACACCCATTCCTGGAACCCCCATGATATCCCAATGAATGAGTTTTATGTTATTACACAAAATTGTAATCATAATCAAAAGGGGGGAGATGTGGAGGCATGGAAGGTTCCCTGGCTTGGCAAGTCAGGGAGGCCACCTCCTAAGCATTGTGTGCCTGAAGGCAGGCACCAAGTTAGGAGAAGGCCAAAGCATTTTGCACCTGACAGCAGGCAATTAAGTTAGAGAATAATGCTGGGCTCCTTCCATGTCCCTGCTTTCCCACCTGGTTCAGAAGAGATCATTCCCTGAGATTACTATTGTCCTTAAGCTTGCACCCAAAGATTGTAAACATGCTAGTCTTGTGATTTTAGAATAAACACAGTTGCCTGAGGAAAAGGGAAAACAATTACATAGCCCAAAGAATGCTTATGCTATATAATGTTGTACTAAAAAGTCAATAAAGAACTTCTTGCAGGAACAGAGAGACATAGTTGGCTCCCTTCTTCCACAGTATCTTATTACTTTTTTTGCCAGCTAGCTAGGGTTTGTCAATTTTCTTGATCTTCTCAAAGAACCAACTTTTGGTTTTGGTGATTCTCTCCATTGTTTTCTGTGCCCTCAATTTCATTTATTTCTGCTCCAATCTTTGTTGTTTCTTTTCTTCTGCTTGCTTTGGGATCAGTTTGCTGTTCCTCTTCCAGTTCCTCCAGATGTGTACCTCGGTATTTGATCTTAGCACTTTATTCCTTTTTAATGTAGGCATTTAGTGATATAAACTTTCCTGTCAGCATTGCCTTAGTTCTGTTCTCATTTTCATTTCTCCCAAGATATATATTGATTTCCTTTGCAATTTCTTCTTTGACCATTGATTATTTCAAAATGTGTTGTTTAAGTACCATAAATTCATGAATTTTCCATTTCTCTGCTTGTTATTGATTTCAACCTTCATTCCATTATGTTCAGAGAAAGAGCTTTGTATAATTCTAAGCTTTTAAAAATTATTGAGACCCAACATATGGTCTATCCATGAACACTTGAGAAAAATGCATATCTTGCTGTTTTGGATGCATTGTTCTGTATTTGTTAAGTCTAATTCAGTTATCAGATTATTCAAGTTCTCTGTTTTCTTGTTGATGATCTGTCTAGATATTCTATCTATTGATGTAAGCTATATATTGAAGTATCCAACTATTACTGTCAATACATCTATTTCTCCCTTCAGTTTTACCAGTGTTTCTCTCATGTATTTTGGGGTACTGTGGATAGGTGCATAAATATTTATGATTGTTATTTCTTCTTGGTGGAAAGCCCCTTTCTTAAGATATAACATTCTTCTATTATTTTTTTAATTAATGACATTGAATAATTGTTAGTGATAAAGTTCTAATTTTGTTGACATATAGGACAAAGAAGTCATGTTTCCTTTCTGTTTCCTACTCCTGATCCTCCCCCCAAATTATTTTACTGTTAGTGATTGATTACATATTGAAATCTTTCCAATAATGATCCAGCAATAATGGTTAGTCAAAAAATTAGTTTTGAGAATCATCATTTCCTTAACTTTTGTTTATATTATTAAGTAGAATTAATAACTATGAAAAACTGATTCCAATGCTGTGAGGAAAAAGTAACTCATGATGGTTCTGCAAGGGGTAGTCATGTTTTCCTTTCGTTGACTCAAAAGCACCCATTCACCAGCTGGTTCACATTCCTAAGAAGCAATTTTGAGCTGGAATTGTCATAGAAAATCACCATCAGTCCCTACTTGCCTTAACTACCAAGGACAACTATTGTGAAATATATTGATGCTGGCTCTTTGATCTCGAAAGAAGCTTTCTCAGTATCACTGAATTTTGAATGAAGAGAAGAATTGTACTTTCAAAATTCATCAAATACATATTATATTTTTAACAACTTGATCCATAGCATAAAATTAATTCCTAAATTTATGACATGTAAACAGGTTTCCGTGTATGAGTTGCTTATAAAGCTATATGAAATTGATTTTATTATTGTTAATTAATCTAAAATTCGCAAGACATTTCACCTGGCTACATAGAGAGGAAGGGATGTTTTGGCCATTAAATTAATTATAAAATGCTTATTCAACTCAGCATTGATTTTTACTTTCTTCTCTCATGTTTCTTTAAATACAATATTAAAATAATGAAACAAGTTGCACATTGTTATAGTTGATTGCAACAATACATCTGCTGTGTAGATGAATAAGGTGACACTGAAAAAACTGATTTGTGAAACCCACCATGTTTTCCTTTTGTTGACTCAAAAGCACCCATTTACCAGCTGGCTCACATTCCTAAGAAACAAGTTATGCTGCACCAGCCAATACAGAATACATGAAATTGTGGGCTTCAGAAAAATCTCATATAACAGTACAAACTGTATTATAAATATTTTATAATAAAATTGGAATGTTGCTGAAAATACAGTGTGATAAAAATTATGTAAATAACTAAGTATACATAAAAATATGCATTACATGCATAAATGCAATACTGAGAAGAAAATACAGATTAACATTTATTAATGAATTTGATTTTCCTATTTGAATTTTGTTGTATTCTATTTTTTGTGCAATAAACAATTTTACTCCCTTGATAGTGTCACATTTTTAAATATAAAAGTGTGCCATTTTGAAAAAGGTGTTATTCCATTCCAA
This sequence comes from Choloepus didactylus, assembly GCF_015220235.1. Taxonomy (NCBI): domain Eukaryota; kingdom Metazoa; phylum Chordata; class Mammalia; order Pilosa; family Megalonychidae; genus Choloepus; species Choloepus didactylus. Next base: position 27,694,503 of record NC_051312.1, on the reverse strand, counting down.
GTGATTAATGGTATAGTCATTGAGCCAAAGCTTAATTAAGTATATATCTAGAAATATCTTTTCTGCACCCAGTAGTAAATGGGTGAATCAGAAAGAAAACCAAAATATGCAGCTCAACATTATGTGGTTTCTATGAGGATAGCAAATCTCTATTACAAACCTAACAATGATACATTAGTCCTTCAAATTTTATCCTTGGAATCATGCCAAGCAATCTACCTTGAAAATTGATCCCAGGGATGATCAAATGTTGCATTTGCAGCAATATTCAATATAAAAGGTGCCAGGACATCATCAGGGTGAAAAGGAAGGGACGCTACTCTGCCTGTGTTCCCGGTAGCTCTCCAGTATACTTGTGAGACATAATTTCCAGGTGAACTTTCCATCTGACCAGGATCTGAACAGAATTTATAGACTGATATATTTTGCCTCTGAGAAAAAAAGAGAAATTAATCCACAAAAAGTTAAATGTAAGTTATCTCCAAGGATTACCAATGTTATATTGCTGAAATTTCAGACTCCTTAAATAGTTTATATATTTATTTGTGAGAAAATTTGAGGTTGATACATTTCAAGACATATAATAATCAAAGAATATTTTCACCAAATTTGACTCATCGTAAATATTATACTTAGAGTGTTTTAGTTTATTTAATTGAAAATTGGGATATTATCAGAAAAATATGCATATGTACATACATGTTTTGCAGTCTTTACCTAAATAATACCAGGATTTATAGAAATGGAAATAAGAATTGAGAGAACCAGAGTCACCAAGCAAGGACCATATATTGAAAATATAATTTTTGGAAGAAATTTGATTTTAAATAATATCTAAAAAACACATCTTCTGAAAATTAATAATGTGTTCTGTAATATTAATATTCCTCAGTAAAGTAGTTTAAGGCTTTAATTTCTGGTCTTTCATTTCTATTAAATGATTTTGGATTCAAAAGAGCAGTAAATGATGCATAAATATCTATCATTGTTGGTTATATATCTGGTACATTTTATTCAGTTTTTCCAAAGTTAATTTCATATAGGAATAGAGTGTTATGAACATGATCTCTGGGCTTAAATAATGTTCATAGAATCTCAGAGCCAACAACATTTAATGGTTGTTAACTTTCTGTATCAATGTTATTTTTGCAAAAAGTGTGTATAATAGTAAAATCCATGGTATTATATTTTCTTCCAGAAAAATAAGTAAACAAAGGGAAGTATTTATATCAGTGTCAATTCATTTTAATTATGCAATAATTATATGAGCTTCTAATATAGAATATCAAATGAGGATTTATACCTAATATATTTGGCAGTCACACTCAGATTCTTTCCATATTTTGTAAACTACTCTACTATAAATTTCTAGAATCACTACAATATTGTTTAAATACCAGATCGTTCACAAAAGCAATTACAATTTTGAAGTCATTTATACTAAGTATCACCTTTGATCTCTCAACAGTTTACAACAGTTGAATGCTATGAGAATTAAGAATAATACAAATGTGCCTGACTTCATCCTTATGGGATTGACAGACTCTGAAGAGATCTGGCAGGTCCTCTTTATGTTATTTCTCCTGATATACCTGATTAACCTGCTCAGGAATGCAGGGATGATACTGATAATTCACTTGGATCTCTAACTTCACACACCCATGTGTTTTTCCTCAGGCATCTGTCATTCCTTGATCTCAGTTATTCAAGTCGTCACACCTAAAACCTTAGAGAACTTACTGAATTCCAATAAAAATATTTCATTCATGGGCTGCTTCACCCAGTTATATTTTTTTGTCTTCCTAGGTGTCACCGAATTTTTCCTTCTCTCTTCTATGGCCTATGACTGCTATGTAGCTATCTGCAATCCCCTTCACTACCAAGTTGTTTTGTCGATGAGACTCTGCTATGCCCTCATCACTGGGTCCTACGTGATTGGCTTTACTGAATTATTAGTCAGTGTTGTCTACATGATCAGTTTGCATTTCTGCAATCCAATGTAATCTATCATTTTTTCTGTGACTTAACCCCAATTTTAGCCTTGTCCTGCACTGACACTCGTTACCCTGAAATCATGATACTCATTTTTGCTAGTTTAAACATTATGGGGTTTCTTATCACAATCTCTGTGTCCTATGGGTTCATTTTGTCTACTGTCCTGAAAATTAATTCCACTTCAGAAAAGCACAAAGCCTTCTCTACTTGTGCCTCCCACCTACTGGGAGTCACCATCTTCTACAGCACTACAGTTTTTGCTTATTTCAAACCAAAGTATTCCTACTCCTTGGGAAAATATCAAGTGCCCTCTGTATTTTATACTATGGTGATCCCCATGATGAATCCAATCATTTATAGTCTTAGGAACAAAGAAGTTAAAAATGCTCTTATTAGTGTCAGAAAAAAGATACAGGGCTCCCAGTAATTGAAATGAGTGGTGTTAAACATCCCAGGTTATCTTCTCTTTCTTTCCTTTTGGGCATTTACTTAGTCTCCTTCTATAAATAATAGCATCATTTAATTAATTTGTATTTCTTTTGGGCTATTCTCTACATCATCACTTGTGATCTAGAATATTTCAAGAATATGTTAGAACTCTTCATAATAATTGGAAGCCATGATATATATGCTCTGTTATCTAAATATATGTTTTAAGGATAACTATTATAAAGAAAATGTGGTGTCATCTTTCAAAGTGTATCATAGAAATCCCCATGCATAATTCAGTTTTGGAGAATTTCATTATGGAGATAAATTTCAGAAGTCATTCCATTTATTCTGTAGTAAAAACTGTTGTAAAGATTGTGATGCTTTGGACTTGACAATCCAGGGTTTATATTCTAAAAGTTAGATTTTTAGCAGACTTTCCCTTGGTAAGTCACCAAAAGTTTAAGTCTGAGTTTCTTAGACTGTAAAAAAAAAAAAATTCTAAATCCATAGAGTTATTGTAAATAAAAATAATCAGAAGATGAATGTGAAGTATGTAATACAGTACTGCTAAGTTGTGACAATCATCATCAGAATAATTATTCTTGCAAAATTTGAATACACTGTTTTGTTATGAAAATATTGGCTGGTGTTTCATAACTTTTGGTTCATCTTAATGATAGACAAAGAGTAAGTAGGGAAACTAGCACTTCAACCATTTGGTTTAGAGCAAAGTAAAATATTGTGATAAAATCCAGTTATGGAAAAAAGTATATACAAGCATTGAAGAAAATTTGGTAAGTATTTTAAAATATTAAAGAAAATAGAAATATCCTAACCATTTTTCATTGTCTTCTAGATTAATACTTCTGTGTGTGTGTGTGTGTTCCACACTTTTTTCTCTTTTCTTATTACTGTCTGGCATTTTTCATTTATACTTATTAGTATAATACTTGGAATTACTTTATCATTTAAAGTTGGGAGATGAATATTTTCTTGGTACATGGGTGAGATCAAGACTCCATTCCTGTAGTGTTTTAATACCTGAAGTTTTCTAAATTCATCAGGTTAAAAATCTGCATGCAGTAATATCCTTATTTCTCTACCTGCTAACCATTAGAAAACCCTGAGATTGTGTGATGTGTCAACAAGGTTCAGTAGTTATTATTTCTTTGTTTAAATTCAGTACAATTAAAAATATTCATTGCTTTTTCCTGATTTCTACATGTTTGTCATGCTATTTAAAAATAATTAAATTCTTGAATTAAAGGCTTGGCTTATTTGTTTCACAGTTTTTAATGGAGAAAATTTATGAGGCTAAGAATTCATAATGAATCCTAATTTTTTGACATCTCATAAATTTTCATGAAGTAGGATGCTAAAATTTCCTGTCAAAATTCCACTACAAAATCTGGGATTGCATTTTAAAATGTTTTGACTGTTCAAAATTTATATAAGAAAATATTTTTCCCACTTTCCAAGTATTTGATTATAGTAAAGTTCAACCTCTTGTTTTAGACATGAAAATGTTTAACAACTTTTCATCTGTTCATCAAGGTTCTTTAATTTATTCAGAAAATTACAATCTGTATTATTTTCCTTTACAATCTTAATTTATGTGAAAATTTTAATTTATCATATAAACCATAGAAATTATTTCATTGATGTTTTATATGAAGTCTATGTTATACAGAATCTATAATTTTGCAATTCCTCTTCATATTGTTAGCAGTGAGAGATATTTGATAAGCATTTATTTTTAAAGAGTATACTTTTTAAACTAAAAAGTACATGCATTGAGTCTATTCTTATAATTTAGGCTCTTTACATTTTCTGGTCTTGTTTATGAACTTTTCTGACCTTGCTTTCATTGATTTAGAAAATGTATGCTGTTGATGTGAGTTGGCAATGATGATCAATAGATTCTATAATTTTTTAAACAACAAGTTCATGAAATGCTTAAGTTTTTATTAAATTAAGAATACCCTACTCTCATACCATATTCCAAACAACAATTATGTGGTTATTAAATATGTGTGTGATATAAACTTTGAGCAATATAAAACATTAGAACTTTGAATTTGCTCTCTTATCCCTATTTATATCAGTACGTAGCATATTATATGTAAAACATTGTCTGAAGTTTTAAAAGAAATTTGCTCAGAATTCCCCAAAGCATGCTTGCTCCTCTATATTTTTTTTTCCTAGAGAAGCTGAATGTTTAGAGAAAAATCCTGCATAAACTGAAGATCTCCAATAAATGCCCCTGTTACTAACACCATGCATTAGTGTGATAACATTATTTTAATTCTACAGCTAATTGTAGTTCATGGTTTACATTAGTATTCAACATTTGTATTGCATTTTCTTATTTTTTTCCATTAATATATATACATGACCTAAAATTGTTCTTCTTACCACATTTGAATTCCTTTTGTTTGTGGTACTATGCTACAATTCTTTGTATTGTAAAAATCCTACTATTTAAATAATGGCAAAGAAAGTAAGACTGGCATACTCTGTGACCAAACATGAATGAGAGTTTTGTTTAAAAATGATTGATTTTGTATATTTATTGTAAACATAAATTATATTTACTAAGCATATGCTGAGTGCCTGACTATTATCAAAGGGTTTGGCATCTATAATTAACCTGGCTATCTTCGCAAGATAACTGTCAGATAGGTGCTTGCAATGTCTATATTTAATCTCAATCCGAAGCCATCCTATTACTTGTTCAGGCAAAGTCGTAAGAATGAACCTGGAATTTTTTCTGTCACACACCTCACATCCAGTCCAGCAGCATATCATATTGACTCTATGTACCGAATATATTTGGAGCATAACTACTTCTTAACATCTCCTCTTCCACCACCCTTGCCCAAAGAAACAACATCTCAGTCTTTAAATTATTTACAAAGGCTTCTAGATTGTTTCTGTCTTTTCTGGCTTATTTCCCTTGAACGTAATATAGGATCCAGAGTGATAATCAAGGTAAACTGGATTATGTAACTTTTCTTTGAATAAACTACACATTTCACATCATTGTATGAGTAAAATTCAATATTTTTACAAGATCCTCCATATCCAAAATGATCTTGCACCTCCTTCTTGCTCCTATCAACTCATCCTTTATTACCGAGTCTCTCAATCTCATTTGGGAACAGCCAACCTGGTCTCCTTGCACATCCCTATACCTATTAGTCCTGATGCTGCCTAAACTTATTCATTTTTCTGAAATTCCATTCCCCTAGATACCTGCATGGATCTTTTCTCATGAGAACATCCTTAGCACCCTGTTTAAAATTGCACCTGCCTTTCTCCCATGCCCTTGCTGAATTTGTTTTCCATAGCATTACCCCATCTAACATTCTACATATTTTGCTAATGCCTTTTGTTTCTTCTCTGTTTTCCTCCACAATGAAAGCTCCATGAACACAGATTTTTACTTATTTTCTTCAATGCTGTATCCAGAGCAACTAGAAGAGTGCCTGAATAAATGTATTTGAATAGCTGAAATTTCCAGAGTGATGAAATTAGGGCGTATAGTAATTACAGAATTTGTTCACAGTCAGTCAACAGCTGTCTGTCTTTAGAGCTCACATTCTCTATCACCAGTCAATGACATAATTGTTTTTGTATACAAAAATATACTACCTTTAGGAAAAAAAATAGAATATTTGCTTTATTTTATTTTAAAAAGTAAACAGATCATTACTGGCAATCAATAACCATAATATTGGCCCATCAATTGTGATAAATGTACTGTTAATTTAAAAGGGAGGATTGGGTGTAAAGTATATCAGAACTTTCTGCAATTGTTTTTGCAATTTTTTTGTGAATGTAAAAACTATTATAAAATTAAAAAAAAATGGAAACAATAGGGGTCTTTGAGTATATTGCTGGCAGGCATTATTTAGATATGCTGAGAGAAGACAGTGGGTCTTTGGCAATACTAAATAAATGTTGTAAATAATTTACAGAATTTACAGAAATAAAGAATTTGTAAGAAAGGAAAGATTTATCAAGTGATGTGATTGGGCTTCAGAGATAAATGTATTAGGTTCAGGATGTCTTTGTGTGAGAAAGGAATTCAGAAACACTGTGGTGCAACAAAGGGGAAAGTATCATCCTTGGAAGTAACAATGAAGACTATTGCTGAATAGGATTGGTGGGTAGCCCTTTTCCATGAGGTGATGTGGGACCCAGGTTTCTTCTATGTTCTTGCTCTCCTGTCTCCCAAGAGCTTGTCCTTTTCTGCATGGTTGAAGAGATTTCACATAACACTCAGTCCACCTTTCAGTTTTCACATTGTGAAAATAATGTCATGTGGAATATTTTTAAGGAAAAAATTAATTTCATGAAAACATATAGGGCTGTTCAGGTTGCCCATTTTTCTAGTGTGAGCATCTTTAAGGAAGTGTAGATTTCATCTATGTTATGCAATTTAACAGCAAAAGGATACTTATAACATTTTAATCCTATCCTTTTAATATTAGTGGGTAACTGTAGCGTAATCCTTTATTTCATTCCTTATTTGGCAGTTTTGTCTTTTTTTTATTTTCACAATGATTGCTTTAAGGATCATTTATCTTTGAATAAGAGAGATTTAGTTTGTCTTTCCCAATCTTTGTACTATTTTTGCAAATATTTTTCTGTTATAGGTGACTCAAGGTCTGCAATTCATCAATGAAGTTTTCCCTTAGTCAATTATATTTAAAGCAATTAAATTTTTAAAAATCTAATTTTTGATATTGTTTCAGTTTTGCTAAAGTTTGCAGAATGCAATATACCAGAAATAGGTTGGCTTTTTCAATGGGATTTTATTAGATTACAAATTTAAAGTTCTAAGGCCATGAAAATGTCCAAATTAAGGCACCAAGGGGAAGATACCTCAGTGAAGAAAGGCTGCCAGCTTCCAGAGTTCCTGTGTCACATGGGAAGGCACATGGCAACATCTGCTGGTCCTTCCCTCCTGGGCCCTGGTTTCAAAATGGCTCCCTCAGTTTCTGTGGGCCCTTCTTGCTTCTTCTGGGAAATTTGTATTCTAAGTTCTTTGTCTCCGTGAGCTCTCTTAAAGTACTCCAGTAAAGGATTAAGATCCACACTGAATGGGCTGGGTCACATCTCCATGGAAACAGCCTAATTAAAAGTTCTCACCCAACAATAGGTCTGCACCCACAAGAATGGATTCAAAGAACATGATGTTTTCTGGGGTACATACCCGTTCCAAACCAGCACAGATTTACCTTCAGTTTTACTTTTTACATTATTTCTTTGCGTAGGCCTAAAGTTCATTCTATTATCATTCTATTTCTGCCTGGAAAATTTTTGAAGCACAATTCTGGTGGCTATAAATTATTTCTGTGTGTGTGTGTGTGTGTGTGTGTTAATTTTCCTGAAAGTCTTCACTTTGTTTCTATATTTTGACTACTATTTCATTGGGTTACTGCAAATGTAGTTAATATCATTCAATATTGTAAACATGTATTTACATTTTGTCCTGGCATGGATCATTATTTTTATGATGTCTGTGGTAATTCTCATGGCTTGTCTTCTGTATGTGATACATACTATTCTGACTGCCTTCATAATTTACTGATGATCTTGATCATTCTGCCATAAGACCAAAGAGTCTAGATGAGTTTTATTAGTTAAGTTGATTTGCTATTTATATTTAACCTTCCTGCTTTTCTTTAACATTTCTGAACAATAGGTTTGATATCACTCCTTATTTTCAGACAATTTATGGCCATTAACACCTTCAACATTTCTTCTCAAGCACTCCCTTTCCATTCTTGTTGTAGACTATAACTATATGCATAGTATACTGCTTAATATTGTACCATAGCACTTTCATGCTTTTTTCCACACTATTTTAGCTTTTAAATTTTTTTCTGTTGGTTAATTTCTATTGGCTTCTCATCTTGTTCACTGACTCTTTCCTCATCTTTATTGATACTACCAATGGTACTATTGATGGAAGTTTTTAGTTTCTTATGCTATGTGTGTTATGTGTGTGCATTGCAAAATTTTTATTTCTAGCATTTCATTGGACAGTACCTCATAGATTCTCTTCCTATGATACAATCCTTCATTTATCCATGAATGTTGTCTATCTTCTCCATTAGATATTTTAACCTAGTAGTTGTCAATGTTGTTTAGTCATAGACCACCAGAAACACCTGTGGTTGAAACAATGTGATTTTATTTCTCATTTCAGTGAGGGAGAACACAAGTCATGGGAAAATGTGCAGTTGCTAAATAGGATGATTTTTAAAAGAGCCTGTTATAGGGTTTAGGCTCTGGTTTGGTAATTAGGGAGAGAGTGTAAGGAAGCCAAGGCTTGCTTTTTAATCAGATGCTGTCAGAAAGCAGGCTCAATTTCAGGACTGGGAATCTCAATGAATTTTATCTAATGTTTGGCAGACTAAAGTATGAATAAAACTGTAATTGCTAATGTAATACCACTTCCTCATTTATTAATAAAGGAGGAAGATATTTGGTATTTTGTGGGTTGCATAGTAACCTTGTCTGAACTTCTTGCAGTCTGCCCGAGTTTTTCTCCTGATCATTTGGTAGAGATGTGCAGAAAAGTTATTGAGAGTGATTGCAAAACCTTTGATTCTAGAGCTCAGTGCCTTTCCCAATTTGCACTGTAGGCCATACTTGGCTTTAACAAGCCAAATATAAAATTTTCTGTATTCTCCCAATCTGCTTGCACAGTAGCCATGTCTTTCTCCCACCCTCTGTCAAAAGTGAATCAGTTCATTTGTCCCTTCTCCTCTTCCTTAAGGGGTTTGTCCCTACTTGATACTTGATTTTTTAGATGTCTCCAACCTTATCTTATTGGTGGGCTCATGGAAGTTAAGGTATTTAAGATTATTGTCTTTTTAAAATTGTCAAGTTTGAATAAATATTCTTTGCAGATTCCTACATCCTAAGTATTAATGGGAGTTCTATATTTCTTTTCAAATCTTATTATTGCTGTGGCTTCAAATATCTGCTCTATAGATAATGCCACACTTGCCAGTAACACATCTAGTGGGGATTCTACTGCACCTTGAAAATGTAATGGAATCTCAGAATCATTGTAGAATCATCTCATTCATTTACTTTTATAATTGTCTTTTATTCTCCCTCCTACTCTGCTTAGTTTGCTAAAGTTGATGAAGTGTCATATACCAGAAATGGTTTCTGCAATTGGGATATATTAACTTAAAATTTTGAGTCTGTGAAAATGTCCAAATCAAGGCATCAACAGGAGAATTCCTTTTCACTGAAGATTAGCTTCCAGTGTTCCTCAACTCCTCTGCCACAAGGCCAGGCACTCGGCAATGTCTGCTGGTCTCTCCCTTCTCTCCCAGGGTTTGTTACATCCAGCATCAGGCTTTGGTGATTTCCTTTTCCAATTTTCTGAAGCTTCCATTGCACAAAATACCAGAAATGGATTGGATTTTATAAAAGGGATTTATTAGGTTACAAATTTACAGTTCCAAGGCCATAAAAGTGTCCAAACTAAGGCATCAACATGAGGATACCATCACTGAAGAATGGCTGATGTTGTCCAGAACAACTCTGTTACCTAGGAAGGCATGTGGCTGGCTTCTGCTAGTCCTTTGCTTCTGGGTTGTATTTCAAAACATCTCTGACCTTCTGTGTTTGCTCCTCTCTCTAAGCTTCTGTGCATCTTTACTTCTTTCTCCCAGGGCATGTCTCTCTAAGCATCTGGGGGCCTCACTTAGCTTTTATGGGGTAAACACTGGGCTGCATCTCTTAGCTTAGCATTTCCAAATGTCCATCTGTCCACATTTCCAAGTGTCTCCAAACATGAGCATTCATCTGGGTCTGTACTGGCTCTTAGCTTCTCTCTTAAATACTCCAGTGAACTAATTAATACCCTTCCTGAAAGGATGGGGTCCAACCTCCATGGAAATAATTTAATCAGAATTATCACCCACAGTTGAATAGGTCACATCTCCATGGAAACACTCAAACAAAAGTTCCACCCAACAAGATTGGCTTAAAATGTCAGGCTCTTCTGGGATCCATAGCAGTTTCAAACCAGCATACTTCCTCTCTGAGCTTTTCTGTGTGTGTCCTTGTCTCTCAGCTTCTCTGGAGCATTTTTCGGTATCACCTCTCCATCTTTTCTCTATTATAAAGGACTCTGGTCAGAGGATTAAGACTCAGCTTGATTGAGGTGGGTCACATCTCAACTTAAAATCCTGCTCACCAAAAGATTCTTCTTCAATGAGTTCACACCCACAGGAGTGGAATAGTTTTGAGTACATGATCTTTTCTGGTGTACATACAGCTGCAAACAATCACAACTACATAAAAGCTGATTTTATTATCCTGAATTATCATAAGATTCACAGGACATTTCACCTGGTTATAAAGAAATGAAGTGAGGTTTTGTTCATTAAATTAATCATAAAATATGCAACATTGATTTTTATTTTATTCTATGTTTCTTTAAATTCAATAAAAGACAGTACACTAAAATGCTGCAAGAAGTTGCACAAGCATGTTGTTATTGAATACAACAATACATCTGCTGTGTCAGTGAAATAGGTGACAGTGGCGAAACTGAATGATGAAACTCCACCATGTTTTCCTTTTGGTGCCTCTAAAATGACCATTCATCAGTTGGTGCACATTCCTAGAAAGAAGTTAGTTAATCTGAACCAGCCAATGTAAATTACATGAGATTGTGAGCTTTACAAAAGTCTCACATAACATAGGTCAAAACGAATTATAAATATCTAATAATAAAGTTGGTATATTGCTGAAAATACAGTGAGATAAAATTATGTAAATACAGAAGTATACCTAAAAATAAGAATTATATGCCAGAAGAAAAATAATTTGGAGGGAATACATCTAAAGATTAATGACATTTATGAGAAAATTTCATTTTCCTCCTTGAATTTTTTTTGTATTCTATTTATTCTGCAATATACAATGTTTACTGCCATGATAGTGTCATGCTTTTAAATATAAAAATGTTTCATTGTGGAAAATGTGCTATTCAATCTCTGGTGGAACAGAGGAAGTATATCACTGGAAATACATTCTCCATTTCCCAGTCATAAATTAGAGCATCAAAAAGAATGGCAAAATATGATGGTCAACATTGTAGATTTTGATGGAGAAGGCACTGTCTGTTACAAACCCAACAGGGATGTATTAGTCCCAGAACATTTTTATCATTGGAATCATGCCAAATAATCTACTTTGGAAATTAGTCCCAGAGGTGACCAAGTGTCGCATTATTAGCAATATTCAATATTAGAGGTTCTGTGGCATTATCAGGGTGAAAGGCATGAGACAATCCACTCTGCTTATGTTCACAGTAGCTCTTTGATATAATTGTGAGGCATAATTTCCAGGTGAACTTTCTACTTGACCATGATCTGAACATTTTTAGGTTGAGATATTTCTATCTTTAAGACCCAAAGTTTTGAAAATTCATGAGATTAAATAACTGCATGCAGTAACATCACTTTGTGTCTACCTGCAAGCCATTTGAAAGCTCTAACACTTGTTGATAATGACAAGAAGCTTCAATAATTAGTATTTATTTAATTTCAGTATGATTAAAAAATCATTTCCTTTCTACTGATTTCCTTAATTTTTTATGTTCCTACAAAAGAAATATATTCTTGAGTTAAATTCTTCATTCATTTCTTTAAAAATTTTAAATAGAGAAAAGTTGCAAACTTGAGAATTGGTAATGTGACCAAATTTTTTGACATCTCATAAATTTTAGTCAGGTAGGTTACTACAATTACCCTTAAAAATTTCATCTGCATAATCCGTAATTTCAAAGTTTTCTCTGTTATTCAATGTGTATATAAGAAGTGATGTTTTTCCTCATTTTCAAATATTTCATTATTTTCTATTTAAACTTAGGCAATGTTACTTTGTATTTTCAAATTTATCTCTTTTGTATTCTTTTGGCTTATATTAATATTTTTTGTAGAATTTAATTTGATTATTTTCTAAAGAACTTTTTAGTAATTAAAGTTCAACCTCTGTTTTAGAAGTAAACTGTTAATGAGTTTCTATGAATTAATAATTGTTCATTACATTATTCATATAAAGAGTACATTACTTTTTCTTTAACATTCTGAATATTAATGTTTTAGCTTATCATATATAATATCCATATAAATTACCATATTATGTCTTATTTTTGCTCTGAACTCTGTTGTCTAGAATCTGTAATTATTGCAATCCCTGTTAGTTATGTTTCCAGTTACAGATGCCTTACTAAGCATTTGTTTTTAATAATGTTACTTTTTGGTTAATCTCTCATTTTATACATTCAATGAGTTTATTCCATTATTTTAGACTCTTTTCTTTTTCTGGTCTTTATGCTAGCCTTGCTTTCATTTATGTATGTTTATATGATTTTGAAAATGTGTTCTGTTGGTTTGTGTAGGTAACGATGGTCAACATATCCTCCACATTTTCAGACAATATTAAGTTTAGGGCATGCTTCAGTTCTAATTCAATTCTGACCAGCCTACCCTCTTGTAATATATTCTAGAAAACATTAAAGCTGTTATTAAATAAATATAATATAACATTTGGGAAATGTGAAAGCAGTAGATTATTTGCATTGTCCCTCTATTTCCTGTTTGTAACAGTGGATAGCTTACATATTTTACTTAAGAGATGGCCTGAATATATTTAAAACATAATCCTTTTGCTCATGGTGCTATGGAAAAATTCTATGTATTATAAAATTTGAACTACTTAAATAATGATAAAGAAAATAAGAATGGAATAGAAAATGACAAGATATGAACAATAGCTTGTTTGCAAATGATCCATGTTATATAATTGTAAAAACTGTATTATACTTACTCAGCCACTACTGGATGCCAGGCAATATTAAAAGGGATTTAGATAAATAATTAACATAATTTCTCTCCACAAGATAACACTCAGGAAGGCACTTGCAATATCTACAATTTGTTCTCAGGTAAAGGAAAGCCACCCTCCTATTTTTTTCAGAAAAAAGTACTTTTCCTTCAGTCAATTATTTTTAAAGCAATTAAAACTTTTAAAATCCAATTTTGAGAACTAGAACATAGTATTTCAAATTTAAATATTAACTCACATACTCTAGACTGAGATTGAGGGTTATATTTTCTAAAATATTGTTCTTAAAACATTATGCACTTGGATACTTACATCAATGTACGAGCTATTCTTGGAGTTTGCAGGAGATACCCAAGGAGAAAACACAATAACTCTCTTCTGCACAATAAAAGCAACAAGATGAGATATTTTTCCATAACAAACAAGTGAAATTTTCTGAAACAATTAACTGTATGATATAAATGTCTATGTGAATGCACTTTGTCATTTAATATAAAAATGACCTTCAGTGGAATAAACATATGGCATGGATTGGAAAAGTAATCAAATGATTATTTTTCTGGTACATAGTACAAGCTTTAATATGTATTAGCTATGTAGCATTAGATTAGTAATTTAAATTCCATGTAATCCAGTTTCTTCTTACTGGGAATATAACCACTTTAATTCCTCAAAATTTCCTTAAATATATATGTAACAAAATAATATGAAAGAAAAGCCTATGATACAAATTATAGTTGTTTAATAAAATTACTATGTTTCTTATTTATATTTTAAAGTATTATTCTTCTAAGTAGCAGGAGAGATAGTTTAAGCTCATTGATATTCTCACAGAGGAGAAACACTTTTGGGTAAGAAGTATTAACAGGAAAGTTGGGTCATTAGACAGATAACTGTAATATTTTATATGATAGAAGATTAGGATTTGAGATGCCTGGTAGAGTAAAATGTCACATGTATTAAGTTTTATATAGTCTTTCTTTGTCTTTAGGATCTCATGTACTAATAAATAGACCAGTACCTGGCTATATCTTATGAAACCCTTATAATAAGTATGAAAGATATATGAATGCCCGGGTCCCATACCAAGAGATTCAAATTTAGTGCATTGGTAAAGTTGGTCACAGAATCTGAATGAAATATGGAAATAAGGAAATATGACACTGGTAGAGAGTTCTCTGTGTGCAAATGGTCTATCAATTGTATGCAATCCCAATTTGACCTATAGATTCAATACAACCCCTAATTAAAATTTAATAAAGCTTTTTTTTTCAGAAATAGACCAGCTGATTTTATAATTTATATAGAAAAGCAAAGAACTAAGATAGTCAAAACTATTTAGAAAATGAAGAATAATGTTACAGGGCTTAAATAATCTGATTTCAGGATATATGAAAAAACTAAAATAATCAAGTGAGTATGGTATTGTTGCAAAGATATATTACTTGATCAATGAAACTAAATAGAGAGTTCAGAAATAGATGCACACATATGTGGTAAAGATTAGTGCCACCAGGAAGGGCTTGAAGGATACAAGGTGGTTACTCCATCACATTCCTGTGCAATAGTCATATTTGGCCTTGAGGATGACAATGAATTATCATAAGTTAAACCAGGTATTCTAATTACAGCAGCTTTTTCAGAAATAGTACCATTGGTTGAACATATTAACACATCCCCAGCTACTCAAATGCAGCTAATGATTTGGCATAACTTTTTTTTTTTTAATATCTGCTTATTTGCTTTAAGCTGGCAAGGCCAGCAGAACACTTTCACTATTCTTATTGGAGATATAGCAAATATTAAGCCCTATGAGTTAATCTTGTCTGCAGATATCATAATTGTATTACCTTACATAAGACATCATTCTGGTACATTACATTGATAACTTTATGCTGAATGGACCTAGTGAGCAAGAAGTAGCTCAAATGCTCATGGGTCAAGAAGTGGGTCAAATGCTCATGGCCCCACTCCTGCCATATTACCTTATCTCTCCCAACCCACAGCTATGTATTTTTGGGGAGTTCCTTACAAAAAGAGAAAAGAAGACTTGGTGAAGGGGTTTTGCATGATATGCAAACTTGACCCAGAAGTGGACAACTGTATCAGTACAGCCCTGTTCTGGGACATCCCTGAAGGACTGTGCTTAAGGGAAATCCTCCCAGTAGGCAGAACCTTGAGCAACATACATGGTAGTTCATTTTTCTTGGGAGGAGAAAAGTTCAGAGGTAAAATTGTACACAGATACATGGGCTGTTCCAATAGTTTGACTGAATGGTCGGGGTTTGGAAGGAATATGGTTGGAAAATTGGTGAATAAATGATCTGGGGAGAGATATGTGGATAGGATTTTCTGAATTAGTAAAATCCTGAACATATTTGTGTCCCATGTGAATGTTCAGCAGTTGGTGTCTTTAGCACATGAGGATTTTATAATCAAGTGGATAGGATTACCCATACTCTATATCAGTCTGCTTCATTTCCAAGGCCCTCCTGTCATTGCCTAGTGGGCTCATGAACAAGATGTCCAGGGTGGTAGAGATGGAGGGTATTCATGGGCTAAACATCATGTATTACCACTCTCCATGACTGTCCTGGTTACAGCCACTACTGAACGCCCAGTCTATCAGTAACAGAGACCAACACCCAGTCCCTGATATGTCCATTCCATTAGGTGATCACCCAGCTACCTGGTGGCACATTGATTACATTGGGCCACTTTCTTCACAGAAGGGGAAACATTTTATATTTACTAGAAAAGCTATTTACTCTGGATATTGATTTCTCTTTTTATGCACAATGTTCCTGCCAAAACTACCCTCTATGTGTTTATAGAATGCCTTACCACCATGATATTCCACTAACATTGCTTTTCTCAAGGAAACCACTTCTCACCAAGTAAGAAGTGTGGCCAGTGGGCCCATACACACGGGATTCATTGATTTTACCATGTTCTCTATCATCTTGAATCAACTATATTGATAGGACCATGTGATCATATATTGAAGGCTCAATCACAATGTCAGCAGGGCGGCAGTGCATTTAAGTGTTGGATAAATGTTCTTCATGGGCTGTATATGCTCTGATTCAATGTTCATGTATGATGCTATTTCTCCCAAAGCCAGGATTCACAAGCCCAGGAATCACAAGGTGGAAAAGTGAGTGGCAACAGTCACTTTTTCCCTTTTGATCCACTGGCAAAATTTTTGTTTCATGTACCTGCCAGTTTATGCTCTCCTGACTTAGATGTTCCTAGATGTACTGCCTGGGGAGATTGATCCTGCTTACCAAGGAGAAGTTGCAGTGCTAATGGATGTAATGAAGAGTATGTCTGGAATATAGGAGATGCTTTAGTGCATCTGTCAGTAATGCCTTGCCCTGTTATTAAAGTCAATGGAATATTTCATCAGCCCAAGCCAGATAGGACTACTAATGGTCTAGTTCCCTCAGAAATGAAGGTTTGGGTCTCCCCACCCAGCAAAGGACCATGATCATGAGGAACTTGCTTAGAGTAAAGTATATACAGAATGGTCTGTGGATGAAGGTATAAATATATAATGCCATGCCATAAATATTAGGCATAGCTCTGTGGCCAGTTGTAGAAAAAAATTACTGTAATTGTTGAGTATTTTCTTTTCTTTTGAATATATATACATACATATATACTTATATATATGTATGCATATATATTAACCTAGGAAGTAAATTTTGTTGTTTCCTTCCCTCTATTGCCTCCTTATCATAAAATGTAACTGATATTAATTATATGTCATAGTATTAAAATTAAAATATAAGAGTATCATTCAAGGACTAGCACCCTCTTCTGGGTTTTCCTGCATTTTCCATTGCATGTGGGACAGTTATATCATCCTAAACAAAAGTAAGAATATGTAATTGTCTTTATTTGGGGATTACATATAGTTTAAGTAGATGTGTATTAGTGCCAAGTTGGTGAGCATCAGAATGTAATGGTTAACTTCATGTTTCAACTTAGGCAGATTATGGTGCCTTGTTCTCTTTGGTCAAGCTAACATGGAACTCATTTTCAGTGTGAGGGTATTTCATAGATGAAACTGCATCTATAATCTGTTGATTGCATTGACAGCACACTGCATATATAATCAATGAAAGAAATTGTCAACTACAACGTGGGGAGTCACCTCAGTTAATCTGAATTAGGTCTTAAAAGCCAGAACTGAGGACTTCAAAAGATAGAAAGAAATTCTGCTTCTATTTTAGCCATCTATCTTCTACTGCAAAGTTCAACTTCACTTTCAACTCACAGTCTTCCCTCTGGAATACAGACTTGGCAAGTCCCACAAACACTTATCAACCAATTCCTATAACATATCATGTCAGTTCTGTAAGAACACTCTTAGATTGCTAGGACTTCTATTAGAAATACCATACAATGGGTTGGGTAAACAACAGGAATATATTGGCTCATGGTATAAAGGCTACATGTCTAAATTCAAGATATTAACAAGGCTTCCTTTCTTCCCAAATTCTGCAGCATTCTGGTGCTGGCTTGCTGCTATCCTAGGCATGCATCTCTGCTTCCTTTCACACAGAGATCTCTCTCTTTCTTTCCTTGTGCCTGCTCTACATGTTCCCATGTATTTCCAGCCTCTTCCTGTGTGGCCTTCTCCAATCTCTTGCCTTCAGTGTCTTCTCTTCATAAAGTCTCCAGAAATATCAATTAAGACCCAAATTCATTCATTTATGACATACCTTAAATGAAAATAATGTATTCAAGAGGTCCTACTTACAAAAGGATTTATGCCCTCAAGAATAAGGATTAGGATTAAGACTAATTCTAAATTGGAATATATAATTCAACCTATCAGAGTCTGCCCTGGGGAACACCAAGAAACATGTTCTTCCCATATGAAAAGTACATTCATGCTTTCCAATATCCTTAAATTATTCAGTAAGAATTCTAGTCTGAAATCTCATCAAAATCATTTGGGGTCCATCCTGCAGCAAAATTCGTCTCTAGTCTGTGGATCTATGAAATCTAGTAAACAAGTTACCTGATACCAAAATACAATAGTGAGACAGGTTTAGGGAAGATATTCTCACTCCAGAAGACAGAAATTAGAGGGAAAAAGGGATTAAATTTCTCAAGCAAGTTTGAAATACAACACGGCAAATTCTATTGTATTTTAAGGAGTGAGAGTCATGTGTATATCAATACTTTGTCCTCCGGGCCTGCTGGTGTGGCAGCCCCATCCTTTCCATGCACCTGGACAGTTGTCCTGCTATTTGCAAACAATAAGTCATGGCCCCACCCTCTCTGATGATTACAATGTGGACAGACTCAGTGTGAAGGCTCAGGAATAGAATCCTCTCACCTGCATTTGGGTGACAGCTAAATTTTCCCTGAAAACCTGGGCCATGTTCTACCACCATATCTATGCCCTGGGTCAGAAATCCTGCTCTACTCAAAAAATTGGTAAAAACTCTTCTCTCTTGACCTGAGATTTCCTCAGTGGAGACCTCTGATTCCATGGTTCTGCCCTTAAGTCACCTTTTCTTTATTCTGTCCTGTCTCTGCCCCTATCTATCCAGCCAGGCAGTGCATCTTCTCATACAAAATTCTCAATTTTTTCCTGAGAATCAAGGGGATCCAAGTCATCAGATAAAAGGATTTTTTATAGATTGTTCACAGGTTTTCAATCCTGAGTAAAAGGAAGCATAAGTGATGATATTATGCTGCTTCCTTTTCCTGTTCCTTTTTACAGGATAATTTTCAGTTCATGAAAATTCATGTACGCTTATGACACATATATTTATCTATATACATAAAATATGTAATAAAAACTTCAAGTAAAATCTTATTTTGTAATATCTTTTAAAATGAATTCTATAAATCTGTTACTTAAATGTTTGAATCAGTCTCATAATCTTAAAGAATCTCTTATTACCATAACGGCAAATAAAATTTTCCATGTGCTCACTTTATAATTACTAGTTAAGTTTTTAATATTTTAAAAGTTACAGCTTGGCATTTTCTTTCTGTCAGCTTCTCTCAAATTATTAAATCTTTACCTCATTTCAAATTATTTTTCTTAATATTTGTCCTTTTCATTTTTTCTTCCCTAATTATGATTTCTATGGTGAATACTCTCTAATTTTATTAAATTATTGTAGATTTCTGTTTGTTTCATTTCTAGCTTATTTCTGATTTCTGTGACTATTTTTCCTATCTTTCTGATGCCTATCCATCTAATTTTGGTTATGTAGGATTTTCTTGATATTTTATCCCTATTTATAGAATTGTCTTTTACATTATTATAAACTTAAATTATTCAGGGCTTTTTATGCTCTGATATCATTAAATGTTGGGATAGTATTTGGTTCCATATATCCTTTTACATTTTAATTATCATTATATGGTATTTATTTGTAATTATTTTATTCTCCCATGTTTATAAGTGATAGGTATTCTGAGTAACTGAAGAAAGTACAAATAGGTTAAGAATGGATCATGTTAGCTTTTCCAGTTTCATTCTCAAATGAATCACTTTACTTAATATGATGGCTATAAAATATTTTCTTAGTCTAGAACCATTTTAACTGTTGGAGATAAGCCCATTCAAAAGTGAGATAGTTCAATTCAAAGTAAAAGCAAGGGGAGTAGGGTCTAAAATTGGTCATGAAAATTTATCAATATAATGCAAGAAACACCCAACTATTTAGTGGCTTATATAATCTCTGCTGGTTGGGCATTTGTAGTTGTATTCAGCTGTTCACATTTGCTAATTAAAACCCCAGTTGGAGCTCAGTTGAGCTATATTAGCTTGCTAGGAGAGTGCTGCTCTCTACCTCAGTGAGATTTTGTGACTAAGCCTGCCATGGGGGTAGGGGGCTCCTGGCACAATTCTGCAGTTTTTCCTTAACAGATTTTGTGCTGTGATCTCAGGCATTCCTCCCAATCCAGGTTGGTGTATGATGTGTGGATAGCCATGGCTGTCCCCCAGCAGTTATTCTAAACTATTAGTTGTTCCTGGTTTTTCATTAGTTCTTCCAGGGAACTAAATAAAGCCCACTCCTTTCTATGCCACCATCTTGCCATCCCCTCCAACAAACTTTATTTTTGAATTGAAGAACTAGTCGATGATACAGCTAACATTTGGTTTTCTTTTCCTTTAGGCAAATAGCAGTTCTTCCAGAGATTCAGGCAATGCAATAACCAGCAAATGAACAAGAGAGCACAGGTATGTGGGTGAGTAACAACTTAGAATTAGAGAATTTCAGAGCTAAGAGAACTATGAAAATCCTCTGCTTTCCCTCCTGATTTTCTATATTCAAATAAATCTAAGCTCCAAATAAATTCAGTGATTTACCAGAGTTTCAGACTGAAATTCAGAGCACCTATCTCCTGGTCCAGGGCTTCCCCACTCAAGGGTCTGTAATCATTTGTCACCTAAAGGATACAAGACTAAAACCTATAAATACTCTTCTGCTCTGATTGCTTCATTTTTAAATATAGTTTTATTAAGATATATTCACATACCCTGCAATCATCCACAGTGTACAATCAATTGCCCATAGTACATACATATAGTTGTTTATTCATCACCAGATCAATTTTTGAACATTTTCCTTACTCCAAAAAATAAAAAATAAATAAATAAATAAAAATAAAAATGAGTAAAGAGAACATCTAAAACATTCCATTCCTCCCATTCCACCCTATTTTTCATTTAATTTGTGTCCCATTTTTCTACTCCTCTGTCCATATACTGGATAAAGGGAGTGTGAGCCACAAGGTTTTCACAACCTCATAGTCACACCATGTAAACTAAATGGTTATATAATCACCTTTAAGAATCAAGGCTACTGGGTTGCAGTTTGACAGCTTTAGGTATTTCCTTCTAGCCATTCCAACACACTAAAAGCTAAAAAGGGACATCTTTGTTGACCTCTTGACTCCATTTGAAACCTCTCAGCCACTGAAACTTTATTTTGTTTCGTTTCTCTTCCCCCTTTTGGTCAAAAGGATTTTCTGATTTCCACAATGCTGTGTCCAGGGTCATCCCTGGGAGTCATGTTCCATGTTGCCAGGGGGATTTACACTATTTATACTATTAAATGTTTGCAGTAATAAAGCTTGTTTATCTTCAAATGTTTTGGCATTATTTCTAGTGATATTTACCTTGTTTCCTTATGTACTGTATTGACTTTAAACTGAAAGTAAAGTATAAAGTGCTAATTAAATCCAGAATAAAAATCTTTGTCAATAACATTTCATAATTATGCTGGGTAATCACTATTTCACCAGGAGGGACAGGATAGCTGGCTGTTTTATATAAGTTAACCCCTTGTTTAGTATTCTAATAGGAATATCTCCTTAAAAGTATGATTTTTATTTTGTAACTAGCAAAAAGTTTTGGGATAAGCCTGTCACACAATATGATTTTCATATTCCAACTAAATTTCCCTCACAAACAGTAAAATTATTGGTTGAAATTCATGATGTGTTTTCAGTTATAGCTGGCCTTAGATTTTATTCTATTTATGATGTACTTATATCAGCGTATGTTACACTATCAATGTACTTCATTCAAATATATTGTTTACTTATATATTACTTATGTAATATTGCAAACTGATGTGTAATTTAGTTTGATGATGTTATAAGTTTACAAAAAGTTGCTATTTTCCCTACATTCAATATTGGAGGAGGGAGTTTTGTAAAAAACTCTGAAATTGAAGATATTTTATGCAAATATATGTATTATACTACATTATATATAATATTATCTATATATAATGAGTAAATAATAATTCTGATGTCTATTCTCAGTATAGGTTTCAGAGTGGACTGAATGGACAAACAAATTTAACAATGTGAAATGAGTTCCTTCTAATGGGAATCACGGTTGGCCCTGAACTGCAGGCTGCCTATTTTGGGCTCCTCATTATTGTTTACATGGTCTCAATAGTGGGTAACTTGGTGTGATTCTTAAGTTTGTGTGTCATCTTGGCCAGGTTATGGTGTCCAGCTGTCTGGTCAAGGAAGCATTGGCCTAATTGTTACTGTGAGGATATTTCATGGACTTAAATAATCATTATGTTGATTGCATCTATGGCTGATTACATCTATAATCACTTGAGGTGATTGCAGTCAACAATGAGAAAAAATTCATCTAATCAGTTGAAGGCCTTAAAAGGAGAAGTGGCAAATCAGCAGTTAGAAGAGAGAATTTCATCTCTATTTCAGCCAACTGCTTCCCCTGGAGAATTCATTGAAAGCCTTCATCAGATTTCGCAGCTTGCAGCCTGTCTTACAAAATTTGCACTTGCCCATTCATCCCCATGGTGTGTAAGAAAATTCTCATAAAATTTTCAGATTATTTACAGATGTAAGTATAAATAGTTCCTGTTGGTTCTGTTTCCCTAGAGAACCCTGACTAATACATTGGGCTTGATTTGCCTCACAATGATATTTCCAAGCTACAAACATACATGTACTTTTTTCTCAGACATCTGGATCTGGCTTTCACTGATCTTGGTTATTCAACAGCTCTGGAACTCAAAATGTTATTTAATTTTCTTGCAGATCAACAATATCCTTTAATTGGTGTGTTACTCAAATCACTTTCTTCAGAAAGTTTATCACAAGTGATTTTTTTTCATTTTGGACTATGACCACTATGTGGCCATCTGTCACCCTTTGCTCTGTACAGTCACCATGTCACAAAAAGCATGTCACTTGCTGGTGGTGATTCTTTATCTCTACAGTCCCTACAGTCTCATTTTGTCTTTTCTGAACAGTATAAAATTTTCTTTTCTTCATTTTGTGTCTATAATGTCATCGGGTAGTTCTACTGTGATAGTCTGTCCTTGATATCTTTGTTCTTCTCAAACACACATGAAATTAAATTGATAGTACTGATTTTTTCAACTTTTAATTTTGTGTCATCTCTTCTCAAAGTCCTCATGTCCTACATGTGGATCCTTATGGCTATAATTAGTATGAATTCTACAGAGCAGGCACAAAGACTTCTCCTTCTGGATCTCACTTGACGGTGGTGGCTGTCTTCTATGGAACTCTATTTTTTATGTAGTTGCTACCCAAATCTAGTCATTCCTTTGATACTGATAAAATGGCATCTGTACTTTTCACATTGGTAATTCCCATTCTGCATCCCATGATCTACAGTTTGAGGAACAAAGAGGTGAAAAATGTTGTACATAAAACCTGAAAGTGTGTGCACATGTAATATTAAAATTCAGTATAATATGGAAGTAATAAGTTATATAATAGGCAATATATCCTATATCAGTCATCCTTTAAACTTTTTTTTTCTGTCTCCAAGTGGATGAGAAAGAATTAATTAAGTAGAAGCATAAAGATAGAGAAATTCCTTCCATATTTTCAAATTGAAAGCTATCCTGGGATGTGTTAGAATCAAACTAAAATGTGGTTGCGAGGAAGTTCAGTAAAGCATGAGTATTTGAAGTATTCAGTCACTTGAGCATAATCAGCTGACCCTATTCCAAGCCTTAGGGTCCCACTCTTTCCTTATATATGCCTTTAATTTTATATATGACACCAAGAGAATCTGTTAACTCAAAGTACTTTGCAATTCTGTAATCCACAATACTCTTTCTCCCTCTCTCTCTCTCTCTCTCTCATACACACACACACACACACACACACACACCATCAAACAATTTTATCTGTATCAGTGGATAAACCAATTAAGGACAATTTATTGAGATCAGTGATAGAATGATCCAAGGTTTTACATTTCAATTTTTTTCTTTCAATATGATTTTGGTCCCTGTCTACCTGGTGGTAGCATGTATTTTTACCATTCATTATCTGTCTGGTAAACAATATATTTTTTAAATGTCTTTTTCTAATTGGTTATTATATTTTTGTGCAACAGTTCTATTTTATGATGAATTGTGTTTCTTGCCTTTCTTCATGTGATTTTTTCAATTTTTTCAAATTGGGTTCACAAGAATATGTACCATATTTTGATTAGGATACTTGGTTACCGTTTATTTGATAATCTTACTTGGGGGAAGTGAAAGGAGATAATTCCATGGTTTAGATTATGGTGTATTTCTAGTGAGAGTAGGTTATAATATGTACCATTTAATAACTTGTCATCCATTGGATATAGTTTCTCCATTTGCCTCCATAAATTTCCCCATGTACTTTTTGTTTAGTATAATCTGTTTAATATTCATAAGAATTCATTTACATGATTTGGAATCTGGACTGTTTTCTTGGTCCACCATCATGGAATAAAATTATCTGCATAGTCAATAAATGTTGAATTAATGTAACTCATTTGAATAAATGAAAGTGTATAATACATTGTTGTGATGCCATAAATATTACTAAATATTTCATAAAGCTAATTTTTAGAAAATTAAGATAAAATTACATAAATCATATATAAATAAATAAATAAATACATATATATATATATATATAAATATAAATATAAATATATGCTAGGGTAATATGAATACAAGAAATATAATTTTTTTCCCAAGGAAAAATGTAATTTGGAGAGAGCTTCAGGGAAATATTAACATTAGTTACTGGTGGTAGCTGAAATTATGGAAATTTCTTAGGTTTCTTTTAACTTTTTTTCCTTTTTCGCTTATATGGCCACCCCAAATTTTCTTCAGTGAATATTTATAACTTTTTTAAGGAAAGAATAAAAAATATTCTAATATCTAAATTTGTGAAAAAATGGTTATAAATATTGCCCAATTACCACTACTTAAAAATAGTATCTTATTTTGTCTTCTTATTGTTTTTAACATATGAACAAAGAAGAGAACAACATACTGAGAAGTAAAAGTTTTAATCATATAAATGGAAAGTCAGTCTTTCTATGTCATTATTAGGTAGACATATAAGGTATATCACAAAATTTTAATAACTTTGTAGAATATAAAGAAAATTAAAAAGTCAGAAACTGGTACATAAGTGATTTTATAGAATATATTGAAAATCAATATATTGTACTGAGGATGTAGGGAAACATCTTCAAGACCTAGTATTAGGAGGTTGCTTCTTAGACCTTACACCTAATGCAGAAGCAACAAAAGAAAAAAAAAAAATAGATAAATGGGAACTCCTCAGAATTAAAACCTTCTGTATCTCAAAGGAATTTTTCAACAATATAAATAGACAGCTAACTCAATGGGAGAAAATATTTGGAAACTATCTCTCTGATGAGACTAATATCTTGCATATATAAAGAAATCTTACAACACAACAACATTAGTATAAATAGTCAATTATAAAATAGGCAAAAGATATGAAAAGACATTTCCCCAAACAGGAAATACAAATGGGTAAAAAGCACATGAAAAAATGTTCATCTTAACTAGTTATTAGGGAGATGCAAATCAAGACTACAATGAGTTATTATCTCGCACCAATAAGAATGGCTGCCATTAAGCAAACATGAAACTACAAATGTTGGAGAGGTTGTGGAAAATTTCTTCATTGCTGGTAGGACTGTATAGTGATTCACCCACTCTGGAAGACAGTTTGGTGTTCATCAAAAAACTAGGTATTGAGTAATCCTATGATCCAGAAATTTCACTTCTCAGTATTTACCCAGATAACCTGAAAGCAGTGACACAACAATGTTGATAGTGGCATTGTTCACAATTGCCAAGAGATGGAAACAACCTAAATGTCCTGTATCAGATGAGTGGATAGGTAAACTGGTGCATACATACGATGGGATACTATGCAGCAGTGAGAAAGAATGAGGTTGTGAAGCGTATGAGAACATGGATGAACCTTAAGGACATAATGTTGAGTGAAATAAGTCAGATATAAAAGGAGATATATTGTATAACACCACAAATGTGAACTTTGTGAAAATCCTAAAACAAGTGTCTTTTATTGTAGAATATACAGAACCTAGAAATAGACAGCAACTAATGAATGGGGAATGAAAATCTAATAAGAACAGATAAGATATTGAGGGAAATATTAATGATATGGGAATGCTCAGGAATGACTTTGGTTCTTTAATTTTCTTGGGGTATGGTAGAAGAATATTGGAGGCAATGTAGTTATTTTAGGATATTTGTTTTTCTTATTCCTTTGTTTTCTTTTGTTTGAAATGTCTTTTTAAAAAATTTTTGATAAAGCTTTTAATAATAAAAGAAAATCAGTATAATCTAATATAGGTTAATGAGTCAGAAAGATAAATAAAAATCTAGAATAAGTAAAGGTAAAATAAAACTTTAGGCACACTAAGTATGCCAGTTTGTTTGGTTGCATTATGTCCCCCAAAATGCCATGTGCCTTAATGCAATCTTGTAGGGGCTGACATATTAGTGTTGATTGATTTGGAATATTTGTATTGGGTAGTATCCATGGAGATGTGACCCACCAAACTCTGGGTAACTATGGGAAAATGGATTGTTTCCCTGGAGGTGTTGCCCTACCAATTTGGCATGGGTCATGATTTAGTCACTGGAGCGCTTTAAAGCTCAGACAGAAGGGGCTCACAGCTGCAGCTTAGACTGACATTTCAAAGATGGCCAGTGAAAGCTGACCCTGACATTTTGGAGAATGCCATTTTGAAATGCAACCTGGGAGTTAGCAGGCACCAGCCATGTGCCTTCCCAGCTAACAGAGGTTTTCCAGGTGCCAATTGTCTTTCTCCAGTGAAGGTACTCTATTGTTGATGCCTTAACTTGGATACTTTATGGCCTTAGGACTGTAATTTTGTAACCAAATAAACCCCCTTTATAAAAGCCAATTCATTTCTGGTGTTTTGCATAATGGCAGCATTAGCAAACTGGAACACAAAGTGTGTGCTTATGCAAAATAAATTCAGTCTATGTTTTATGTTGAGACCCTTAAAAGATAAGCACTGTATATTTCCATGTATGTAGGGACTAAGAAGCACACTAATAAAAATTCAAGGGTAAAGAAAAAAATCAAAATAAAAACATCTATTTATAGAATATTCCCTCCCCCAAAACAAAATCATTTCCAGTGACTTTATTGGAAACTGCTAAACATTGAGGAAAAACAACAGATTCTCTAAAAACTTTTCCAGAAAACTGAAAAGGATGGTATATTTGTGAACATGCACACACACAAGAAAAAATGGGATGAATATATCACAGGGAATTTGGTTCACAATATTTTAAGGGGATAAGCACCAGACTGTTCATTATAGCTATGCATTGGTGTATTGTTGGCTATAGCTGAGAGTGGGAGAGTTGGAGAAAATCTAGCCTTAACTTTGTTAATGGTAGATTTGAACTTCGTTAGATGTATGTTATGGAACATAATGTATACTTTTCAAGTAATTAAAGCAATTTAAATAAAGCAATAAGATCTACAGCACAAAAACATATGCATAGTAAAATATATACATATAAAATCTTACATTTTACAATTGGAATAGGGATTGGATAGAACTGAAAACATGAAATATTGAAATGTAAGAAAGAAAAATATAATAAAAGAGAAGTCCTAAACAGACAGATGGTGGCGGCCACATGCTATGAAACGCAAAGTAGGAATAATGAATTTCTGTTAAAGAAAAAGTAAGAACAGTAATTAAAAATTTTTAAAAATACTTTTCTACTGTATTTATATTCTAAATAATTCAATAAGGAAGCATTTAAACACTTCTCCATTGTGTCATCTATTTGAGGAGACTATTGTAGAAATTAGGGAATATTGACTAGCCAGCATTATAAATATGATATTTTGAGTTAAGAGGGAAAGTTAACCAAAAGAAAAAATAGGAACTCATGGGATAAATAAATTAATAAATACATAAATATATAAATAAATAAATATTTGCTCCCTGGTGAGAACAAATTGCCCTGAACAGTTAGTAGACACCCCAGGGCATTTTGTGAAACATTCAAATGCTTCAAGGATAATCAACAAATTGCTTAACTTCTCCTAAGGGAGAATCTAAAAGGATGAAAAAATCCATAAATTGTTCTCACTGTACCATATTAAGAAGCACATGGGGGAGTAAATACAGAGGATTCATTGCAGGTAAAAACATACAGTATTTCATCTGATGTCATACTTTACCATTATCTACAATGTTTCAGTGACATTTGCAAGGTCCCATTTTTATTTGATGGCAAATTCATGGTAAAATATCAGGATTTTGATTCATTTCTGTGTTCATTCTACTACTCAGTCATGCCAGAGAGAAATAGCAGCTCTTTCCTTTTCTCTTCATATTAATTTTTCAACACTTTCACATTGGTTGTGGAGGCTACATTCTCATAAGCATCTTTAAAACATCATCATTATATTGTTTAAATAATATTTATGCTTTATGTAAAAAGTTATAATAATGGAAGTAAAAACTGAGAGCAAATAAAGCATAATTAATAATAATTATCACAGAATCCTAATGTTTTAGGCATTCTATCCTTCATTTTGATCCCTCCAAATTTTTTTTGTCATTTAATGGCTTTAAGCACTTCAACATCCCTCTCAAAATTAATTTAATAATGTATATTGAAATAAATGTAAGAAGATGTATGAAAATAAGAATTAAATACTCAACAAAGATAGCAAACCATAAAAAATTAATTTGGTGCTTTCCATAAAATTCCAATGCTGGTGAGATAAAGCTTGTTATCTTCCCTTACCTTAAAGGAAAATCAATACTTACCAATATAATATTTTTTTTCTTAAATGTTTCATCATTGCAACCAAACAAGATTTTTGATGCTTCTTATGGTAGTTACTGGCAGTAATTTTTCTAAGTGCAGTATCTACTGATGCTCAATTTGATATTTTTGACATAAGAAAAGTGTGTGCATGGGGACAGGATAGGATATAAGAAAGTCAGAAACTTAAAGCAATGTTTTATGTGAGATTAGTGTGCTATCCATGAATCATTTTTATACTTTACTCGTGTAAATTGTATTTTTGTATTTGATTGCCTGGAGATTACTTAAAATCTGCTGGCACTGTTATTTTCTTTATAACCAGGAACATTCTCATTTTTAATTTTTTTAAAGGAAGTATTAATGGTCAAAATTTCTTAAACCAATAATTCTTTTACCTTCATCTGTTGTCCTCATCTTGTCATTTCAGTTTTCAATTTGGGATTTATTAGGGTTATAGTTACATTTTATTTGATGATATTTATGTTCATCTGCATTATAACGCAGAGGAATTCTTTATGGAAAAATTCTATGTGATCTTAATGTGGAAAAAGATTTAAAATAACAAGTAATCCATGAATACCTCATCCTCAGTGTACTTTATTTTTCCCTTTTGCTCTGGGGTAATATAGCAAATTTTAACCTATTTTTTACCAATAGAGAATTTCTTTTATCAAAGGTAATTTTTATGAAATGTCATTATATAAAACCAATGCCAATGTCCTCACTTTCTCCCAATTTCCTCAAATCTCTTCATTTTTATCCAAGGTTCTTCCATGATAAAGTGTATTTGATTTATACAAACAAATTTCCATATATCCATTATAATGAAAATGATTAAAGGAGGAGGAACTATTTTAACTATTAAACTATTTTCAATTTATATTTAAATAAAGTTATATTAAAATATTATCAGTAAAGTAAAAAAAATAATATAAAGAATGACACTGAGATGGTCTGACTTTTGGTCATGAATCAGGGATGGAGGAGAGCTGCTGTAGTCAGTTACATGGATAACACCCTTCTCAACCCTATTGGCATCATAACCCTGAAAATTAAGTCAAGTCACACCAGAAAATTTCATAAACAGAAATAAAATAAATGCCTTTTTAAGTGACTTAATGTCACCATTTTAAAAAAAATGAAAACAAAACACAATAAAAATGCTGATATTTGAGAGCTACTTCCAGGTAACAACAGACACAGGGAAACATTTAATCCTCACTTGTCTTTCCCAACAGCCCTGCAAGAAAGTGTTGATTTTGCAGATGTAGTTAAAGAGATACAGAAAACTTCCATCATATGCCCAAAGCACTCATTTTTATATGGCAGAAATGGTGGTATATAGAAATTTTATCTATCTATCTATCTGTTTGTCTATCCATCTATCTTACATCTCCTGTATATTTCCAAATGATCCTCACTCTGATCCGTGGGAGTTTCCTTATCTTATACATGCACCTGTCATATACCTATTGTGTGTATTGTTTCAGCCTGTATGTAAGACTATGTACATATCAAGGGGTTCTAAATGTTTCCATGATTTTTTTTTTTTTGGAATTTTGTGTATTATTTTTTCATTATTTCATTGACAATAGTGTCATGCATATTTTGTAATTGTAATTCCCTAAATATCATCATGTAATTGTCATTACATAAATGAAAAACAAAAGTTTATTATAATCATACATACCCAACAACAATTTTTTCTCTATTTCCAACTCCCCCAATCCTCTCTACCTATTTCTATCTCTATCTCTATATCTGTATGGTTTATTTGTGAGAACTGAGTTTATCTTCAAATATCCTAAAACTGGAAATTTTGAATTTAATTTATTCATACTAGCTTTGTATACAAAAATATCTCCTGGGTGATAATAAATGAAGGCTATAATGTTGATGTCTCTGTCCAGAATAGGCTTTCTGATAGATCCTGTTGGACAAACACAATCAAACAGTTCTGAATGAATTCACTCTGATGGGAATCACAGACCACCCTGAGCTGCAGGCTCCATTCTTTGGGCTTTTCTTAGTCATCTACATGATCTCAGTGGTGGGCAACTAGGGCATGATCATCCTCACCAAGATGGACTCCAGGCTACAAACACCCATGAACTTTTTCCTAAGATACCTGGCTTTCACTGATCTTGGTTATTCAACTGTGGGACCCAAAATGTTGGTAAATTTTGTAGCAGATGAAAACACAATCTCCTATCATTTTTGTGCCACACAGCTAACATTTTTCATCATGTTCATCATTAGTGAACTTTTCATTCTCTCAGCAATGGCCTATGACTGCTATGTAGCCATCTGTAAACTTCTGCTTTACACAACCATCATGTCTCAAAGGGTATGTTGGGTACTTTGTGCTATCTATACAGCACATTTATTTCCCTTCTTGTTACTATAAAGATTTTTAATTTATCCTTCTGTAGCCAAAATGTAATCAGTCATTTCTACTGTGAGAGTCTCCCCTTGTTATCCCTGCTTTGCTCAAACACACAAGAAATTGAATTCATAATTCAGATATTCTCAGTTTTTAATTCAATTTCATCCCTTTTAATAGTTCTTGTGTCTCACCTGCTTATTCTTATAGCCATTCTCAGGATGCACCCTGCTGAGGGCAGGCACAAGGCCTTCTCCACATGTGGCTCCCACCTGACTGTGGTAGTAGTGTTCTCTGGGACTTCAATTTTTATGTACATCCAGCCCCAGTCCAGTCATTCCTTTGACACTGATAAACTGGCTTCCATATTTTACACTCTGGTTATCCCCATGTTGAATCCCTTGATCTATAACTTGAGAAACAAAGATGTAAAATATGCCCTACATAGGAGCTGGGAAAAAGCATATGATATCTTTACTTAATATTCCCTGTAGAATATGGCACCTATTAATTAAGTTATGGACTTTAAGCCTTATTTTGTGTGCCTACAGATGGAATAGCAAGCACAAATAAGTTCAACACATATTTACAGGTGGCTTTTTATGTACCAGCCCTCTTCCAAATGCTGTAAATAAATTAATGAGCAAAGCAGTAAAATAATTGTCTTCCTTGCAGGGGACAGATGGTTTGTAAATATAATAAATTTTGTGATAAAATAGAATACTGTAAAATCTAAAAACAAAACAAAAAATAGCAAAGAGAGTTGAGTATGCTGAGTGGAAGGGGGAACAATATTATGTACACAGGGCAGTTACAAGAACTCCATTTTACTCACTTATTTACCCACTTTAGAATAAATGTTGCAGTGTTCTTGCATGTGTATGTGAATGTACATGTTTGTGTAAACACTTTGTTCCTTTTGTAGCCTTTGTATTCTCCCTTGGGGTGTCTTAGAGTTGGACTTGACTGTGTTTGCTAGGAGGTGTGTTGATTTGAAGTACTCAGTCATCTGGATTTTCTCAAATGCCCCTATTCCAAACCTGGGAATCCACTCTCTTCTCATTAGTGTGCTTAATTTCAGATTCAACAGACTTTGTAATCAGTCATCTACAGGTTCCAGTAGCATCTGATTTTGTCTAAATAAACCAGTTTTGTCTATACCAGATGATACACCAATTAACATAAATTTCTTGCATCAGTGATAGAGATTTCCAAGTGTAACTGTCTGCTCCATTGTGAAGTAGCATTCTTCCTTTTTCATGAGGCTAATTTTTCTCAAAACTGGTTCATATTAATAATACAGTATATTTTGACTAGGATCCATTGTTTGACTGCATTGATTTGATTATCTTCCTTGAAGTAAGCAAAAGGAGATAATCTCATGGTTTTGTAACAATTTATATGGTTGTCTTGTCTTCTGGATGTAGTTGTTCCATATTGCTACCTAAAATCCAATGTGCATTTTTTGCTTATTTTCATTTGTTTTGGTGTTCAAATGATTCTATTTGTATCATATAGATGTTGGACGTTTTGTTTATTCCTCTGTCATGAAATAAAATCCTCTGTGTAGCCAATGAAATTTGAATAAAAATTCAGTGAGATAAAGAAAACAGTATATTTATATTGACATGTGAGGATAAATATTACAATTGTTAAATGGTGACTTAAAATGTTAATATTAATTAATGGAGGCTGCTGAGAATAAAAATCTTGAAAATTTTCTTATATTTTTTTGCATGCAAGTTTTCCCAAAAATCATCAGGAAATACTTATGACTTATAACAAAAGAAGGTGAAATGTAATAATGTTTGGATTTGACAAAACAAATTGAGACTAAGCATAATCCATTATCTTATTTTCTAAGAAATATCTTGTTTTCTTTTATCAGCAACCTTCAAATGATAAATGAAAAAGAGAACAAAATGTATTGAGATGGTGGTTCTTTAGCAGCACATGTAATCAAATTGGAATTATACAGAGGTTACATGGCCCCTCTCCAGAGATAACTTGCAAATTGGTGCAGCATTCCATATTTTTTTCCTGATAAAACTTGTTGGAAAAACAAAATGGAACAGTGTTGAGTAAATTCATTCTGACTCGAGAATGCAGTCAACCCTGAGCTGCAGGCTCCACTCTTTGGGCTATTCCTCATCATCTACATGATCTCAGTAGTGGGCATCTTGGTCATGATCATCCTCACCAAGATGGGCTCCAGGCTACATACACCCATGTCCTATTTGTATTCCTGGCTTTCAATGATTTTGGTTATTCAGTGACCATGAGACCCAAAATATTAGTAAATTTTGTAGTGGATGAAAATACAATCTCCTATTATCTTGGTGCCACACAGCTAGCATTTTTCATCATGTTCATCATTAGTGAACTTTTCATTCTCTCAGCAATGGCCTACAACCACTATGTGGCCATGTGTAACCCTCTGCTCTACTCAGCCAGCATGTCACAAAGGTTATGTTGGGTCCTGGTGGAAATCCCCTATATCTACAGTGCATTTATTTACCTTCTGGTTACCATCAAGATTTTTAATTTGTGCTTCTGTGGCTACAATGTTGTCAGTCATTTCTTCTGTGATGTCTGCCCTTATTTTCTCTGCTGTGCTCAAATACACAAGAAAATGAATTGATAATTCTTATCTTAGCAGCTTTTGATTTGATTTCAACCCTTTTAATTGTTCTTGCATATTACCTGCTCATTCTTGTAGCCATTCTCAATATCCACTGTGCTGAGGTCAGACACAGATCTCCACCTGTGGGTCCCACCTGACAGTGGTAGTAGTGTTCTATGGGTCTTTAATATTTATGTATGTGCAGTCCCAGTCTGTATTAATTTTATGTATCACATTAAGGAAATAACTAAAATTGTGGAATGGTAACCCATAACATTCTCTGAAATTTGCTCCCTAACTACCTGTTAAATCATAGTTTGAAAGTTATTGCTATTCTGTATATATGTTAAATGTCACAATAAAAATGTATTTAAACAAAGAGAGGTCTGTAAGTAGAGTATTTCTTCCCATCAATTTCTGCTTCCTGGATCTAAAATGTTGTTATGTGAATTACAACCATTTAGAGATTAATTTAAGGGAACTCTGAGCACTTAAACAATGAAAGTCATCTGTCACACTAGCCCCACTACGAGACTCTTTCCCTTAAAGAAAAGAAATGCTCTCCCTTGAACCAATATGTTGAATATTGCCATGATTCATGCAAAATCCAAAATCTGACATCACAGTGCTTAGAGAGAAAAAAAAAAATGGAAAACCATACTGCTCAGAGATATACATAACTACAAGACAATAAATATCTCTAGTCCGTCTATATAATTTGTCATTGATGGAATTCCTGAAAACAAGACAGGGAAAAAAGAGAGAGCAGAAATACTAATGGGAAGCTTGAGATTGCAAGATAAAATTTATCTTTAAAATAATTTAGTATAACTCAAGAAAATATCTAATCATCCACAATAGTTTTCATAATCTCAAGTGGCAAATTTACCTACAAATGATTTCTTAATTGGGGAAAGGAAATGCTGAGGAAAAGGAAGATAAGGGAAATGACAGATTTGTAATACATGCATCCCTGTATTTCCTGGAGAGTGAGTAAACAAGGGGAAAGATGAACAGGAATGCTAGGAGGTAAACAGATCTCAGGGTGATGGAAGAAATTTGGTAATGGGTAGTGTTGAGGGTAACACATATTGTAAATGCAATTAACACAATTGAATTGCACATTTGAAAGTAGTTAAAATGGTTAATTTTATGTTGCATACATGTTACCACAATAAAAAAATAAAACAGGAGAAACTTTAATCTCCTGTGTATGTGAATGGCAAACTCTGGAGCTCTGAGGGACATGCTCTTCCCAATATCCTGTGGTGTTTCTTCCATTACTGTTGTGTCATATATGAGCAGAAGTTTACATGGTATTTACACAGTCTTACCTGATGAAAAGGATTAAAATATTTTTATGATATATTCTCCAACCCCACCAACATTTGTGAAATAATACATATAGCAAAATGTAAGTACAGATGTATATTCTATTTATATAATTCAAAATTAAAACTATTGGTTTATCATTCAGACCAATATAAACTGTGAACCATAGAGCAGGTAAAACAAAAATTCATTCTATGAATTCATTCTAAAAATTCTATGATAGAATTTTTAATTCTATCATAGAAAATTCTGGTATTTTTAAAACTCACCTTATCATAGAATTCCTTGGTAATCACGTCCATCATTGATTCCATATAACTTGTGAGCTTATTTTTCAAATAATTGATTTAAAATTATAGTGATACAAGGATTTTTTGAGGGTTTTATTTCTTGCAAATTTGGTAAATTTTCTTTTTTTTCTTGCCATAAAGAAATATAATACCTGCTTGAATAAAAATGGTTCCTGTCTCTTGCAGGATTAATCTCTTGATATCAGGTTTAGAAATAGCCAGATAAATTGACATTTTTCCTTTTGTTAGTTCTATTTTTTATAACATATTTATTGAGGAATAATTCAAAGACCATGCAATTAACCCATTTATAGTATAAAATTCAATGGCTTTTAGTATATTCAAAGAGTTGTACAACCACCACCACAACAAATTCTAGAACATTTTCATTGACCCATAAAGAAACCTTATCCTCATTAGCAGCCTCTCCTCATTTCTCCTCAATTTCCTCCACCAAACCTAGGCAACAAATAATCTATTCTTTTTTCTCTATGGATTTGCCCATTCTGGACATTTAATATAAATGGAATCAGAAAATTTGGTCCTTTATGACTGGCTTCTTTCACTTAGCTGATATTTCCAGGTTTCAACCATGTGATAGCAAGTATCCAACTCCATATTTTTCCAAATAATATTCCATTGTATGAGTATATCACATTTTGTTTATTCACTAGTCAGTTGATGGGAGTTTGAGTTGTTTCCATTTTATGACTAATGTAACTAATGCCACTATGAATATTTGTAGACACATTTGTGTGAACATATGTTTTCATTTCTCATGGGCATATACCCAGGAGTAGAATTAATGCAGTATACGGTCACTCTATGTTTAATTTTTGTAAGAACTGCCAGTCTGTTTTCTAAAGTGGCCAAGCTAATTTACATTTTCACCAGCAGTCTATGAGGGTCTTGATTTATCCACAGTCCCACAAACACTTGTTAATACCTCTGTTTTTAATTCTATTCCTCTTAGGAGGTAACAGGTGGCATTGTGGCTTGATTTGCATTTCCCAGGTGGTTAATAATGTTGGGAATCATTTTATGTGCTTATTGGTCAGTTGCATATCTTAGTTGCAGAAATATCTATTCATCCCTTTGGTCATTTTTAAGTTAGGTTATTTGCATTTTTTCTGCACTCTACTTGCTGCTTCAAACTGTCAGGCAGAGAGAGAAAAACCTATTACCACCTCCAGGGGAGGGGACTCATTGCATGGATGGTAGCAAAGAGCATAACTGTGCCTGGCACCCAGAGAAGCTGTCCCAACATACTCTGTGATTTGCAGGAGTCAAGGCCACCTGCAAAAGCACAACTAATCCAGGTACTGTATGGGACAATGCTTACTCATACAGAGAAGAGGCAACATAGGGTCAATTCCAATAGTGGGCTTCAATCCTGCATGGCCTGCAGGTCTCAATGTGCAGCATGTGCAGGGAGATAGTCTTTACAGATTTCTTTTATCAAAGTGCCATCCCTGTGGAACAGATATACCAGCAGAGGTGACCTGGGTATCATAAAACTTACACACTTTAGCCAGCCTGTCTCCAGTTAAGGTTTACATATGCTTAGCACAAAAGGAGAAAGAATGTGCTGGTAGGTGGCCACTATCTCACAGGGTCTGTGTTTACCTTAAAGTACTCCCACATTTACCACCTCATCCTAGGAGCCAGACTAACACATTCCCAATGTTAATGTGTTGGCTTTTGGAATTTTGCCCAGTGCTAAAACCAGGGATTCAAGATTACAGATTTGTCCAAGATTTAGAGTTATAAATCAAAAAGTGGAAGATATACATCCAGTATTGTCTAACCTGTATAATTTCCTCATCAATATTTCTGATACATATACTTGGTTTACAGTTTTAGACTTAAAGGATGTCTTCTATTGCATCCCATTAGATAAGGACTCTTGAAAACTTTTTAACTTCATGTGGGAGGAACCCAACACAGGAATGAAACAGCAATATTGTTGGACTGTATTGCCTCAAGGTTTCGAAAATGCCTTGACTTTTTGGACAAGCCTTGTCCAGAGATATCCAAGGAGTAAAGCTCACTCATGAGGGACTTTTTCTCCAATATGTAGATGATATCCATATAGCTAGCAAAACTTGAGAAGCCTCAGACACTAATACTATAACAACGCTGAGCAGGCTAGCCAAGAAAGGATATGAGGTATCTGAGAAAAAGGTTTAGATTACACAAACCTAATACCCAGGATTCAAAGTAGGTATCTAACGGTCTAAAGGACAAAGTGCTTTGCTGCCTAGAAGAAAGGAGACCCTATGGTGAGTAACCACACCAAAGAACAAAATGGAACTAAGAAGGTTTTTGGGTATGACTGGCTGCTGTCAACTGTGGATACCCAATTTTGGAAATTGAGAAAGATTCTTTAGATGAGACACTGGAATGCATGGTTGCATTTAAAATTTGGAGGACGCATTGATGTCAGATTCAGCCTTGGTGCTTCCTGAACCCATGAAAGAGTTTGACCTAGTCATCCATGAAAGGCATGGCATCGCCTTAGAAGAACAAGTACAGCCTTTTGGAGGGAGCATATGATCAGTGGCAAAACCTGGAAACATTCACTGATGGGAGTAGTTACATGGACCAGTGTAAATGGAAGGCAGGATACTCAATAGACACTCTCACAGAGATGCTGGAGGCAAATCCTCTTCCATCTGGAACTTCAGCAGAAAGGGTGGAATTAGTTGCCCTCCCAAAAGCCCTACAGCTGAGTGCAGTACAGAGAGTCACCGTGTACACAAACTGGAGGTAAGCTTTTGCTGTTTTGCATGCTCACGGGGCAATTTGGAAAGCACATGATCTGTTAACTGC
Source organism: Choloepus didactylus (assembly GCF_015220235.1). Lineage (NCBI taxonomy): Eukaryota > Metazoa > Chordata > Mammalia > Pilosa > Megalonychidae > Choloepus > Choloepus didactylus. The sequence goes on along the minus strand of NC_051312.1, from coordinate 27,656,058 downwards.
AACCAAAAGGGAATAAAACATGTGTATCTAATTCTAAAATTGTTAGACGCTGTGATATATACCTCAAAATTGGCTGTTGAGGATAGGCGAAGTCCAAAACCCAGATGTCAGTAAGGAAATGTCCTCTTCCTGAAGACTGCAGGATTCTGGGCTGGCTGCCAGCAATCTCTGGTCTTTAGCTTTCATGTTGGCTTTCTCCTCTGTGTCCAATTTCTTTTGCTTTTAAGGACTTCAGTCATATTGGATAAGGACAACACTCATTCACTTGGGTCATGCCTTAACTAATAAGATCTTCAAAGTTCCTGTTCACAAGTGGGTTCACCCACACAGGACCATATGTTGGGACATGAACATGCCTTTTTGGGGGGACATGATTCAATCCCCAATAGAAAGAAATTTTTAAAAAAAGCCAGGAAGAAACAGGAAGTCATCAAATGATTTGGGATGCTTTAATTAAAGAGAATTTCAGAATGAAAACATTTCTGCTTTGACTGTCAGAATTTTATTTCTGTTGTATACTTTTCTCATGAGGCAATTCACATCTTATCCATGTGAATGGATATGAAGAATATCTTTATTTCATAAATTTAGAGAAGAGGATTTATAAAATGTGCTAGATAGAAAAGGAGAAACCAAAACACTCCCCAACTTAGGACATTCTAAAATTGATTTCAGGAAAATACATATATTTTTGTTAAGAATTTGGACATAGTTCTACCTATACCTATGTCCATGAAATTCTTGAACTGTTTGGTACATCCAGGGCACACAGACTGTGATGTGAACACTACTGTTTTAGGTAGACAGCATATGTCATCAAAGGACCAGACCTGGGAGAGATCTTTGAAGCATTCCAATTTAAGGGCCCCTTGTATTGAAAATTCCCAGTAGGAATATGTTACCCCAGCTCCCTTCTGTCCCTCTGCTCTTCATGCAGTCATATGGGTGTTACAAACCAGAAAGCAGCAGGTGGACTCTTCCTACCAATGATTTCTTGAATGATTCTGTGCAATTCACATCTGCCTGTGCCTCTGTCATCTTGTTTATAAAGGGGATATGAAAAACATAAAACAAACAAAAAAACATTTATTTCACTTATTCTTATTGAGCTGGCTTGAAGGTGTCATATATGCCAGAAAAGACCATGTTCTTTTAGTCTACTCCTGTGGCGTAAACCTATTATTAGTGGTATCTTTTGATTAGGTTGTTTTAATTAAGATGTGACCCAACCAATTCAATACGGATTTTAATCCCTTACTGGAATTCAGATGCCAGCAGCCTTTCTTCAGAGAAGGTATTCTCCTGTTTATGTCTTAATTTGGACATTTTCGTGACTTTAGAACTGTAAATTTGTAACCTAATAAACCCTCATTGTAAAATCCAACCCATTTCTGGTATATTGAATTCTGGCAGATTTAGCAAACCAAAACACTTACAAGGAAGAAGTGAGTCAATTCTTGTATTTAGAACAGAATATAACACACAGAAAGTGCTCATTAATGGGAGCAATTATTATTAATTTTAATTAATAATAATTAAATAATAATAAAATATTGTTATTTTTACAAAAGTACAGTTATTGTTCCCACACCTTTCTGGTATTTGGTGGAACTCTGGTGTGACTTCAGACACTACTTCCTATAGGAATTTATGAGCTTTGGAATATGAGATTGGCAACATTGTGAGACATATTTACATATTTCATAATGGCAATGTGAACACTGGCTTACAATGCTCTTCTGCAATTCATCATGAACTCTGGAAAGAATTGTATTGTGTTCCAATACTATATCTTGTAGATTTTCTTTTTTGTTTTTGGTTGACAACAGGGTGTATTTAAAATATATTTATAAATTTTAAAAGACCTCCTTTTGGGAACAGATTATTTCTACTTTATGGAGAAATAATTCAGTAATAGTGAACTTCTCACAGAAAAGTTTTTACAATCTTAAAAAAGAATCCTGAAAATAGATACATTAGCCTTGAGAATATCTTTGACCTATATAAATGCCAATAATTAAAATTCCAAAGAAAATATGTTATACATTTTAAACATTTGATAATATGTTGATCGAGGATCCCATAATCCTATTTGTTATCATGGTAACAACTTTCTTTCTCATATTTCCTTCTGACACCAAGGAAGAAGGCTATATAACACCATATCAAGCAAGTTTGGTTTTTCTTTGGAGTAGTCAGAAAAGTCTCCCTTTCCCTCTTCAACCTCCCTCAAGCTGCATTCTGTGGAGAAGATGAGCACCATGTTGTTCCAGAGCCCAAGGCTTTTTAAAGCTGCAGTAACATTTCCCGCTGCTTCATCCATAAGGGACATCATTACTGCATACTGTGCCTGTTCTTATCTTGGATAAAGTTGTATGGCTTCAAGTATTCCTCAGGAACCTTAAGAGGCTCATGCACAGACCTGAGAGCAATGTAGAGAAATACACGTTTCTCTGGTGAATGACTGGCTATTAGGGCTGCAGACCTTTCAGTAAATGTTTGTTAAATACATATTTTTATATCCTGTTGCAACTTCTTCACCATCTTGAAAATCAAGAGCACATCATATGAGATTCAGGGCCTTGATTAATGCACAACGGCTCACAGGAATATTAATCTTCACTACCCAGGAGATATCCAAAGTAGGTACCAAATCCTCAATGGGTTAGAAGGCATTTTTTCCGGTACAGTCCCAAGTGCCAATTTCAGATCATGTGTGTGATGTAGCCTGCTTCTTTCAGAAGCTGGGGCATGAGTTTTTCATCCAGAGAAACACAGCTATGCTGAAAAGGCCAGATTATTTGGTGCTGCAAACTCAACCCATATGGATCTGGTACCTGTCGGTGAGCAGCTGGCTCAGTGATGGTGCGCACAGCGACTGTGTGTAGTAATTGTCCAGGAGCACCCACCAGCATGTCCAGTTGTGGCATGTGGATGCTAAAGCCATGGAAACCCACGTCATTCCAGTCCAGGGCAGCTGCCAGCATGAAGGCAAGGTGGGACAGCTTGTTGGTCATGGTACCCAACTCTGCAGAGGCAGCAGCAACTCCTGTGGTGCCCCAGCCCCTGGGACCACTTATAGAATCAGGAATGGGTGACCTAGGCCCGTCCAACCCCAGTACCATAGTTCTGCAGAGAAGAACCCCTGAGATTCCAGCTACCTAGCTCCAAAACTATTGATGGATGAGGTCAAGGCCCGAATCTTTCCCACTGATGAACTTTGCACTTTGGCATCCCGGTGCTCATTGAAATGGGAAGTTAGCCCCATGAACAATTTATTCCATTTTAACCCAAGGCTATTTTTGCCTACTCTGTATCTTTACAAGCCTCACTGAAGCTCCACACTCCTGCAACATCAATTGCCTAATCTCTGTCCACATTCTATCCCCTGGTACCTGTGCTTTCAAATTCAATTCTCAACATTTGCTCATTATAGTAATTTTATATTAGTGATGTCTTGCAATATTTGTCCCTTCCTTTCTGGCTTATTTCACTCAACATAACGTTCTCAAGTTTCATTCACCTAATTGGATGCCTCAGACTTCTTTCCTTCTTGCAGCCATTTGATATTCCATTGTATGTATACCCCAGTTTGTACTTTCATTCACCCACCAATGAACCCTTAGGCCACTTGCGTTTATTGCAAATTGTGAATAGTGCAACCATAAGCACCAGTGTATAAATGTGTATTCATGTCCCTGCTTTCATTTCTTCCAAGTATATACCAAATAACTGGGTTGCAGTGTCATATGGCAACCCCGTACTTAGCCCTCTGGGGAACCACCACACTGCCCTCCATGGGAACTTCACCATTTTCACCATTCTACTTCCCTACCATCAGTGAATAGGTATATCTCTCTTATCTTTCACAGCACTAGTGTATTTTCATTTACTTTTCAACAGCTTTGTTCACACACCATGCAATCCATCCTGAGTGGCCAATCAGTAGTTCCCAATATAATCACATAATTTTTCTTTCACAACCACAATCTAAATGAGAACAATTCCATTTCTTCAGCAAAAAAAGATAAAAGAATAAAGAATAAAAGAGAATAAAGTAAAAAGTAAAATAAAATAAAACAGAGAAACAAGAATCTCACCCCTCCTTTATATCCCCCTCTGTTGACAATAGCTTTGGTGTATTGCCTTTCCTAGAATTAATGGAAGAATATCACAATATAATTGTTAACTATAGACCCTAGTTTTCATTGATTGTATTTTTTTCCCATATACCATCCATTTTCAACACCTTGCAATGTTTACATTCACTTGTTCTTCATCATATAAAAACTTTCTTATATTTCTCCATTTAATCACCATCATTGTCCATTCTAGTTTTTGCTAAGTTATACAGTCCCAGTTTTATCCTTTATCTTTTCTTATGACATGCATGCCCCTAGCTTTACTCTTTCAACCATACTCACTCAGCTTTTTTCATTATACTTCCAATATTGTGCTCCCATCACATATACTGTGCTATCCATTTCTGGATCTTTACACTCAATCCTGTTGAACATTCTGTACCCCTTCAAAGGCCCAACCTTTAACCTCTTTCTACTTGCTGATAACCCATTTTCTTAATTTGAACTGTCAAAGTTTGTTCATTATAGCTGGTTCATATTAGTGTGACCATACAGTATTTGTCCTTCTGTTTCTGGGTAATTTCCTTCAACATAATATCCTCAACATTCATCCACATTGTTATATGTTTCATGACTTTATTTAGTCTTACAGCTCCATAATATTCCATTGTATGCTCACACCACAGCTTGTATATCTGCTTGTCTGTTTATGGGCATTTGTGCTGTTTCCATCACTTTGCAATTGTGAATAATGCCACCCTAAACAGTGGTTTACAAATGTCCATTCATATTCTAGCCTTCAGTTCCTCCAAGTATATACCTAATAATGAGATTGCTGGATCATATGGCAATTCTATACTTAGCTTCCTGAGGAACCACCTAACTGCTTTCCAGAGTGGTTGCACTATTCTGCATTCCCACCAACACTAGTAGATTCTGTTTTTTTGATAATGGCCAATCTAGTAGATGTGAGATGATATATCATTGTGATTTTAGTTTATGTTTCCCTAGTAGCTTATGAAGTTAAACACCTTCTATTATGTTTTTGAGACATTTGTATCTCCTCTTTGGAAAAATGTCTGTCCATGTCTTTTGCCCATTTTTAAATTGGGCTGGTTAACTTTTTGTTCTTGTGTTGCAGGATCTCTTTGTATATTCTGGATATAAAACCTTTATCTGATATGTGCTTTCCAAATATTGTCTCTCATTGTGTAGGCTGCTGTTTTACTTTCTTGACAAAGTCCTCTGATGCACAGAAGTTTTCAATTTTGAGGAGATCTAATCTATTTCTTCTTTTATTGCTCATGCTATGGGTATAATTTATAGGAAACCACCTCATATCACAAGATCTTTAAGATATATCCCTGCATTATCCTCTAAAAGTTTTATGGTCTTATCTCTAATGTTTAGGTCTTTGACCCATTTGACTTAATTTTTGTACAAAGTGTGAGACAGGGGTCCTGTTTTGTTCTTCTGGATGTGAATATCTTCTTCAAGCACCATTTGTTGAAGAGGCTGCTCTGTCCCTGTTGAGTCAACTTGAGCACCTTATTGAGGATCCATTGTCAATAGATAAGAGGATTTATTTCTGAACACACAATTCAATTCTTTCAGTCAGTATAACTATGTTTATGCCAGTACCATGCTGTTTTGACCACTGTAGCCATAATAAGCTTTAAAGTCAGGAAGTGTGAGACCTTCCACTTCATTTCTGTTTCTCAAGATATTTTTAATTATTCAGAACACCCTGCCCTTCCAAATAAATTTGGTTATTGTTTTTTCTATTTCTGCAAAGTAGGGTGCTGGGATTTTAATTGGTATTGCACTTACTCTGTAAATCAGTTTGGGGAGAATTGACATCTTAACCATATTTTGTCTTCCAATCCATGTACACAGTATGTCCTTCCATTTATTTAGGTCTTCCTGGATTTTTTTTCCAATTTCTTTTGTTGTTTTCTGTGTTTAGATCTTTTCTGCCCATCATTAAACTTATTCCTAAACATTTGATTATTTTTGTTGCTATTGTAAATGTATTTTTTTCTACATTTCCACCTCAGATTGCTCCTTATTAGTGTATAGGAACACTACTGATTTTTGTGTGTTGAACTTGTGTTCTCCCACTTTGCTGTACTTGTTTATTAGCTCTTGTAGCTTTATTGTAAATTTTTCAGAATTTTCTACATGTAGGATCAGGTCATCTGCAGACGGTAAAGGTTTTCCATCTTCCTGTAAAATTTGGATGACTTTTATTTTGTTATCTTTTCAAATTGTTCTAGCTAGAATTTCCAGCACAATGTGCAATAACAATGGTGACCATGGGCATCCTTGTCTTGTTCCTGATCTTAAAGGGAAAGTATTCATTCTTTCCACATTGAGTATGGTGTTGGCTGTGGTTTTTCATATATTCCCTTTATCATGTTGAGGAAGTCTCCTTCTGTTCCTATCCTTTTGAGTGTTTTCATCAAGAAAGGATGCTGAATTTTGTCAAATGCCTTTTTGCATCAATTAAGATGATCATGTGGATTTTCCTCTTTAATTTACTGATAGGGTGTATTATATTAATTGATTTTCTTGTGCTGAACCAGACTTGCATACCTAGAATAAAACTTACTTGGTCATGGTATATAATTTTTTTAATGTGCTGCTGGATTCAATTTGGAATTATTTTGTTTAGGATTTTGCATTCATATTCATTAAGGAACTTGGTCTGTTAATTTCTTTTCTTATAGTAGATTTGTCTGGCTTTGGTATTAAGGTGAAGTTGACTTCAGAGAATGAGTTGGGTAGCTTAACCTTGTCTTCAAAATTTTTGAAGAGTTTGAGCAGGATTGGTACTAATTCTTTCTTGAATGCTTGGTAGAATTCATATGTGAAATCATCTGGTCCTGGACTTCTCTTTTCTGGGAGTTTTTTAATGACTGATTCAAATTTTTTTTAATTGTGATTCATTTATTGAGGTCTTCTATACTTCCTTTTTCTTAAATTCAATTTTATTGAGATTGTTCACATACCATACAATCATCTAAATTGCACAATCAGTTGTCCACAGTACTATCATACTGGTGTGCATTCATCACCACAATTAATATTGTTTTCAATTTTTAGACCATTGTCATTACTCCAGAGAAGAAATAAAAACAAAAAAGAAAATTCAAATCCTCTCATACCCCTAACCATCCCTGCTCCATTTCTGACTCATAGTATTGGTACAGAACATGTGTTACTGTTGATGAAAGAATGTTCAAATACTACTAACTGTAGTACATACTTTGCAATAGGTATATTTCCCCCATATACCCCTCTATTATTATCTTCTAGTTACAGTGTCATACATTTGTTATAGTTCATGAAAGAGATTTCTAATACTTGTACAGTTAATCATGGACATTGTCCAACACAAGTTTCATTGTTTTATACATTCCCATATTTTAACCTCCAACTTTCCTTCTGACTCCAAGCTTCCCCTTTCTACCACATTCACACACCTTTCAACACTGTTAGTTATTCTCACAATAATGTGCTGCTGTCACTTCTGTCCATTTTGAAACACTTAAATTCAACCTTGTTAAACATTCTGAACATAGCAAGCAACCACTCCCCATTCTTTAGCCTTGTTCTATATCCTGGTAACTTATATTTCATGTCTATGAATTCACATATTATAATTAGTTCATATCAGGGAGACCATACAATATTGGTTCCTTTGTGTCTGATATATTTCACTCAACATAGTGCCATCAAGGTTTCTTCATCAACATGATTTTTTTTTTTTTAAAGATGGTTTTGTTCACCCACCATACATTCTGTCTTCAGTAAACAATTGATGGTTCCCTGTATAATCATGTATTTATGCACTCACCACCATCAACACTATCTGTACAAGGTCATCTCCATTTCTTCCACAAAGAAGGAGGAAGAGTCAAAAAAAGTAGAAAGACAAAAGAAAAAGAAAAAAATGACAGCTAAAAAGCAACAAAAGGAAAAATAGAATTAAACTAACGTACAATAAAAGAGTCAGACCAACATCACCAATGCCAAGAGTCCCATACCCCTCCATTATATCCCCCACTTATAGGCATTTAGCTTTGGTATATTGCCTTTGTGACATTAAAGGAAGCATAATACAATGTTTCTGTTAATTCTAGCTTCTAGTTTGAATTGATTGTATTTTCCCCAATAAAACCCCCTTTTTAACACCTTTCAAGGTTGACATTCATTGGTCCTCCCTCATGTAAAAACATATTTGTACATTTTATCACAATTGTTGAGCACTCTAGGTTTCACTGAGTTATACAGTCCCAGTCTTTATCTTTCCTCTTTCCTTCTGGTGTCCCATATGCTCCTAACCTTCCTCTTTCATCTGTACTCACAGTCATCTTTGTTCGGTTTACTTATATTTTTGTGTTACCATCACCCACGATTGTGTTCCAAACCTCTCACTCCTGTCATTTCCTGTCTGCTATAGTGTTCTCTTTAGAATTTCCTGTAAAGCAGTATCTTGTTCACAAAATCTCATTGTCTGTTTGTAAGAGAATGTTTTAAACTCTCACTCATATTTGAAGGATAGTTTTGCCAGATATAGGATTCCTGTTTGATGGTTTTTCTCTTACAGCATCTTGAATATATCACACCACTTCCTTCTTGCCTCCATGGTTTCTACTGAGAAATCTGCACATAGTCTTATCAGGTTTCCTTTGTATGTGATGGATCACTTTTCTCTTGCTGCTTTCAGTATTCTCTCTTTGTCTTTAATGTTTGATAATCTGATAATAAGTGTCTTGGCATAGGTATATTCAGATCTATTTTGTTTGGGGTATGCTGCACTTCTTGGATCTGTAATTATATGTCTTCAATAGGAGATGGGAAATTGTCATTGATTATTTTTCCTATTATTGCTTCTGCCCCTTTTTCCCTTCTCTTCTCCTTCTGGGGCACCTAAGACATGTACATTCATGGGCTTCATGTTGTCAATTTTCTGAGACATTGCTCATATTTTTCCATTCATTTTCCTATCTGTTCTTTTGTGTGTAGGATTTCAGTTATCTTGTTCTCCAGTTCCTGAGTGCTTTCTTCTGCCTCTTGAAATCTGCTGTAGTATGTCTCCATTATGATTATTTATTTCTTCTGTTGTGACTTTCATTTCCATATATTCTGCCAGTAGTGTTTTTCAAACTTTCAATTTCTACCTTATTTTCACCCAGTGTTTTCTTTATATCCTTCATTTCTTTTGCCATATTTCCCCTGAACTCATTGACTTGGTTTTTGAGTTGATTTAGCATATTTCTTTGAAAATCTTTAATTGATTGTTTCATTAAAGTGAAACAATATCTCAACTGTATCTTAATTGAGATGTAAGTTTGTTCCTTTGACTGGGCCATGTCTTCCTTTTTCCTAACGTAATTTGAAGTTTTCTGTCGTCTAAGCATCGGGTTTCCTTGTTCACCCCAATCAGATTTTCTCAGGACAGAATGGGTTCAGGTCTGAGAATGGGGCTGTATTCATTGTCAAATTTCTCTGAATGTGCATCTTAGAAGTTTGACAGTTTCCTGTAAGGCCTCTAGCTGCTCTGCTTTTCCTAACCTGCCCAGTAGGTGGCACCTGTCAGCCTGTCACTCCCAACTGGTATTAAGGATTTGTGGTCCCTTTAATTCTTAGCTTAGGTTGTTTCTGTTTTGACAGTTTTCACCTAGGCCCTGGGGTCTGTTTTCTGTAGGGAGGGCTGGCACTAGAGGGGAGCCCTGCCTCCTTCCTCTTGAGGAAGATACACCTGCTAGGGAGCTATCTTCTGCATTTGAAATACTCCTTTGTCCTCTCTGACTGTGTTAACTCCACCCCTGTCTGGGTCAGAGAACTGCATACTGAAAATGACTGAGGCTCTCTCCACTAAGCCACTCAGGTTGAGAGAGAGAAAAAAAAGAAAACACCCTTTCAGAGCCAGTCCATGCCCCCCTACCCCCCAGTTTTGCCCTTTGGTCAGAGAGAGCCCCTGGTCTTCTGTGCTCCCTTTCCCAGGGCACAGGCATTTTATGGCTAAGGTCAGTCTCTAAAACCCTCTGCATTTTTCTTCATTTTTTTTTTCCATCAGCCCCAACTCCTTTCCACTGGGAACAACCTCTGGGCACTTTGCTGCTTGTTATGGGGTTTGACTATGTTTGTAGCTTGTATTCTGCTGTCCACATTTGTCAATTACAACCCCAGCTGGAGCTGGGCTGGGATATAGTCACTTGATGTGGGAATGCTTGTTTCTACCACAGGAAGGTCCTGCAGCTCAGCTTGTCATGGGGGAGGGTGCTCCCAGCATGGTTCTGCAGTTTTTACTTACAGCTTTTATGCTGAGATCTCAGCCATTCCACCCAATCCATTTTGGTGTACCATGTGTGGATAGTCACAGTTGTGTCCCAGCAGTTGTTCCAGATTATTCACTAGTTTTCCTGGTTGTTTATTAGTTGCTCTAGGGGACTAACTAAATTCCACACCTCTCTATGCTGCCATCTTGCCCCTGTATCTTCCTTCTGTTTCTTCTTGTGTCACTGTTTGTTGTTCATGCTTTTCTAGGAAGTTGTCCATTTTGTCCAAGTTGCCTAGTTTGTTAGTGTATAGTTGTCCATAGTACCTTCTCATTATCTCCTTTATTTCTGTGAGTCTTTAGTTATGTGTCCCCTCCCATTTATGATTTTATTTATTGCATCCTTTCCTTTTTTTTTCTTTGTCAGCCTGGCTAAGGGCCCACCTATTTTATTGATTTTCTCAAAGAGCCAACTCCTGGTTTTGTTGATTTTCTCTATTGATTTGTGTTCTCAATATTACTTATTTCAGCACTAATTTTTGTGATTTTTTCCTTCTCTTTGCTTCTGGGTGAGTTTGCTGTTCTTTCTTAAGTTCTTCCAGGGAAGATGTTAAGTCCTCAATTTTTGCTCTTTCATCATTTTTAATATAGGCAATAAGGGTGATAAATTTCCCTCTCAGCATTGCCTTTGCTGCATTCTATAAGTTTTGATATGTTGTGTTCTCATTTTCATTTGCCTCAAGATACTTACCAATTTCTCTTACAATTTCTTCCATGACCCAAGGGTTGTTTAGGAGTGTGCTGTTTAACCTCCTTATACTTGTGAATTTTCCTGTCTTCTGCCTGTTATTGAGCTCTAACTTCATTCCATCATGATCTGAGAAATTGTTTTGTAAAATTTTGCTCTTTTTAAGTTTATTAAGACTTCCTTTGTGATCCAACATGTGGTCTATTATGGAGAATGATCCATGAGCACTTGAAAAATATGTATATCTTGCTGTTGTTTTGTGTAATGTTCTATTGAACTGTTAAATCTAGTTCATTAATCATTTTATTCAGTGTCTCTGTTTCCTTATTGATCTTCTGTCTAGATGCCCTATCCTTTGATGAAAGTGGTATAATGAAGTCTGCAACTACTATTGTAGAAGTGTCTACTTCTCACTTCTGTTTTGTCAGTGTTTGTCTCATGTATTTTGTGACACTATGGCTCAGTGCATAGATATTTATGATTACTATGTCTTCTTGATGGATTCTCCCTTTTATTAATATATAGTGTCTTACTTTGTCTCTTTTAACAGTTTTACATTTGAAATCTACTTTGTCTGATATTAATTAGCATAGCTACCCCCACTCTTTTCTGGCTGTTGCTTTCATGAAATATCTTTTCCCAACCTTTCATTTTCAACCTGTTTTTGTCCTTGGGTCTTAAGTGAGTTTCTTGTAGACAGCATATAAATGGATCCTGTTTTTTTAAATCCACTCTGACGATCTATGTCTTTTGATTGGGGAGTTTAGTCCATTACCATTTAATGTGATTACTGCAAAGGCATTACTTTCTTAAACCATTTTTCCTGTTGGATTTTATATGTCTTATCTTTTTTTTTTTTTTTTCCTTTCTACCCTTTTAGCTACCTTTACTGCTAATCTTCATGTCTGTACTCTCTCCAATCTTCTCTCTCCTGTTTTTTTTTTTTTTTTTTTTTTTTTTTTCCTATCTGTCTGCAGCACTCTCTTTAGTATTTCTTGTAGAGTAGGTCTCCCATTCATTAACTCTCTCAGTGTCTCCTTATTGGTACATATTTTGAACACTTGCTCATTTTTGAAGGACAGTTTTCCTGGATTTATGATTCTTGGTTGGTAGTTTTCTCTTTCAGTGTCTTGAATATGTCATACCACTGTCGTCTTGCCTCAATGGTTTCCGCTGAGATATTTTCATTTAGTCTTATAAAGTTCCCTTATATGGAGTGGATTGCTTTTCTCTAGCTGTTTTAAGAATTCTCTTTGTCTTTGACATTTGGAAATCTGATTAGTAAGTTTTTTGGAGTAGGTACATTTGGAAGAATTCTATTTGAGGTACTATGTGCTTCTTGGACCTGTAATTTTATGGTTTTCATGAGAGTTAGGACTTTTTCATTGATTATTTTATCTATTATTCTTTCTGCCCCCTTTTCCCTTCTCTCCTCCTCCTCAGACACCATGACACATATATTCATGTGCTTCAAGTTGTCATTCAGTTCCCTGAGACCCTACTTGTATTTTTTCATTCTTTTCCCTGTTCTTTTGTGTGTAGTATTTCAGATGTCCTGTTCTCTAGCTCTCTAATCCTTTCTTCTGCCTCTTCAAATCTGCTGTTCTATGCCTGCATTGTTTTTTGTTTTTTTTTTTGATCTCTTCTATTTCATTCCCATAAGTTCTGCAATTTGTTTTTCAAGCTTTTGAGTTCTTCTATATGGAAACCCTGTGTCTTCTTTATATCTCTTTTGCCACATTTTCTTTTAATTCTTTGACTTGATTTAGAAGATTTGTCTGAATATCTTGATTACTTGTTTCATCTCCTGAATCTCATTTAATGTGTTAATTCCTTTGATTGGGCCATATATTCTTGTTTCCTGATATGACTTATGATTTTTTCCTGTCTAGGAATCTGATGTTCTGTATTAGTTTATTTTGGAGGTCATTTTATATCTTTTGCCTAGGATTTTCTTATCGGTCATCTTTGTTCTCTATCTGTTTTTTGGTTCTCTCACAGGCCAGTTGTTAGTTTGGCTCTGCACCACAGTCTTCCCCCAAAATCAGGTGCCCACAGTGGCCTGCCACAGGAGTTGGATGTAGACACTAGGCACTGTGGCAAGTTCACTTTTTGTGTTAAAAAACTGCATGCTTCCAGTGGTGCTATGTTTTCCACTGGCCAGCAAGTCCTGGGTTTGTTTTACAGCTTGCTTTAACAGCTGGATCATCTGTATTTCTCAGCCAAAACATGGTCAGGTTTGCATGCAGTCCATGTAGACCATCTCCTCTCAACCTAAGAAATAGTCTGCAGCATCTTTTAAAAAGTGTTTCAATTCTGTTGCACATTCCAGTACATCAAGCAGATGGTGCTGTTTGGTAACATACTCATCCTCAGGAGTTGCTTTGCTTCTGAGCACAGGCTGTGTTTGCACAGTTGAGCTGAATCTGTGGGATTCTATGCCTTCCCTTTGCCAGGCAAAATCTGATTTGATGTGGGGCTCCACTTGTATCAGAGGACTCCCCCAGATGACCCAGTCCTCCAGCCATCCCCCAGGCAAGGAAACAGCCACTTGCTTCAGCTTCCCTCAAGGGTGGGTAAAATAATTTTAGACCCAGGGCTGGAAACACAGTCTCTGTCTACATTTTCTCAGACACTTTGTCCTTCACTGGCCTGGTGCATGAAATTGCCTCCCCCATCACCTGTGTCTTCAAATAGTAGGGGTCTGTCTCACTGCTGTGAGAGATTTTATAGTCTGTATCCCCAGTGGGAGGGGTCCTGTCTGCTGTTTCTGTGCCTTTCCTATGCTGAGATTGAGTGAGAGGGAAGGCAGAATTCCAGCTGGTCAGGGACAGAAGATTCCTACATGATTATTTCTTCTCTTTCTTCAACTCAGCATTTCCAGGGTCCTTCTCCAGTCTATATCTTTCTTCAGTATTCTGAACAACTCATAATTGTCCTTTTTTTGTTGAATCTCTGGGGGAAGTTTCAGTAGCTATTTACATTGCCATATTGATGATGTTACCCTATCTCATAGATTTTTATCCCTGTTCATATTGCATAGATATCAATAATTTCTTCTGTCCCAAGATAGGGTAATTTTTTTGATAACTTTTTGCTATGCCACAGAAATAAATGGTTGTTTAAGAAACCTAAAGGAACATGGAACATAGGGACACACAAAAATACATAAATCTTGCAACATTTTCCAACACAGAATCTTCAAAAACATGGAAAGTAATGCCTGTTCCACAGGTAGGTTGGTTGGACTAAACTCTGGTTATTTAATAATGGATATGAATGATATTTAGGGGAGCTTGATGGTGGTTTTCATTTTTTCCTCAAGGTTAATTAAATATTCTCACACATTAGAGGAGAGAGAATTGTAAAGGAGGAATTGAATTAGGCAGAGAGTTTCTCATAAATCTCTAATCTAGCTGTCTTTTCATTAAAGAATGCTTAAAGAGAAGACTTTTTTGAGTACACCTTCATGAAAACATTTTTGTCTTTGAGTATTATGAAATAGTCTATAATGAAACTTGGAACAATTTAGTCTGTAGAACCAAATATCCCATAACAGCTATTAAAATTAGAAAACAGTAGAAGTGAAATAGAAAGCATGCATTATTTGTTCTTTTCCTTTGGTATCTTACACTAACTCCACCCATAGAAACTGGAGGAGAAAGCATAGTTTCTTCTGACAGTCACCTTGTTGCTGAAGGTAGCAGTAAGAGACCCAGGTATGTGATAAACCTCTGAAGTGGAAAGGAGAAGAATCATTTTGGCCTTGTGTAACACACTATGAAATGCCTTTTGATGGCAGGGCTTCTCACATTTAGTACAATATTGACATTTTGTACCAGAAAATTCTTTGTTGCAGGAACCGTCTTGTATATAAATTGTAGGGTGTTTAGCAGAATCCATGACCTCTACCCACCAGATGCTATTCATATCACCCAATTGTCATAATCAAAAATGTTCCCAGATATTGCTGATGACCCTTGAGTAGTAAAGTCACTCCTTTGTGAGAACCACTGCTTCATGGGTATGCAACAAATCAACCTTTAATATTGAAAACAGCAAAAGATTTTCAATATTATGTACTACTTTGAACTCAAGAAAAGTTAACTAATTCAAGTATCTTGATCAGGGAATAGAGAAAACAATTTCATCAAAATCATTTTTGTTTTCAGGCAGGGATTTCTCTAGCATGTCTCCTCTACCTTGTCTAAATTAGCCAAAGAATGGAGTAAATACTTGGTTGTGTTGATGTCTAATCCAGATTCTCCCCTGCCACCCCCTTCCTAGTAATTCAACTGTTGCCTCTAGAATCCTTGCCTGTATGTACTAACCAAGAGACAGGGAGGGAGAAGGTCCTTACTCTCTATTTGCATTGTCTGTGCTCTATGACTTAATGGAATCTGCCTCTGATTAAAGAAAAACCCTACTCTCTTTCCCCACTGCACTCCGTTAACACTTATGCTTTGTGAGAATTCAGGCAAATTTATATACTCCTCATTAAAACAAAATGGAGATACAGTATTTACATTTCAAAGATGTTGTAAGGATTAAATATACAATGCAGCTGATGTATGCATGCATAATATTGTCTGTGCAATCTGCGTTACTGTTTTTTAACTTGCAGTTTTATCACAGTAATTTTTATGCTCACTAAAAATTCTTCAAAATTATTACCTTAATAGCTTCATAGTTTTCCATTATATGTATGTGCCATAGACTTGACCATTTACCTCTTTTTGACACTTAGTTTACTTTGAGTTTCTAACAGCATAAATAATAGTGCAATGCCTCTTTAGATATTTTGTTAATACTTTTCTATTCACATCTTTGATCAGTTCTTCCAACAGATTGAAAAGAGTGAAATTAATTTGTCAAAAATGTCTTAAGGATTCAGGGTCATAGTTACAAGAAGGTTCATGGTCAAAGGGACATATTTAAGAGTATCCAATTCCAAAAACTGAAGAACATAATTAACAAAATCACCATGTTCATGTTGTAGAACATTGATAGTATAGAGTATAAAAGCTATTTTCTACATATGCAGATATCAATACAAAATGAAAACTCTTGGTTTAGCAATCCTATGTCAGTATTTATCCCATCATTGTAATGGAAAGCTCAGGAAAGTGTATTATGTATTATAAACATTATTTTCTAGAATCCCAGTTTTAGGTAATTGCAAAATTGTGGAAGATGAGTTTAAAGACTCTTAGAGGATACTGTAGTTGTGAATGTTTTTAATGACTTTGTGTGATCTGTGAACTAAACTGTGAGCCTTGTTCATCTGTATTCTACTAATTCTGAACTCATCCTAAACTTCAAAAAAGCAATGTCCTATAACTTTGTTGCCAAAATTGACTCTCCTGATTAATCTCATGTCTGTTTTTAAGAGAGAGCAAAAATTGAATTTTGGATCATACAACTGACAATGACTTTTAGTTTAGTTGTTTTTTTTTTTTTTTTAATTTCTTTTTCTGAACCCCAAACAAATTGGGGACATGGAAAAAGGGAAACTGCAGTACAGTGTCAGAGTTCATCCTCCTGGGATTATCAGATCTCCCTGAGCTGAGTGTCTTCCTCTCCCTGGTGTTCCTTCTCATCTGTGGAGTCACAGTGATGGGCAACCTGGGCATGATCACAGTGATCCAGGTCAGCTCTCAGCTTCACACCCCCATGTACTTTTTCCTTAACTGCTTGTCCTCTGGATTTCTGCTGCTCCACCACCATTGTGCCTAAGATGCAGCCAATATCTTAAGTAAAGACAAAGCTATTTCCTTCCTTGGTTGCATGTACAATTCTATTTATTTGTACTTATGCATTCACTGAAGTTTTCCTGCTGGCTGTGATGGCTTATGACTATCTTGTGACCATTTGCTATCCACTGCTTTACATGGTTATCATGTCCCAGAAGCTCTGTTTGGGACCTGATGTCTGTGTGCTATCTCTGTGGAGTAGTGTGTTCTCTGATTCACATATGCTTAGCTCTTGAGATCCCATCCTATAGATCAAATGTGATTAACCTCTTCTGCAATGTGTTCCCTGTCCTATCTTTTGCTTGCTCTGGTGTGTCTATGAATGAATTGGTTGTGTCAATGTGACACTTTCAATGAGATTGTCACCATAATGATCATCCTCACTTCCTATTTGCTTATTCTCTTCATCATCCTGAGGATGTGCTCTGCAGAGGGAAGGCATAAAGCCTTTTCCACCTATGCCTCCCACCTCACAGCCATCACTGTTTTCCATGGAACAATGCTTTTCATTTATTGCAGGTCCAGTTCTGACTACAGTCTGGAAAATGATAAAGTGGCTGTGTTGTTCCATACTGTAGTGATTCTTATGCTGAACCCCTTGATCTATAGCCTGAGGAACAAGGACATGAAAGTACCTCTCAGGAAAATTTGGGTTCCAAAATATCTTCTTAGAGAATGTTTCTTTTAACAAGACTCAAGTTTCCAAAGTGGAGGATGGTGGAGAGGTGTAGAGATAGATTGTAGTGTAGAGTTGAGGGAGCAATAAGTTGCTAGGTCATTATGAAGACCCTTTTTGTTTTGCATATTTTTGTGCCTTTTCAAGTTCCATCAATTGGATTAAGCATATTTCAAAATATTCATTCCAAACTTTGCTCTTCTTCAAACTGTTTTGTTTTAACTGAATATGGGAAATAGCCTGGCTAACACATTGACATTTAAACTGCTATAAAAATTTCATAAATCAAAAGAATAACTAATGAGAATGGAAACTATTATTCTTTTCAAAATTAAATTATTTTTCCACTACATATATATATATATATAATTGTTTGTATAACCATTATTATCACTAGCAGAATTTCTGAATCTTCTCCATTGACCTTTTACTTCTTGTCTTCCCAGTTACTCTGCAATCTAAGCATAGTGGATTAAATTCTTCCTGTAGCTCATAAGTGGACTTCCTAGTCTCTGCTCATGTTCTTTGCATGTGTCTTGCTTTCTGAATTGCTCTTTCTTCACCCTTTATCATCATGCCTAAACCACACTGCTCCACTCGGTCACAATTAATACACACCAGTTGATGATGTAATTGTACTTCCATTATGTTTCGTGTGAGTTTCTACATTACATTTCCATTTTTAAAGGAAGACTCTCTCTATCAATAATTACATGAGGAAAGTAAGAAGCTTGAGTTCATGAAAATATGGCTTGGGGTTTTGATCATTATTTTTTTCATTTGGTAAGTAATTTAAACTCTCCAAGCCTCAGTTTTCTGAAATTAAATACTGTATAATACTTCCAACCTCACAACTTTATATTGATGTTAAATTTTGACAACTTATTTGACATATGGGAGCTCACTCAGTAGTGGAGATACTTAGTTAATATAAATTCAACTTGTGTCTGAGGCCTGGGGTTATCTATCTTTTTCTCTTTCACTGCCATTAGCATACTGTTTGTTTTTTTTAATTTTTATTTCACTAAATGTATGAATGAATAAAATTGATGAGTAAATACTATGCATATCATACATAGTATATGAACTTAGAGCACTGTACTGACTTTCAAGAATTGTGAATTAGCTTAAAATTGTCCCACATTGTCATGAGTTTTATACCATTTAGGGCCCATTCAATAAATCAAATCCCTAGAGGCATTTAATACATGAAATTTTAGGTGCTATAAGGCTGAAAGAGCACAAAGGGAAACTATGTATTAATTTAAGGATTATTAACTGCAGAAAACAGCTGATGTAATTGTTACTGGGAGACCATAAGGAAGAAGTATTTTTACCAGAATCTCAGAGCTTGGAGGAAGCTCTGTGCTCAGCTGCTAAGTCATGAGGAAGGGGCCTGGCTACCAGGGTGTCTGAGCCTCTGAGGATGGGTTAGGCCTCAGCAGTCTTCAGACTTCTAGTGGCATATCCATCTGGACTTTTGAACATCCAAGTCTCCTGCTCTGACTTCTGAAGTCAGTAGTAAAATGAGAAGCTATGATTAGTCAGCACTTAGTGTCTATTTCTGCTGGATTCACCTAAAGAGTGACTTGGTAAACAGGAAGGAATCCCCTTTTCCTCTCCTCTCCACATATTTCCAACCCTCCCATTCTTCTTTCCCCCTCCACCTCCAGTTCCTCCACTTAGCAGAAACCAACAGGAAGACAGGTAGCAAAATGTATGGGGAATGTACTGTGCAGAGTCCTTGAAACCTCATCACAACACAAAGAATGTAAAGAAGGATGGAAATGAAACAAGGACAACAAAAACAACTTTTGAGGACTAGTAATGGGCAATACAAGAAGAGATAGTTTTTTCATCTTCTCATGTCTTTAGAGTGAATAAATCTCTCTAGACCTGAACTGTTAAGTAATCATCAACACTCTTCAGTCTGTACTTCATTATATTATATCAATACTTTCTAACATTTTTAAACTAAATGTGATGATGGGCTGATGGTGTTTGTCATGGTCACAACCGAGATTTGGTTAAGTGATGTTCTGTGATTCCATTTCAAACAGTAAATCTAATGATTTCCCCACAATTTCCATAGAAAAGCAGCCTTGTATGTTTTCTTGGTTGTCTATATTCATAGATACAAGGATGAATCTCTGTTGGGAAGTTTTATTCAAAGGGAATTTTGGTCATCAGT
Organism: Choloepus didactylus; assembly: GCF_015220235.1. Taxonomy (NCBI): domain Eukaryota; kingdom Metazoa; phylum Chordata; class Mammalia; order Pilosa; family Megalonychidae; genus Choloepus; species Choloepus didactylus. The sequence continues at coordinate 27,636,322 of NC_051312.1, read as the reverse complement.
GGAATGCTCTCTTAGCAGTTGGTGACCTCAGTAATATGATAGAATTGATGTGATGACTCAGCATTAAGTAGGGGTGAGGGAGAGACATACATGACCAAACAACAGGGATGTAGCTGTCACTTTTAACTTTACTTTCTCATTTCATATCTACAGTCATATAAAACAATGTACTCAAAGTTCATGAATCACAAAAAATATATATAAAGACACATTCACTATAATAATATAGTGAATATTTTGGATAAAATAGGGCTTCAGAAAGCTTTCTAATGTACACAAATAGGTGTGAACCTGAAAATTAGGGACAGAGGAAAAAATAAAAGGGGAGAAATTTGTCAAAAGGAATCAAATTTTCCATGACATATTAAATTATTTTCCATGAAATTTCTGTTTAAGCACTTCCCCATAGTTCCACAGAGTATTAATATTTTGATAATTATTTGCAAGACATTTTATATTTTAATAACCCTTATTCCTAAGGAATCTATTTGAAAAATTATAACAATTTGGTATTTGTCATTTAACATTATGCATTATGAATCCTTCTTTTTGTGGTTTACTTTTTTATGAATTTATATTCATTTTTATACTATAAAGAATAGAAGCAGTATGAATGAATTGTGCTCTATTCTACATTCTCTCTTGATTTTGCAAGCTTTTTTTTTAATAGAAACCAAAAACTTAAACCTTAATGTCTTAAATTTATTCATTTATATTTGATTATTTTTTTCACTTAATGGAAATTTGTTGGCTCACAGGTTATTTTTTTTTTCTTTTCAGTTTTATTGAGATATATTCACATACCACAAAAACCATCCAAAGCATACATTCACTGGCTCATAGTATAATCACATAGTGTTGCATAAATCAGCAGCTAAATATTGAGTTGTCTATGACTCAGCAATTCCACTACTTGGTATATACCCAGAAGATCTGAAAGCAGGAACATCAACAGACATTTGCACATTGATGTTCATAGCAGCATTAGTCACAGTTGTCAAAAGATGGAAACAATCCAAGAGTCCGTCAACAGATAAAGGGGTAAACAAAATGTGGTACGTACCTATGATGGAATATTATGCAGCCATAAGAAGGAATGAAGTCCTTAAGCATGTGGCAACATGGATGAACACTGAGGACATAATGCTGAGTAAAAGGACAGATATTGTATGATTTCACTAAATGAACTAACTAGAACATATAAACTCAGAGTCTTAAAATTTAAATACAGGGTACCTAGAAATAGAATCTAGAGAAGGAGAACCAGTTACCTGATATTTACAATATTTAGTGGAATTGCTGGGTCATAGGGCAACTCTATATTTAGAACATTTTCATTGCTCCTGAACAGAAATAAGAATAAAAAATAAAACCTGAATCCTCCTATACCCCTTTACTCTTTATTATTGACCCATAGAATTGGTGTAGTACTTTTCTTACTGTTGAAAGAATATTAAAATATTACTGTTAATTGTAATCCATACTTTTTAATAGCTATGTTTTTCCATAAAACCTTTATTATTTTTTAATTTGCAGTAGTTCATGCAAGAACTTATTTATATTTGTAGTGTTAATCAGTGACATACATGACTTTAAACAAACACTTTCAAACAAATCAGCTACAATATGGCACTATTATTTATAATCACAACAATGAGCTACCATCACCTGTAATCATTCCCAATCATGTAAGTTCAACATTGTTAACAATTTTGCATATATTAGGTAACCACCTCCTCTTCTCTAGATTCTGTCCACCTCTAGGTACACTGTATTTTATATTTTAAGACTCTGAGTTTATATGTTCTAGTTACTTCATATTAGTGAAACCATACAATATCTGTCCTTTTGTGTCTGGTTTATTTTACTCAGCATTATGTCCTCAATGTGATTTTGGTTTGTATTAAACTGATACCTAATCAAGATGAACATCTTTCCATGTGCTTTTTGGCCATTTGTATTTCCTTTTTGGAAAAATGTCTATTCATATCTTGCCCATTTTATAATTGGGGTTTTGTCCTTTAGTTGTGAGCTGCAGGATTTCTTTATATATACTGGATATCAAACCCTTATCAGATGTATGGTTTCCAAATATTCCCTCCCATTGAGTTGGCTGCCACATCTTGACAAAGCCTTTTGACAAAGTCCTATGAAGCACAGATGTATTCAATTTCAATGAGTTCCCATTTATCTTTTTTTTTCTTTTTTCATCTCTTGAGCTTTTGGTTTAAGGTCTAAGAAGCTACCTCCTATCACTAGGTCTTGAAGATGTTTCCCTACATTTTATTCTAGGAGTTATATGTTATTGCTCTTATGTTTAGGCTTTTGATCCACGTTGAGTTAATTTTTGTATAGGGTGTGAGATAGGGGTCCTCTCATTCTTTTCATTATGGATATCCAATTTTCCCAACCACTTTCCTTAGGGAAGAATTTTTTTTTAATAAATTCAAACTTAAAGGTCAGTAGCAAAAATAATACAAACTCCATACACAGAACTCCATCATACCCCAACCCCCCTCCATCAATATACCCAGATCTACCAACTTTAATATATTGTCACTTTATCATTTCTTTCTTTCCATCCCTCCCTATCATCCATCATCTATTGCTCTGTCTTCTGAACATATGAGAGCTAGTTGCACACATCCTTGAACAAATAATATAATTCACATATACATTTCCTATGAACAAAATTATTTATGTAATCACATTGTGTAGTTAAGAAGTTCAAGAAATTTAACATTGGTATAAAGCTTACATTCCATATTTCATTCTTTTCTTATGTCCCAATTGTGTCCTTTTGAGCCTTTTCTACTCTGTTCTTAGATCTCATCCCAGATCATCTATGGAATTTAATGGTCAGATTTTGTGGTGCCATCCCTATTCCTCCATTATGGAAGCTCCTCCTTTCTGCCCTTTTGTATTCTGCCCTCCCCTGTGACTTAAGTCCTCCTGTTGGTCTCTGTGGACTTGGATCTCTGCATCTAGATATAGGTGGGAATCTGTCTCATTGCCATGAGAGATTTTATAGTCTTTGTCCCCATTGGGAGTTGGGAGGAATCCTGGCTGCTGTTTCACTTCCCAAGTTGTGTGGGATTGAGTGAAGGGGAGGGAGGAAGACAGGCTGTCCTGGCATGGAAGTTTCCTACCTGATATTTTTCTCTTTCTTTGATCAGTGTTTGTGTGAGCTTCTCAAATCTATACCTTCCTCCAGAGTTTTGTCCAAGTGAGAATTGTACATTTTTTTCCAATGAATATCAGGGGAGAGATTTTTCATTAGCTGTTTATGTCACCATGTTGATGATATTACCCACCCCTCTATTTGATTTTGTATATATTTGATGAATGAATGTGAACACAGTATTTGTCTAACCCCTTTTCCCAAATTGTATAGTAAATTTTACAGAGCTATTTGTTGAGAATACTTTCCTTTTCTATTGGTTTGGAATATATGATTGTTTGGAATCAATAATGAAATAGTCCATTTTGAAATAGTAATTACTTATATTTCTCCTCTATCTTGGCAAAGGATGATTACATTTTTGTGAAGGGAGAAACAAAATCCTCTTAATTCATATTCTGATGAAATGGAGAACCATACAGTTTAAATGCTCTGACCAATGTTTTAAAATTAGTGGATGACATAATAAAGACATTAATCTGGGGCTTCAACCACAGAGGCAAAAATATTTTTTGATATTTTTTTCTTCTCTAACTTTATTTTCCAAATTGCCCATGGTAGCTCCTGTAGCTGCTACGTAGAGTATAATTTATATCAGTATCACCAAAATTTTAAATTGAAAAAAAGAAAGCCTATCATCTATAGTATATGCCATAGTCATCTGATATACATCATTATTCATTTGAAATACATGGATCATAATATCTTATATAAATTCTTTTTGTCATTGAACTAATATTCAAATTCTACTTACTATCCAGAACTGTGTTACTTATTAATCACACTAGCAAAAAAAAAAAAAAAAATGTAAATCAACATTTTGTTTCCCATGATAATAAATTCTTGTTATTTTTGTCTACATTGAATTATTATTTCAAGTATCATTACTACTATTCAAAAACTTAATTATATTATAAATTTTGATTAAATTTTCAGAGAAACTTACAAAACATGATGGAAATGCCTCTATTAATGATATCAGTGAGACTGATTTATTTTGCCTTTATTTCAAGAAGTCAGGTTATCCATGGACAAATTTCTTATTGTCAGAATAATACAGGTTTCAGCATCCTTAAATTTGATCATATTGAAACAAAGATGAGAAAAGAACTTTGTTGCCTTTTTTTAATAGCAGTATACTCAATTTTTTAACATAATCCACATAATGTGTCAAAATGGTCATACACATTCACTATCAATAAATATTGTAATGATTAATTAATTATGAATATGCCCTTTATTCTTTTTTATTGAGGGCAAATCTGTCCATCTCTTTATCTTCAAATGAATTTTTTTGTGGTCATTTAGAAGCATTAACTCTCTTGGTTTCAAAGATGTTTAGTTTAAAAACAAGTCTTCGGTGAGATTTATTAAATGACAATTTAAAAAGCTTTTTAAAATTTCACTTGCTTGGGTCTTCTTTAGAAAATGCAAGCAAACTTCTGCCTTCAATTTAGGACACAGGAATATAGAAAGAATTTTGTTCCCACTCTTGTATAGTATGTAAAGCTGTTAATCATTAAATAACTGAGGACACTGGGCAAACAAACAATGCTAACATTGAATACCCAATAATAGCAACTACTTCTAGGAGAGGGAGAGGAATCTGGAGAGATAGCCTTTCTTAGGTACAGGTGCAAACAGAAGACCTAAAGTTTGGGGTGGATTAGACATTGTGAATCTTTGACAAACAAGAAAATGTCTTGGGGCATAACCTAAAAATTTACTGACACACTTTGACCTAAAAGTAATCTATATGAGACCAAAAAAGGAAACACTTAGGCATGATTTAAGCTGCCTTGATTGAAGAATTCAAAACTAAAGAAGGCCTCATGAAGATCAGTACATCCAAGTTATCCCTTTGATTTGGCCCACAGGTTTTTACTTATGGAGATTATCACCATTTATAGATTGGTGATAATTTATTTTGTAAATTTTGAGAGGGATGGTGGGAAGGATAACCAGAATATCTCCTCAGTGTTGGATGCATTCTCATTGTAGATCAGTTTTAGGAATGCATTATGTGATAGCTGAACATATGACAAGTGCTTTACAGGAAACGTCTTTTTGTTCATGTACATATTGAAAACACTCTGAGTACACCCAGGGATACACAGATATAAGTTGTAACACTGTGGAACAGATTCACATCATAAATAGGCACATACCTAGAACAGATACATGCAATGGTCTCATTTAATGACTGCCTGCACTGAGGATTCATTAGGGAAAAGGCCCCCCCAGCAGTGACTCCAGGCCATAGGATTGGGAAAACCAAAAGCAGCATGATGATTTGACTTCTGCTTTGGCCAAGTTACACCTCTGTGTGCCTCAGTCAGCTCTGATAGGTGGGTAAACAAAGAACTGATATCTTGTTCATATATTATGATGATTAAACTACTTAATATTGTATAATATTTAAGACTTTTGGGTGGGATTATAAGAAGAGTAAATGAGTGTATACTTGTGTAATAGTTAGGAAAGATTCTAGAACATAAGTGCTCAGTTGTGTCAGCTATAATTTCTGACCAGTAGACTCACTGTCTTTCTGGTATTAGTAGGCACTCTGGTGTGGCTTTAGATCCTATAGGTTGCATGAAGATATGAGATTTTTTTTTTTTTTTTGTATAGGTCCTGTTTATTGCATAACTAACAGCCACGAATTCCAAAATGATTTCACAATGCTCAAAGGGTTGTACAATAATTACAGGAATAGAATGTATAACAAAAATGAAAAATAAATACAGAATGAGTGATATGGACAAAGCACATTTGAATAAAAAGCATATTTCATTTTTCCTATACAGCATATTTTTCTTTTGTTATAACAAGGGTTACCTTCAACCAGAACAAGGAAAGAAATAAAATTATATTACTAGAAAGCTCACAGATTCTGTTGAGGTCAAAAACATGCTAGTTTCACTCTTGGTTCTGCAATTTAAATCACTTAAGGAATTGTATAACAGCTCCTGAGTTCTGCGTTTATAGTCCCAATTTTATAAAATGCTGTATTTGATCTTTGGGCCCAATCCATTGTTCTTTGGCAAATAAGAACTATTTGCATTTCTGAGGCAGATGATTTCAGAACCTCAGGGGTAAAACTGTTACCTTCTTTTCAGCAAGTGCCAGTTTCATAAAGTGCACTTCTGTCCTATTAGCCTGGGTGTGGGGCAGTGTATTTGAGAGCAAAGGATAAAAAATGGCATTACAGAACACAGGCATTACTAGTGCAAGGCTATGGAATTCTTGAGCAAAAGATGGACAGAACTCCCATTTAGACAAGATGCAATTTGCTAACAGGACAACAGAACCTCTGATGCAGGTGAAGGAAGTGTACAGGGCTCTTAACGAGGATGTGCAGCCCCTCCTGTCACTGGACGCCACTCCACCTGGGAGCTTCATTTCAGTTTTGCCACTACGGGTTACAGAGCAAACTCTTTGTGGTATTCTCATAATTAGAAATGTTTTGCTGGTCCCCGTGTTCCTTGGCTTTTTCTAGGGGGATAACAACAACATCCTGTGTCATGGGCCCTTTCATGTTCAAGTGAAGACACCACTTCACCTATTACAGACAACTCATCGTCTCTCAGAAGCCCCCACAGGAGCCCATCCTCCCTGGAAGGCCAAGGGCACCAACTCAGGAATGCCACTGGGCCTTTCCCAAGGACCCTGGGAGACCCAGCAGGAGGGACAGGTGTTTGCAAGAAAGAGGAGAGACAGCTAACTACACAAAGCTCACAAAAAAGGCTATCAAATGGTGCTTGAACATAAGGTAGAGGACGCCTTCTAGAATGCAGTTACAACTGCAGCTTCACCTGAGCATCCACCAATACCATGGCACTTAGGGTTGTGCGGACTAACAAGTGGGATGAGCCTTTTGCAGATTGGAATTTTTTCCCCCATGCTACTGGCAGCACAGTAACATCTGACAAAAGATGTCCACAAACCAGAACTTCATAAACCAAACACACACCATCATGGTGCTCTTTCCATGACCACATACGGTCAAGCTAAAAAGTTGTTTATGAATCAAACATTTCTGTGAAAATAGGGCCAATTTAGTATGTATTTAGACAACTTGTACTTTGATTACTCTGACTTCTTCACATGTGTGAAAACCTACTATATACAGCTAAAAAGATGAACAGCAACTTAACCCATTATAGGTGGCTACATTACAGGGAAGGTGCAGAGGCTAAACCAGGTGTGATCAGGCCAGGCCCTCAGGCAGCAGAGTCACAGCTATGGCAAAGGTTTACAAGCTGGTGACCCAGAGGCCACCACTCACCCATATGTGTGTCCAGTTACAATGTTTGTCTTAGTTGCCATTTAAAAATAGAGATATGACACATGAAGCATCCAGATTTCTGGGGTCCCTTGAAAAACCAAGGCTCTGGCAACTCTGGCCAAACTTTCCCTCATGGCAATGTGGCTGGAGCTAGGGAGCTGCTGCCCCTAGCAGGTAGGCCAGGGCTCCCCAGCACTCTCCCCCACCCCCACATTTTGCACCTGGCTGCCTTCACCCCTCCACACTCCCTGCACTACTGCTTGCCCCCCTCTGGTCTAGGTCAGCACCTTAACCACACCCATTCAAGACTGATGCAGTAAGCAGGGAAAAGAATATGTTTTAACATTCACAAGAGAGGTCTTCTTAGTAATTTAAAAAGCACTCTCAGCATGGTCCAGAACTTAAACCTATATTCTTTTTGGAGCTTTGGAATAGAATAGCTGGTAGTCAGCTAGAGCATACTTCCTAAGGAATTTCTAAAAATTGATGTCTAATTTTTAAGTACCAGTGAGCTGATGAAGGAGACACTAACTCAGATGACTGTATAAATCTTACTGTCTAACAAGCCTTTATAGGTGATGTAAAATGGGAAGCAGGTCATATGAGAAAGCTTTATGTGGTTAAAGGAATAGCTGTGTTTTGGATGAAAAGTGCAATACAATCTCAGGGAGTAATTATTTCTTTTCCCCATAGTTCATGGCAGTGTTATCTGAATGGATGGTATGAAATTAGCTCGGGCTTGTTAGACTGATGCCCCTCTTTGCTGTGTGTTTGGGATAAAATTTCTGGCTTATGGTGGTAATGCAGAGCACTTGACCGAGTGTGATACTGTGGGTGGTCTCCTACCCTGAACATGGTCAAAAGAGACACCAGGTTAAGGACAAATACTTCATCTGACTCCATGGAGACTTCAGGGTGATAGTTAAAAATAAAGAAAAAAAAGATCAAGATTAAAAATTTAAATAAAAGAGCGTTTAACAGAGCAATTTATAGGGCATATAATAGAGCAATTCATTGTTTCCTTCCAAGATTATAACATTATTTTTAGAAAGTGGCAAGGTCCTTTCTCTACATAATGCTTAGAGATACCCCAAATGTAAGAGATTTTGCAGTAGGGTGGAAAATTCTCTTATTGAACAACACTTGGTAGGGAACAGATAATGTTGACTTTTGTTTTAATCCAACTCTTTCAAGAAAATATTTTACTGCAAAATCTTATAGTTTTAACTAAAGGCAGAGAGGTTTAAGAGGCAAAAAAGCACTAAGAAACAAAACAATGAAGCTTTGCTTTTGGATGTACATGACCATTAACTCAAAAATCACTGACAGGACAACAGGAAACCAGAAACGAAACCAGCAAACAGGCACAAAATAAGGCAAGTGGATTAAATCAATAATTGACAATTTGTTAGAAAAAAATGCAAAAGTAATACTGAGCTTTCTTTTTAAAAGTTTCAAACTGTGATTAAATGTTTGTTTTGGTAAAAATCTGAAAAGTTCCGTGTCTAAATTTGAAAAGGGACTTCAAGAAGTCTAGAAAAAATGGAAGGGACGATTCTTGGCTATTCAGTTGCTCTCTTTGGTGGTGATGGTGACCAGCTGTTTGGCAGCCTTGGCGATGTCGTACGCACACTGGACGACCTGCTGCGTGACCAGCTGAATGTCCGTGGGGGAGCTGAGCCCCCCGGGAGGGCCTTCTTACACTCTGGAGGCGAGAGGCGCTGGAGCTCAGTAAACGCAGGGAAGTCCGCACCGTGTCAGACTTGGGTTTTTGGGGGAAGACTGCTGCCATTTCCGTAACAGCTACGTGTGTCGTCTCTGAGCAGGGAATGTAACTGTCATGTTCATTTTCTTGGGCTGCTCTTAAGAGCTCCTGTATATTTTTGGTTATCTGTTCAGTCTTCCGGGTGACGTCTTCGGTGCTGGGGAGGGTGGGGCTTGGGGCGGCGTGGGGTTCTGCTGTATCTGGTACGGAGCCGTCACCTTGCCACACCATACTCCTCTGCTTGACCCCGTGTCATCTGGTTCCGTGTCATTGGGAGTGTTGTCTCAGTCACTTTCAGGTGTGCAGTTCTGCTTCTCCAATCTGGATGCGTGCATGGGGAAAGGCTGGAGTCTTGTCCTGCTCGCTTCAGGGTGGTTCGCTTCTCCCATTGGGAGATACGGTTTCTGACCTGATCCGGTCTCGTACATGGACATAGGCCTACTGCCTCGGGCAGACAGACATCATTTGAAAAAAGAGTGGTTGGAAGTGTCTGTGCACTCAGAACCAGTTTGCACTTGATATATATTGGTTGTGGCCTGTTTCCTGAGGTTTGAATTTTCACTCTGGAGTGTTTGAAGCTTTTTCTGCATAATTCTCAGCTCATCACTCAAGTTATTATTCACCTTCATTAGCTGTTGTATCTTGGCCTGAGAAGCCGCTAGTGCATTTTTGACCTCCATAAATTCCTGTACAGTGACTGGTCCATCTAATAAATCTGAATCTAGGCTGTTCTGCCTGTTTGCCTTGCTTGCAGTGGTGTCCAAGTCTGTGTCTTCATCAGATGCCGTACTGTCATAGTCTGGCTGGTCATTGTCTTGACTCTTAATACTGTGCTGGTTATTGATTGTTTTCAGAATGAGCTCCACATTGTCTTTTGAACAAGAGAGAGGACTGCCCTGCTGTCTCCTCTTGGCATCACTGAGAATGTCAATAACCAGGGTGGCAAAGTCATGGGCATTAAACCGAGCTAATTTCTGTCTGCCCTGGTTTCATGTTGACGAGTCCTTGGGATTGACTGGAAGGAAGGGAATGATGGTTGTCTTGGTTACGAGGGTGCTGTGGTTTTGAGTGGCAAGCCAGACTGCATCAGTCTCTCGCCTGTCAACTTCATCTTACACATCCATGGCAAGCTCTTCAAACAAATGATTACTTAGAGAATGACGTTTCTTCTTGGCAGCTTTTGCCAATTCAGACAAATCCAGGCTCCTGTCTGCCATTTGAGGTATTATAAACTGCTGTCCATTTTTGTGATCAGGTTTCCTGCCACAGAGATAAAAGGCTAGTCTGTCAGTCAGCTCATGCTATATTTCTACCAGGCATTCTACCACCTCATGGTGCCCTCCTTGCCTGGCATAATTGACAGGAGTTTTCCTGGTGAGATCTTGTGTGCCTGGGTCTACTCCAGATACTGACAATAATTCAACCTGTAAAATTTGCCCTGCTTTGGAGGCAACATGGAGCGGGGTGTTTCCTTTTTCAAGGTGAAAGAAGTTGGCCTGTGCTCCTAAAATTTTGTCATACTATAAGAAAGGGAAAGTTCATAAGAAATATTCATGTGATTTCAGAATGAGAATATGAGCTGTGTCTCACATACACATTACCAGAATGTAGAACTCCATAATGCTCCAAGAAATTTGTTAGGAGTAATTGGTGGCTTAAATAATTGTTTCCCAAGTTAGGATTAAGAAAAAAAATTCCTGATGATATGCCATTAGAGATTAATTGTTTGCATCTTGTACCCTCCATAGAGTTAGATTTATTTATAATTTTTTTTACTTTTTAGTTCCATAGGGAATAATTATTATTTTGATAATTTAAGTTACCCGGTTCCCAGGAGCTTAATTATGGTATAAAATCTTAACTCTATTATGTGCACATCCTGAAATCTTCAGGACCAGGGAGGAAATGTCTATCTTTCAGTTTTGTTAGCTGAAACTAGATTCAAGTTACTTGAAAATGGAAATGAATTTATTTTCTGAGCAAAAATAATTCTAAATGTAGTTCTAATTCAGTTCTTCTAATTGGAGAATTTTTTTAACAGAACTTATATTCAGGTAGACTTATGGCATGAAATAGTTCTTTTGGCATTAAGAGATGGTTGATGGGAAATTTGTACAATTTCAACTGAATACCAAACATTAGATAACATCTATTAGAGTGAGAGTATGAGAAAGAATACAGACTACACAAAAAGACTAAACAAAATGGTGTATCTTTTTTCCTTATTCTTTCACTTTTTCTAACCCTTTCCTCCTTCTTTCACACCAATTTCCTTCATGGAATCTAGTAAAAGTGACCATGGAGATGCTCCTTAAATGTCATCTTAATTCTGAACATTGAAGTAATATGTCCATGAGCTGGCTTTGGGAAGTCAGGGACTTGTGATCTATCTGTGCTTGAGAAAGGAAATATATATTTTTTGAACTTTCTATTGCATTTACCACAACCTGGTTTCCTACTACAGGCATAGAAAATTTGGGAGAGTAGTTTCCTTGTTCATATTCCTCTTTTATCTCTGGGGCTGGCAAATAATTCACATATTTTTGATTAAGTAGAGAAGAAAACCCAAGCCAGCACCACTCTTTGTTCCCATTTCTTTAAATTTAGTCCAAGATATGGAAACAAACAAACAAAAAAATCCAGGTTGCATGACTTGTGGTCCAGCCTCTCTTTGCTCAATTTTCATTGCACACGTGTGAAGTTGTAGATGAGGCACACTGAAATCTGCATTCCTAGCTTAGTGCAGCCAATGAAAGTCACAACAAATAGGGCTGAGGAGGAAAAAGGGTTTATTTAAGCTGGCAGAGGGATGGGGAACTGTCCTTCCCAAATCAACCTCCCTGAAGAGATTTTTCAGTTGTCTTCTTTACATGTCAGAGACAAAGAGAGATAAGCATCTTAGTTAACAGGTAATAGAGGTCTGGAGAACTTTAGTAGTTTTTTTTATCCCAGCTATTTCCTACTTCCTTTAGGATTTACATCTTCTGTGACACTTGGGAAAAGTGCCTCCAAGCTTGCTTACAGCTTTTAAGATTACATTTTAAAACTTACTGTTATAAAGTCAGGTAGGTACTCCTTCTGCAATCTAGGATCTCACACTCCCTAAAAATGGGATTGCAGAGAACCTTACCTGGGCAAATCTATGTTACTGATAGAATGAACTGAAACAAACTGCATATTATTTATTATCATGATAGGTGTAGCACTGATTAGAAAGGGATTATTAAGTTTATCAGGAAACAAGTGTCAATTTCCTTGTGACTATAAAGCATGTCATTGAATCTATTTCATATCCATTAAACCACCTAACACAGTAGAACAAACAAATTCAATTTTATTGTTGTAATAAGTATGGAATCCCATATAAGGGTTTTCTTGATGCTATAATTATTTTTGATCAGTGGGGTCCACTTAGGTATTTCACATTTGGAACAACTTGAAAATTTTGCTTTTCTTATAATGCATAAAAATGGGGTCCAATATCAGTATTAACATTTCTCTGAAATTAATATAAAATCTCCTTTTCTCTGTTAATGTTTTCTTGGGAGATAGGCCTGGGCATGATCACAGTGATCCAGGTCAGCTCTCAGCTTCACACCCCCATGTACTTTTTCCTTAGCCATTTGTCCTTTGTGGATTTCTGCTACTCCACCATCATTGTGCCTAAGATGCTGGCCAATATCTTAAGCAAGGACAAAGCTATTTCCTTCCTGGGTTGCATGATACAATTCTATTTATTTTGTACTTATGCAGTCACTGAGTTCTCACTGCTGGCCATGATGGCCTATGACCACTTTGTGGTCATCTGCTACCCTCTGCTCTACATGGTTATCATGTCCCAGAAGCTCTGTATGGGACTGGTGTCTACCTGCTATCTCTGTAGATCAGTGTGTTCTCTAATTCACATGTGTTTAGCTCTTGAGATCCCATCCTACAGATCAAATGTGGTTAACCACTTCTGCAATTTACCCCCTCTCTTATCTCTTGCTTGCTCTGATGTGTCTATGAATGAACTGGTGGTGTACACTGTGACCATTTTCAATGAGATCATCACCATCATAATCATCCTCACCTCCTATTTGTTTATCCTCATCACCATCCTGAGGATGCGGTCTGCAGAGGGAAGGTGCAAAGCCTTTTCCACCTGTGCCTCCCACCTCACAGTCATCATTGTCTTCCATGGAACAATCCTTTTCTTTTATTGCAGACCCAGTTCTGAGTATGGTTTAGAAACTGATAAAGTGGCCATGATGTTTTATACTGTAATGATTCCAATGCTGAATCCCCTGATCTATAGTCTGAGAAACAAGGATGTGAATGCAGCTCTCAGGAAAATGTGGGATATAAATTACTCTTTCAGGAACCAATTCGTTAGCTGGACTCAACTCAGGGTTTCAAATGGAATCTTTAAGGAGGAGCTTGTATTTGGATGTATTGGGATGAAACGGTAAAGAGAGGTAGATTTTAAGAGTAAGTTTCTATGTATCCTTCTTTATTGTTCACTTGCCTTGATCCTTATTTTAAAATATCCAGGGATGGACAGAGCATAATTCAAACACAGCTGCCAGCTTTAATGCTCTTTTCCTTTCTTATGTTATTTAAGTCTCAATGTTTGAAGTCTAAGCAATACCAATTTTAACGAAGTGCAATGAGGAAGATGTGTCTGTACTACAACATTTATATATATATATCTATATACACATACATATATATATATATATATATATGTCCCTTCTTATTAAACTGAATTCATATTCTTCCAGGAAATAAGGATGCATTTACTTCATATTGTTTACCTTTTCTGGAAAACTATGGGCTGAGTTTACCATAAGTTTATGTGTATTTGTGATTATTAACTTTATAGTTATATTTTGGTTATCTTCTTTTTTTACAACCTTTTCTGCTGCAAGGTGCATTATGGATAAATCTTAAAATTTTTCATATCTAAAATGGAGATAATATGCTAATTATCAAAAGTTATCATGAAGAATAAATAAATATTAAATGTAAATTAATAGGGCTACATATAGTATATTCTAATTGTTTAAGTAATTATCTGATATTGTTACTATTGTTTTTACCTTTACTTTTTGCTCTGTATGACACTTTGTTTCTTCATTACCTGAATAAATCATGTATTTGGGTATCCAGAATCTATAGCACTTTTCATTAGGGCTTCAGGGGCATACAGTATCTCTTTAGTGTAGATAACTATCTGTCTCTTTCTCCTTCAGAGATATTGGTGTCATTACCATAAAGACTCATTATTATGCTGTTAACAAAAAAGGCAGTCTGCATTGGATTCTGCTTCACAAAAAGCTTTGAAATATCAGGTTTCACATCTGTCCTAGTGTCACTTCACATGTAATGCCTCCACCTTCCTGAGTATAATGAACCCATATCATACTGAGTGCTACTCAAAGGATAGGTTCATTTTTGTTTTCCTTAATTTTATTTTATTTACAGTATGTATCTGTATATATATATGTGTGTGTGAGTGTGTTTATATTCCAATCACAATCACCCTATTACTTACAAATTATATGGGACAATATGCATTTTCAGTTTCCTTTTGAATAGAATCTCAGTTTTCATGGAGGGACCCACATCTCTCCCATTCTCAGTAGGGCTCTGTGTCTGCACTGACTCTGACTCTGAGTTTGGGCACAAATCAACTGCTGTCACCAAGAGTCATGGTGATTGGTATCTGGTGGCCACTCAATGAAGCTAATGAGCCAAATGCGGGCTTTTGTTGGAAGTATTGAAAAGAAGAGCTTCTTTATGCTGAGGCAATTCCTCTAGGTAGATTAAAGCAAAACTCATTATACCTCTCTTTGTCAAGATGAGGAGAGAGTCTGCATGAGAATTAAGACATCAAAGAGCAAAAGTGCTAAAAGCTTTTAAAAGAAAAGTACATGAAGTTATATTTTGTGCACATTTGGTGTGCTGGTTTAAATCTATTTTGTACCCCACAAAAGCCATAATGTTTTAATCCAGTCTTGTGGAGGCAGACCTATTATGACTGAGATCTTTTGATTATGTTATTTCCATGGAGATGTGACCCACCCAAGGGTGACAGCTTTTTATTAATTTCCTTTTTGTGATATATAACATATACATAGAAAGGTGATAACTTTCAAAGCGCAATTGAACAACTAGTTACATTGGTAATTTCAAAGAATGCCATGGGTTGCAGTTCCACCATTTCAGTTATTTCATTCTAGGTATTCTAATACCCTAGTGTACACACACACACACACACACACACACACACACACACACACACACACACATGTATATACACATATATATATATATATATATATAAAGATTTAGTATTTGTAATCCTTTGTTATAGCCTGCCTTCTCTGTTGCTACCCCTTCCTCATGTTTAATCACTTTCTCATTGAAAGTTAAGACCTTTTGATTAGATTATTTCCATGGAGATATGACCCCCACCCATTCAAGATAGGTCTTGATTAGTGTACTGGATCTTTAAGAGAGCTCAGGAGCTAACACAGGTCCAGATTCTTGGAGATTCAGACTGAAAGACATTTGGAGATGCCAACCTAAGTGATGAAACCCAGAGTTTGCCCCAGAGAATCTAAGAGAGACACCCAGACACATAGAAAGAAATGCCCTTCGGTAGAAAAAACAAGAATGTACAGGAGCTGAGAGATGGAAGCTAAGAGAGAACAAAGCCCAGAGACATTTTGGAGAAAACTATTTTGAAACCAGAACACAGGAACAAAGGACCAGCAGATTCCAGCCACATGACTTTCCAGATGACAGAGGTGTTTCAGAAGCCACTGGCCTTTCTTCAGTGAAGGTATCCTCTTGTTGATGCCTTTTTTTTGGACACTTTTATGGCCTTGGAACTGCAAATGTTTAACCTAATAAATCCCCTTTATAAAATCCAATCCATTTCTTATATTTTGCATAATGGCAGCTTTAGCAAACCAGAATAGTTGGATTCTCTGTTCACTGATATATGTCCAGATTTTTAAGTTACATCAGCAATAAAATCCTAATTTTGTTTAAATCATTTAAAAAGGAATTTGGCACAAAAAGATGACCAATATGCATAATTATAAATGTCTTTTTTATCGTATAATAAAGTTCATTTCCTTGAAATGGAATTCAAGGTCATTTTAGTCTAAAACAAATATATCCTTATGGTCATACATGTATTCATTAGGCACCATATTTTCTCTAAATCTCACTTTCACATCTCCAAGCACAAGCCACAGTTCCTCTCTCCATATATTTAGGTTTTCTCTCTCCCTTATTTTAGTCACTGTTTTGTACTTGACAAAAACATTCATGCCCAGTTCACCTTATCCAACTCTTCTGTTTTGTACTTAGGACAGTCCCTAGCTCAATATGTGTGACATAAACATATTTATTGAAAGAAGTCTTCCTGATCTGTGAATAACTACATACTAATTTGAATACAGATACAAATATATCATAATATGTTCCAAGATCTTTTTATCACTCCATGGTTAGCTAGATAAATTGCTCTCATTCTACCAAATTATTCTACCTTCTCTTCATATAGAATTTTACAATATTTACATAATAAATTGTTTTGAGCTAGTTAAATCAAATTAGATAAATATTACAACTCAATTTTCTATTTATTAATCTACCATTATGAAAGCCAAGATATCTTACTTTAGGATAATCTCAAGATTTAGAGAAAAAAAAACAAAACAAAATCATTTCATGTTGCCTTTAATCAACTCCTGAGTAGAACTATTTAATTACTCACTCATCTTTTTTACTTTGGGATTTAAATATCAGAGTTTAGGGCTTGAAATCTGATGTGGGAACATGGAGATTTCAGCAATCTCATAGCAAAGGACAAAAAGGTCTTGCATTTTCCTAAGGAACCTCAGCCTTCCTTTGAGAGGAAAAATTTCTCCTATGAACACAAAAGCGTGCCACAAATGCAATCTGTAAATGTTGCAATGAACATTTTTTTCTATGTCTGTCAAACTTGATTTTCCCACTAGAAAATTATCTAAAGCTGACAACAATATAGTAAGATGGTGAATAAAAGAAAGGTATTAACCTGGTAAGTAATCTGACATAATCATAGAACATTAGAGCTGGCTCAGGTTCTAAAGGCTTATCTCCTTATGTTCACTCATTTTGCACAAAGGAAACTGATGTACTGAAAGGAAACATGCCTGGAATAACACAGGTCATAAATCCTCAATGAATTTGTGATAAAGACTATGAAAGCAAGCACATTTTGGAATACTGTATTCTTAGGACAACTGTCAGCATTAATGGACTCTGATTAGGAATCCAAATGTAAGCACTATTCTCATTAGCCGTTATTTCTTATAAAATGTTAAGCTGATTTACAAAGCAATTGAGGATGGCCCAATTTTTATATGATATTTATTGTACCCACAGTACTGCACTAACACCACCAGTTGACACACAGGTGGCAGGACTGTGGTTGGGGTGGGAGCCTGGACTTAAGGGAATAGAAAAAATATATATTTTATAAAGCAATGATAGGCTGCCCTCCCCCCTATATGGGACATGTCTCCCAGGGTTTAAGTCTCCCTAGTAATGTGGACATGACTCCCAAGGATAAGATTGGCCCCAGTATCATGGGACTGAGAAAGACTTCTTGAACAAAGAGGGGGAAGAGAAATGAAACAAAATAGAGTATCAGTGATTGAGAGGTTTCAAATAGCCACTGTCAGACATCATATACATATCAATTTTTAGTTTTTAGTGTATTGGAATAACTAGAAGGAATTACCTGAAACTACTGAACTTTAATCCAGTAGCCTTGATTCTTTAAGATGATTGTATGACTGTAGTAGTTACAGTTCTCTAGGGAAACAGATGTAATAAGAGATATCTATAAATATAAGATTTTATAAAAATATCTCATGCAACTGTGATATGCACAAATCCTAATTCCATAGGGCAGATAGCAAACTGGCAACTTCAGTGAAGCTGTTTGATGAACTCCTCAGGCAATGAACTGACAACTTTGATGAACATGTTTGATGAACTCTTCAGGAAATGAACTGGCAACTTCAATGAACTCCTCAGGAAGTGCTTTGCTGGTTAGTCAAAAAGAAGGGAAGGTCCTCTGTCTGTCTCACTTAAAAGTCTTCAATTGACTGGATTAAATCCAGCTGACTGAATTCCCTCATTATGGAAGACACACCCTTCATTGATGCAATCAGTCGCAGCTGCAGCCAATTGATGATTTAATAAACCAGGCTTCTGGTTTAGTAACAAGCCACAAATGTCCTTGCAGTAATGGTTAAGCCAGTGCTTGCTTGACCAGATACCTGGGCACCATCACATGGCCAAGTTGATACATGAACCTAACCATCACAGTCCACTCCTTGTTAACTTGGCAGTTATACACTTCACCTTAAACCATACTTTATCTCTAAGTAGAGAACAATAACGGACATATGTTTTACCTAACAATACTCCTCTGTCCTGCATACAACCAGAAATGCACTAAATGTCTGCAGAATAGGGTGCAAGTCCTTGGGTGACGTTAATTTTTAAAATTGATTTCCTTTAACTTAAATACTGTGAAATGAACAATAAAGCTTATGTCATATGATAAGGGGATAAGATAGAGAAGAAAACAAAGATATTTCCTTTACAGACAAACACAAACATACTCATAACAAAACAAGGAGGAAATATTCATGCCATCATAGTCCTCATTTCTGTAACTGGCCATGTGGTTGTAGTTCATATTTATCACTACATTCTTCCACTGCCCATTCCATGTTCCCTTTACACTCAGCAAGCACTTCAGCTGGCTGTGGGTCTTTGCCTGGTGGGGTGAACCCAACCTTCATTCCTGAATTTTCTTGGCCATTGGTAGTCTTGCCTGGATTGGGTTTTTGCAGTTTTCCATTGATTTTAATCACAGGACATGGTAGTATTAAGAGATGCCCTAGGTGATCTGTATTCCAGGAAAACTCTTCTTTACCTCCATTGTGTAGTTGCAGTGCTATTTCCCCTTGTTAGTCAGGATCAACCACCCCAGCCAGTACAGTAATCCCCCTCCTTGCCTGTTGATTCAGAGGCATAAGAAACCCAAAGTGGCCAAGTGACAGTCTTAACTTCCAGTTCAATGGAATTATTGTTGTGTTTCCTGGTGGAAGCACTCTTCTTTTTGGAACTAAGACTTGTAGACCAGCGGATCTTAGGCTTGCAGGATAGGAAGCAAAAACTTTCCTGTTGGATCACTAGGAGTGATAGTGAGTGGTGCCACTCCTGTTTCCACCCCATTGATTCCTGGACCTGTGAATCCTGACTATGGAAGAAAAAGCACCATAGAGTGGATGCTGATTCAGAGCATGCACAGCCTCCTGGAGAACACTGCCCCAGCCCTGCAAGGTATTGGCACCTAGTTGGTTCTGTAATTGTGCCTCCAATAGGCCATTTCACTGTTCTATCAACCCAGTTGCCTCTGAATGATGGGGAACATGGTAAGACCAGAGAATTCCATGAGCTTGTGCCCATTCCTTCACATCATTTGCTGTGAAGTAGGTTCCTTGGTCAGAAGCAATGCTGTGTTGAATACCATGATGGTGGATAAGGTGTTCTGTAAGTCCACAGATGGTAGCTTTGGCAGAAGCCTTCCATGCAGGGAAGGAAAACCCATCTACAGAATATGTGTCTATTTCAGCAAGAACAAATCACTGCCCCTTCCAGGATGGAAGTGTTCCAATGTGATCAACCTGCCACCAGGTAGCAGACTGATCACCTGGGTGAATGCTGCCATACTGGGTACTGAGTGTGGGTCGTGGCTACTGGCAGATTGGGCACTCAGCAGTGGCTGTGGCCAGGTCAGCCTTGGTGAGTGAAAGTCAATGTTGCTGAGCCCATGCATAACCTCCACCCCTACCACCATGACCTCTTTGTTCATGAGCCCATTGGGCAATGATAGGAGTTGCTGGGGAAAGAGGCTGATTTGTATCCAATAAACAGGTCATCTTATCCACTTGATTATTAAAATCTTCTTCCGCTGATGTCACCCTCTGATAAACATTCATATAGGACACTAATATCCTCATGTTTTTTGCCCACACAGAAAGATCTATCCACATACCTCTTCCCAAGACTTCTTTGTCACCAATTTTCCAATCACTTTCCTTTCAAGTCCCTGACCATCCAGCCAAACCATTATCAACCGCCCTTGAATCAGTACACATACACACCTCTGGCCAGTTCTTCCAAGCAAAGGGAACAACCAGGTGCACTGCTTGAAGTTCCACCCACTGGGAGGATTTCCCCTCACCACTGTCCTGCAGGGACATCCCAGAAAGGGGCTTCAGTGCTGCAGCTGTCCACTTCCAGGTGGTGCCTGTATATCCTGCAGAACCACCTGTAAACCAGGCCCAAGATTTCTCTTCCTCAGTCAACTGATTGTAAGGAACCCCCAATATGCCATAACTGTGGCTGGGAAAGAGAAGGTAAGGTGGCAAGAGTTGGGGCCATGGGCATTCGGGCCACTTTCTCACACATACTTGTTCCTTCAGGATGTGCTTGAGCTCTATCTTGTATATACCATTTCCATTTTATGTTGGAGTGCTGCTGTGCACGCCCAACTTTATGGCTTGGTGGGTTGGACAACATCCAGCTCATGATAGGTAACTCAGGTCTCATGGTAACTTGGTGTCCCATGGTTAAGTATTCTGTCTCTACTAAGGCCCAATAGCAGGCCAAAAGCTGTTTCTTAAATGGAGAGTAGTTATCTGCAGAGGATGGTTGGGCTTTATTCCAAAATCTGGAGGGCCTGCATTGTGATTCTACTATAGAAGCCTGTCAAAGACTCCAAACAGCATTTGGGAGCTTTTTGATGACTGACTCAATCTCTTTGTTTGTGATTGCTTTGTTGAGGTCATCTATTTCTTTTTGGGTCAATGTTGGTTGTTTATGCTTTTCTAGGAAGTTGTCCATTTCATGTAAGTTGTCCAGTTTATTAGCATATAGTTGCTCATAGTATTTTCTTTTTATCTCATTTATTTCTGCAGCACCAGTAGCTAAGTTTCATTTCCTGTTTTTGATTGCATTTATTTGCATCTGCTCTCTCTCTGTTTTTTTTTTTTGTTTGTTTGTTTGTTTGTTTTTTGTTTTTTTTTTTTGTTGTTGTTGTTGTTAGCCTTGCTAAGGGTCCATCAATTTTGTTGATATTCTTGAAGAACAAGCTTCTGGTTTTGTTGATTCTCTCGATTGTATTCCTGTTCTCAATTTCATTTATTTCTGCTCTAATCTTTGTTATTTCTTTCCTTCTGTTTGCTTTGGGGGTTATTTGCTGTTCTTTCTGTAGTTGCTCCAGGTGGACAGTTAATTCCTCAATTTTTGCTCTCTTCTCTTTTAATATAGGCATTTAGGGCAATAAATTTCCCTCTCAGCACTGCCTTTACTGTATCCATAAGTTTTGATATGTTGTGTTTTCATTGTTCTTTGCCTCGAGGTATTTACTAATTTCTCCCTTTACCCACTGGTTTTGTAAGAGTGTGTGGTTTAGTCTCCATATATTTGTGAGTTTTACAGTCTCCTGCCTGTTGTTTATTTCCAACTTCATTCCTTCATCATCTGAGAAAGTGTTTTTTATAATATCAATATTTTTAAATTTGTTGAGACTTGCTTTGTGAACCAGCATGTTGTGTATCCTAGAGAATGTTATGTGAGCACTTGAGAAAAATGTATATCCTGCTGCTGTGGGGTGTAATATTCTATAAATGTCTGTCAAGTCTAGTTAATTTATCATATAATTTAACATTCCCATTTCCTTGTTGATCCTGTCTAGATGTTCTATCCATTGATGAGAGTGGTGTATTGAAGTTTCCAACTATTATTTTAGAGTTATCTACTTCTCCTGTCACTGTTCTCAGTGTTTGCATCATGAATTTTTACTCTGGCTTTGTGCATAATATCTATGATTGTTATTTTTTGTTGAAGAATTGACCCTTTTATTAATATATAGTGTCCTTCTTTGTCGTTTTTAATTGTTTCAATTTTGAAGTCTACTTTGTCTGATATTTATATAGCTACTCCTGCATTTTTCTGGTTGCTGTTTGCATGAAATATCTTTTTCCAACCTTTGACTTTCAGCCTAATTTTGTCCTTGTGTCTAAGGTGAGTTTACTGTAGACAGCATATAGATGGGTCCTGTTTATAAATCCATTCTGCCAGTCTGTGTCTTTTTATTGAAGAGTTAATTCATTAACATTTAGTGTTACTACTGGAAGGGCAGTACTTTCTTCTATCATTTTGTCTTTTGGATTTTATATGTCATGTCTTATTTTTTCCTCTCTCTCTTTTTCCTCTTCCTGATAATCTTCATTTCTACACTCTTCTCCAACCCTCTTTCTCTTGTTTTTTTTCCTATCAGCCTGTAGCACTC
The DNA here is from genome assembly GCF_015220235.1 of Choloepus didactylus. Lineage (NCBI taxonomy): Eukaryota > Metazoa > Chordata > Mammalia > Pilosa > Megalonychidae > Choloepus > Choloepus didactylus. The sequence continues at coordinate 27,613,668 of NC_051312.1, read as the reverse complement.
CCTTTAGTATTTCTTGTAATGCCAGTCTCTTATTCATGACTTCTCTCAGTATCTGTTTGTCTGGAAATATTTTAATATCTCCCTCTTTTTTGAAAGACAGTTTTGCCAGACAGAGAATTCTTGGTTGGCAGTTCTTCTGTTTCAGTATCTTAAATATATCATTACCACTGTCTTCTCACCTCCATGGTTCCTGTGGACAAATCTGTACATAGTCTTATCGAGCTTCCTTTGTATGTGATGGATTGCTTTTTTCTTGCTGCTTTCAGAATTCTCTCTTTGTCTTTGACATTGGACAATCTGATCTGTAAGTGTATAGGAGTAGGTCTATCGGGGTCTATTCTCTTTGGGGTGCGCTGTACTTCTCAAATCTCTAATTTTCTGTCTTTCATAAGAGTTGGGAAATAGTGATTATTTCTTCTATTATTCATTCTGCCCCCTTTCCCCTCTCTTCTCCCTCTGGTACACCCATAACACATATATTTGTGTGTTTCATGTTGTCACTCAGCTCCCTAAGACCCTGCTCATATTTTTCCATTCTTTTCACCATCTGTTCTTTCATGTGTGTGAATTCAGATGTCTGATCTTCTAATTCACTGATCCTTTCTTCTACCTGTTAAAACATACTGTTGCATCTCTCCATTTTCTTTTTCATTTCCTCCATTATGCCCTTCATTCCCATAAGTTCTGCCATTTTCTTTTTCAAGTTTATAAATTCTTCCTTATGGTCATCCAGTGTCCTCCTTATATCCTTCATCTCTTTTGCTATGTCTTCCCTCAGTTCATTGACTTGATTTTTGAATTGATTTAGCTTTGTTTGAACATATCCAATTAGTTCTTCCTCCACCTTATTGAATTGATTTAGCAATAATTGCTTTAACTCCTGTGCCTTGGTTGAACTATTAGTTTGTTCTTTTGGTGTTTCCTAATATGGCTCATTATCTTAAGCTGTCTAGGCATCTGACTTTCTTGATCAGTTTATTCTGGAGCTTGTTTTCACTCTTTTACCTAGGGTTTTCTTGGTTCACTTTGTTCTCTAACCCTTGGTGTTCAGTTTAGCCTATTCTAGACCTTTAATTTATATTCTTTTTGGTTGATCAGAGTTTTTAACCTCTTGTTTGTCTGTTTCTTGCCCAGCCTCTATGTAGACTTCTTGTGTGATGGCTCCTCAGATATGGTCAATTCCACTCAGGTTTTCTCAGTCCAGATAGGCCCAGGTCTCTAGAGGAGGGTATGGAGTTTCCTTGAGAAAGAGAATCTCTTGTGAGGCCTTTAGCATCTATGCTTCTCCTATGCTGTCCAGTAGATATTATGTGCCAACCTGCAGTTACCCCACCAATGTAAGTTTATGAGGAGATTTTAGTTCTCCTGGTGACCCTGATCCTGTTGGGGATGTGGCTGACTGAAGCTGGTTTCTGAATTCCAGCCCCTGTGGCCTGAGTTCCCAGAAGGAGGGCTGCCACTGGACCTTGGCCACACCCCCCCCCCCCTTTTCTTGGGAAATTATGGTGTTTAACAAATTTTCTCCCCCACTAGACTTATTGCTTTGTCTCTCAGAGCTATCTTAGCTCTTCTCTTGCCCGGGCCCAAATTGCAAGTCTTTGAGGCTTTCTGTAATGGGCTTCTTAGCATAATTGTTTTAGAAAAAGAGAAAAAGATAAAAAAAAGAAAAAAGAAAAAAAAAGAAAAAGAGGGGCCCAGTATCAACTATTTATGGTCCTTGCAGATCTAATGGGCTACTGAATTGCTAACAGACAAGACATTGAGGGCCATTAAGGAACAATCAAGAAAGCAGAGAAGCTGGCTCTTCAGACAAGGATCCTTGCCCTCTGGATTTGCATATGCACCTGTTCTGTTTGAGTCCTGCCCTTCCCATATTATGTTTACTGGAACCCCAAAAAGTCTCTGTTTTTATTTTTTTATTTTTTATTTTTATTTTATTTTATGTATGTATGTATGTATGTATGTATTTATTTATTTATTTATTTAGTTAGTTAGTTATTTTTGCTGTTTTTGCTAGCCTTATGTCCTCTCTGTGGGGCTGACTGCTTCCAGATTCTCTGGTGTCTGGTCTCAGTCTATCTATGTTTGGAGTTTTTGATCAGTAGTCTCAGTTTTCAATCAGAGCTGCAACTATAGTTCTCCCTCCTGGTTCCCACCACCAATGGCCCCTTCTCCCATGGGACTGTGCCTGACAGGGAGGGTCACAGGTCCCCTGGCCACAAGAACTTACATATTTCACTGACCTCAGCTGTTCCATGGGTTTGTGACTGTTGTATGAAGTATGCCCAAAGTCAAATTTCTCTGTGGTGTTGAGTCCATGCAGTTCCTGGCTTTCTACCAACTGCCCTGGAGGAGTAACTAAAACCCACACCTCACTGCTACACCATCTTGCTGGGAAGCTTGAAAAGTTTTGACATGGATACATTTGTGAAACTGTTGCCACAATTAAGATAACAAACAAAAACAACACTTCCAAAAGTTACTTTGTACCCCATTATAATTCCTTCTACCTGCCTCTTATTGCTCCATCCCCATATTCTTAGGCAAATCACTGATCTGCTTTTTGTCATTATATTTTAGTTTGCATTACTTAGAATTTTATGTAAATGGATTCTTTCCATGTGTACTTTTTTTTTTTTTTTTTTTTTTTGGTTTGGCTTCCTTCACTTAGCATGCTTATTTTGAGATTTATCCAGTTCTTTAGTTGTATCAATAATCAATAATTCATTCCTCATTATTGCTGCATAGTATTCCATTACACAGCCAATACCATAGTTTGTTTATTCATTCACATGTTGATTAATATGTGAGCTGTTTCTACATTTTGGATATAATAAATAAAGCTGCAGCAAACATTTGTGAATAAGTTTTTGTATGGATAAATGCTTTCACTTATCTTTGGTAAATATCTAGGGGTAGAATGGCTGGATCATATGATAGATACATGATTAACTTTTTAAGAAACTGCCAAACTGTTTTCTGACATAGTTGTGTCATTTTACAAGCCTACCCACAGTGTATAAAAGTTCTAGTTCCTCCACATCCTTATCAACATTTGGTGTGGTTAGACTTTAAAGTTTTAGCCTTTTAATAATTATGTAGTGGTACCTCACTATGGATTTAGTTTGCATTTGCCTGATGAGTAGTGATGATGACAATCTTTTAATGTGCTCAATTGCTATCAATAAATCTTCTTTTGTGCTTTCCAAATCTTTTGTCCATTTCAAAAATGGGGCTTTTGTTTTCTTATGATTGAGTTTTAAGGGAACTTTATCTTTCTGGATAGAAGTCCTATATTGGATATATGATTTGCAAATATGTTCTCCCAGTCTTTGGCCTGTCATTTGTTACTCTTAAGGGTGTCCTTCATAGAGTACATATTTTTAATTTTGATGAAGTACAATTCATAAACTTTGACACCTAGGTATTGTCTTTTGGTGTCATATTTATAAAATCTTTGCCTATCCCCAAGGTGATATCTATATCTTCTTTTAGAAACTTAATGGTTTTAGATTTTTTGCTTAGGTTAAAATCAATTTTGAGTTATATATGGAGCAAAATAAGTATAAAAGTAAATTTTTTGGCATATAAATATCCAATTGTTCTGGCACCATTTGTTGAAAAATACTGTCCTCTCTCCAATGAATTGCCTGTGCACTTTTATTGAATATGAATTGTCCATCTATGTGAGTCTATTTCTAGACTCTCCATTCTGTTCTATTGATATATTTGTCTCTTTTTACACCAATACCATACTGTCTTGAATACTAATAAGAAGTCTTGAAATTGGGTAGTTCTAATCCTTCAACTTCGTTCTTTTTCATAGCTACTTTAGATCTTTTGCATTTGTATATGATTTTTAGAATCAGTTTGAAAATTTATAACAAAATTCCTCTTGGGATTTTATTTGGAATGCATTAAATTTATTGCATTTAGGGAGAATTAACATCTTAAAAATAGACTCTTTTGATCCATGAACATAATGTATGTCTCCACTTAATTAGGTCTCCTTAATTTATTTTATACTTTTCATTATACAGACATTTCAAGCCTTTGTTAGATTTACCCCTATTTCATAATTTTGATGCTATTGTAATGAGGTTGATTTTAAATTTCCATTTCGACTTGCTCCTTGCTTATGTATAGATTGCATATGATTGATTTTTACATTAATCTTATATTATGCACCTTTGCAAAACTCACTTTTCAGTTCTGTAGCCAGTAGCTTTTTTGTAGATTCCATTGGATTTTCTACATACATAATCATGTTGTCTGAGAATAAAAACAGTTTTATTTCTTCCTTCTCAGTCTTGCCTTTTGCACTGGTTAGAACCTCTTGTATAATGTTAAATAGAAGTGATAAAAGTGTAAATCTTTGCCCTGCTCTTGATCTTAGGAGAAATTATTCAGTCTTTTTGACATTAAATATGTATGTTTTTCATAGATCTTTATAAGGTTGTGGGTGTTTCAATTCCTAGTTTTCCAAGAGTTTTTAATTGCAAATGTATGTTGGATTTTGTCAGATATCCTGCACCTATTGAGATGATCATACAGTTTATTTGTTAGCTTGTTAATAAGTTGGATTACACTGATTGATCCTAGAATGTTAAACCATAATTCTATTTCAGGGCTAAAACATACTTGGGTGTATTAACCTTTTATTATCAAAGTAGATAGAAGATATTCCTGAACATTCTTGGATTGTTATAAAAGTCATGCATGGTCTAAATCCATATGTCAGTTTTAAAAGGAATTAGTTCTGAGTCAGCTGAAATCTTCTGTTAGAGAATAGAAAAGCATAACACAAGCAAATGGAAGGCAGAGCAGGTAAAGATGAAATTTGAGATATATTCATCTTCTGAGAAATATGTTCTTAAGGAGGCAGTTTCACTTTGATTACAATCCTGAAGGTTCAGGACTGGTTGAGAGATAAGTAGGGATTATAGCTGCATGAGTTGAAGAGAATGGATCAGAAGGAGAGATTTCAGGAGTGATGGTTTGACTCTTGTGGCGGTTGAAAGTGAATCCCCCCTTTCATTGGGAAAAATTTATACTTCCTTCCTTTGTCTTCCTGAACATTAATCTATCCTAGTTCTTCTTCTGCTTCCTTGACTGCTTCTCATTTGGTGGCTCCTTATTCTAAATGGTAAGAGTGGCTCAGCACTTAGTCATAGGCTTGTCTTTCTCTCTGTAGTCACTCCTGAGGTAACTTCATCCAGTCCCATGGCTTTAAATTCTTTGTATTTAATAGTAAATCTGATGTCTCCAGAATTTATGTCTCCTGCTTCATCTTCTCCTCTGATATTCAGACTTATGTACTAATCTCTTGCTTTCCAACTCTGCTTGATTTTCTGTAGATAGCTTACACTTCTAGGTACAGATTTATGCTTTTTCTCCATGAAAACTTGTCAAGATTTCCATAAAAGTTTATGATTCTCCATGTTCTTAACCAGTTAACCCTGATCCTAACCCTACTTCTCTTTGGCAGGCAAACTCCCAATTTGCATACAAGTCTATTTCTTGCCAAATCAGCATCCCCATTACTTAAAACAGATGGAGCTATATTTACAATGGACACAACCTCCTGTGGAAACTATAAGTCAGAGGTAACAGATGTCCAGGACAGGCCCACAGAGATGGGGACCAATTTAAACTAAATGATATCTGATGGTTCTAGAAAGAAACCAAATTAAAGGGGGAAAATTACAGAACCACACAAATTAATATTTATGTAGCTGGGAAGATTCAGGCAATATGTTAAGCATGATGGTTTAATAGGCACAGAAATTTATTTTCCTTAAAATTAAAAAAAAATAGCTGCCCCACACCTAAAATAATAGAAACTCACAGTAAAATATTAATACAATACAGGATGTAATATAAACCACTCTTTTCTATGTTCTAGGCAAAACCACTCTTCTGGTTATATACTGCTGTGTAACAATCCACTGCAAAAAGTAGGGTCTTAAAACAATAACAATCATTTTATTCTTACTTCTCACAGTTCTATAGGTTGGCTGGGATCAGCTAGGCAGTTCTCATGTGTGGTCTCATGTGCTTGCTCAGAGTGAGATGGAGCTGGAATCAGTGGAAGGCTCACTCACATGTGAGTGACTGGGTAGGGGATACTCAAAGATTTGTGAGTGGGGCAGTTGGGGCTCCTTGGGCATCTCTCTCTTAACTTTATGTGGTCTTTCTGCAAGGTCTTTCCAACATGGTGGCTTCAAGGTAATGGTAATTCTTACATACCTGTTCAGAGCTCCAAAGGTGTGTAGCCCAAGAGATAGCCTGTCTTGGCTTTTCTAGCACAGTTTAAGAAATCATGTAGCATTACTTTTGCAATACTCAATCAATCAAGGCAGTCCCCAAAGCCCTCTGAGTTCAAGGTGAGGATATAGACTTTACCTTTTGATGGGGGAAGTGTCAATGTTCTGCAAGAGCACGTGGGATGGAAATTATTGGTGTGACCATTTTTAGGAAATACAATCTGCTACAACCACTGTCAATGTTTTTTTTTGACTTTCTTTCCAGGGATTGCTTTCTGCATATTGTTTTATATAAATGTGTTCATTCGATACATGCTGTTCTGACCCTGCTTTATTCATATTAGACCTATTATATTACAGACAAAGAAAATGAGATCAGTGATGTGACTTGTCACACAATGAGTTAGTTTCAGGGTTGGACTGGATCCCAAGTGTCTTGATGACAAATTTGGTATTCTTTCTAATACTCTTTGGGGAATAATGAAAGCAGAGCTCTGTGATGATTCAAGTTGGAGATTTGGGTGGAGCAGGATGGATATCAAGGTACTTGAAGAAGACAGGTCTGTTAATAGGCTGGTTTGGTAACCCATATAAAAGCAGATGGGTTTTAAATTCATCATGAAAACACAAGGAAAATATCTAGGTTTAAGAGACACACAGAGAAAGACAGGCAGCTTATTGTGTATTTCCTCTTAGTGGAAGTTAGATGATTGTAAGTTTATAGAAGAGAAGTCAGCCAAGACTGGGGCCAATGAACCTGGTTTGTATACTGAACCTGACAGGTATATTGGAGTTAGAAGCCAGGGGAACAGTTAAAAAACTGGAACATATTTTTGAGCATTTACTATGTATTAGACACTATGTTAGCTGTTTAATATAAATGTGCATTGGGATTACTATTCCCATTTTACAGATGGGAAAGGTGAGTTTAGGTGCTTAAATTTTTAGATCACAGTGGTGGATTTCAATTTACTAAAAAGCCAGGATTTTAAACAAAATCTTTTTTCCTATGCTGCAATACAATTTTTAGAGGAATCATTTTGGATAATTAGTGATAGTTGCATCCAAAGGTGAAAATAATTTTAAAAAAGGATTTGGACAGGGAAATAAGAACACTCTTCTTGGTAGCCACAAAGTATATTTAAACCAGATGTCTGAAAGTTGTCTCCATCAACCAGTTACAAAATCCAAGAGCTATAGTGGAATTCAGAGCTCATTTTGTTCAGTAATTTTTTTACCACATCAGGGTCAACTGCAAGTTGTTTACAAAATACAAATGCCTGAATACTTTACCCCTTCACAGGGTGAGGTTTGAAAAGAAAGGGGCAAAATCCATTTTGCTGCTTCTTCTTAGCCTCATGTAAGACTGAGGGATTGGCATTTGGTCAAATTCCCCTTGCAATTAATTCAACTAGTGTTTTGATGTACACTGGATCCAACATCCATGACAACCCCGATGAAATGGCTTCAAACTGGCTTAAGCACTTCTGTTAAAATTGGTTATGGAGTAATCCATAATTGATGAGTAACCTTATTTGTTGAGACGCAGCTGTGCCAGAAAATGGGTGATACTCACATATCCCTGAGGGGACCATGTGATTAGCATGGCATAATGCTCAAGGGACCTCAGAGCTGATAGTTTTCCTGATGGAGTTGGTCCACACCCATTCAGAGCTCTCTGTCATGACAATGAACATCCCAGTATGGAATGACTAGGATGTTAGAAGGTGTGTCTGGGAGTCACAAAACCATACTGTCACTCTACATTCTGTGTCATTATCTTGTATACTTTCTTAAAGCTAAGTAAACTCGATGCTGGGTATATCTTGTAAGTTTTATTGTCAATCTGAACCAAGATCACTGTGGTTGGTCAAGCAGAAAAGGCATTGTAGGGTCTGAGGATGCGAATTTTGAAAAGGCTCCCTGGGAACATCCTCAGTTGGTCACTTTATAGTTGAGCAATCAGGTTAAAAGAGGTGAACTGACATGCTGAAAATCTATTGGCTACTCAAGAGCAGAGTCAGGACTAGAACTGATGCCTTCTGTACTCAAGCCCTATGGTTTTTCATTGAAATAATTTGAAGTCATCTAAAGTCACATTTCCCAAGATGTAGCCTGCACATCGCCTATCCTATGAACCACTCTATGATGAATCACGTTCTGGATGACTAAGTTTAGTTTTGAAAAAAATGCTGCATGCCCTATTATTCCCTTGGAGATTTACATTTTACTAAATGCTCTGAGATGTCCAGTTAAGAAATTTTGCTTCATCTAACTCAGAACTGCCCATATTATTTGAAAAACTTCATTACCTTTCATTTCCATAACTGTTAAACATCTCATTGAATAATACCTTTGCAAAATAAATCTTGAGAAAAGCTGACTTAGAGAAATCAAGAGTAAATAAAGGAACCAGTAAAAACTATTTTCAAAGCTGCAAAAGCTAGACTCTGTATGGACTCCATGCATAGGTTATTGTCTAAATTATAAACAATTTTCCTATAACTTTGTAGTACCAAAGATTGAAATCAAGACACATGCTATCATTGCAATTTGTCATGGGAGTTAGGGTTCTTATTTCTAAGACCAAAGCTAAGTGGAAAAGCCCCAACCCTTCAGGGGTTGGAACAGGAGAAAGAAATCTCATAATTCATCAATAACTGAATCATCACAACTATGCTAAGACTGGGAAGAATCATCCATCTGGTTATGGGGATAAAAGGAATTCAGATGCTCAGGTCATTAAAAGGAGGAATTTTTTCCTATGGATAAGCCTTCTCAGGGCACCTTTCATGTCCTTGTTTCTCAGGCTATAGATGAAGGGATTCACCATGGGTATCATAACAGTGAATAGCACTGCACCAATCTTATCTCTGTCATCAGTGTGGGTGGAGGAGGGTAAGAAGTAAACCCCTACTATGGTCCCATAGAAGAGTAATATAACTGTCAGGTGAGAGCCACAGGTGGAGAAGGCTTGCCACTTTCCTTCTGTGGATGAGATTCTCAGGACCGCCCTGATGATGCAGGTGTAGGAGAAGAGAATGAGGACAAAGGGGAAGATGATGACTGATAAGCCCAAGATAAACAACACAAGCTCATTGATCTTTGTATCTGAGCAGGACAGTTTGAGCAGAGGGGCCAAGTCACAGAAGAAGTGTGGGAGAGTGTTGCTGTCACAGAAGAGCAACTGGACCAGCAGAAGAGTGTGTGTCAGGGCAACAAGATTACTGAGGATCCATGGGACGACCGTGAGCAAAATGCAGAGCCTGGGCTGCATCATGGTTGTATAGTTCAGAGGGTGGCAGATAGCCACAAAGCGGTCATAGGCCATGACCCCCAAGAGGAAATTATCAATGATGACAAACACAATGGAAAAGTACATCTGTGTGATGCAGCTCTCATAGGAGATGGACTGACTTTTGGTCTGAATATTTGTCAGCATTTTGGGGACTGAGGTGGAAATGGAGGAAATATCAGCAAAAGACAGATTGGCAAGGAAGAGATACATGGGGGTGTGCAGGTAAGAATCCAAGCTGACAGCCAGAATGATGAGCCCGTTCCCAACCATAGTGATCAGGTACATACAGAGGAAAAGCACAAAGAGGAGAGTCTGCTGCTCAGTCTGGTCGGAGAGTCCCAGGAGTAGGAATTCAGAGACGGTGGTTTGGTTTTCTTGATGCATACTTCTGCTGATCTGAAGAAAGAATGCAAGGCCCTGATCCTCCACTAAAAATCCCAATATAGTACCATTCAGTGGCAGTCATTGCACGGGGAGAGCACTTGCTCTAGGCTGAAAGGGAATGAAGAGTAGAGAAGGATTACTTAATAAGGAACTATCTCAGTAGTGCAGAGACTCTAGAAATGCCTTAGAAAGGAAAATAGGAACATGACAGATACTTCTCAATGAACAAATTTTAAATTCTAACAGGATTCTGAATGTGATTTTTCCAGTTGGCTCCAAACATAGTTAAATCCCCCAAACTGAGGACAGTGAGATGCACCCCCATACTCTAAAAATGTTAGATAGAATTCTAAAGATACAGTAATTACTTAAAATGAACAGATTGGTCCCAACACCATTCCCATGAAGATAGAAATTTGAAGTCCATTAAAGGGAAGAGCTTGTGGAAGCAGAAACAATTGAAGATTAGGAATCCTTATGGCAGTATGCCATGGTGTGGGTATTTCTTCACAAGTTAGGGGGAGGACCAAAAAAACTGTTCTGAGTGAACACATACAAGAAATGAGAACCCAGAGTTTTATTTCATTTATGGCTAGATGGTAGCTGAACTGAGAAAGTTTGGGGGACATATATGAACATAGAGAGTTTTGTTTGCCTCTCACTTCTAAAGGTGGGAGGCCCACTGGATCAGCCCACTAGGGTGGCGGAAGGGGGAGAGTAGTGGGTAGTAGGGAAAACTTACATTCTCTTGCATGTCACTGAATGTAAATGTGAGTCTCCTGTATGCTGAGTGTCACAGGAGGTTGTTGGTCTCAAGCCACCTTGTTGGGACTCCAGCTAAGAAGCAGGTTGCTGGGGTTAGAGGAGTCAGTAGCAGTGAGAGGCCACGGGGTGGCTCTGTTATAAAAGAGGGGTCAAAAAGAGCTCAGGGAAGAATTCATTGCCTTTGTCAGGGAATTGCATAATAGGACAAACCCTGAAAGGGAGCCTGTGGAGACCCCAGCGATAGCCACATGAAGGAGCCCACCCATGTGGTTGCCAGCCACATATAAGGCGCCAACCACTAGGACTCCATGGCAACAGGCCTAAGAATTTTGCCCTTTTTCCTACACCCATCCTTCTTCCCTGACTTCATAAAACAGAAAAAGAAAAGAAGAGCAAAAAACATCAGTGTGAGAGGGAAAGAGGGGCTAAAGAATTGAGGAAGAACACATGTCCCTCCCGTCCCGCTGCAGATTCCCTGAGCTGTGGAGGGAGGACACATGGTTTGAATTGAATGACAAAATGAAATTTCACATTGGACAGGGCTGGGCTTTTTAACACCTGAAAATGGATCATCATGACCAAAGTAAACATTTTTAAAATGAAAAGTGACCAAATAGCTATAGGGACCTCCCAAGGAGCCATCTAGGAGTAGGGAAGGAAGATTGGATCAAGTGTGGTTTTCTTTGTGGCTTATTGGAAAGAATAGTAGCATAAGAGCAAGTATCCTAGTAGAATTCCACTCTCATATTTTTCTGTGTCTTCTGCCTATCTCACAAGTCACTTGTTTCATAGAGGGTGGAGATAGCCAAGTCGCCACATACATTTATTTCCATGAAGAGCCTAGAAAACAAGAAGCCTCTGCCTCTGGGATTCTAGAAAAGTGAAGGGCAGTGAAGACTGGAATGGTAGCTCTGTGGCTTCTTTGCTCCTGAGAAGGCTGGTTTACAGACCAGAGAGAGAGGGGGGGGAACTTATACACAGAAGGGAGACTCTCAGGCAAAACTGAAACAAGATAAACAGTTGGCAGCCATCCCTGTCTCAGCATCGGGGAAAGATAGACTGGTCTTAGAGGGATCTGTGATCACCTGCCTTTCACTGGTTTGGGCTTGACTAGAAAGCTGAACTCTGGGTTTTTTCAGCAACACTCTTTAACCTCACCTTCTTGTCCTTCCTTCCCTCTCACCAGCAGTGTTGCACAAATTGTTGGAGGCCCTGACACAGCTGCCTAGCTTGTTTAAAGGAGCACTAAGTCTGGGAAGACTCACCTCTGAATGATGGTGGAATCTCAGGAAGTTACCAGAATTTAGACCCAGCGGCTTTCCCTGTACCTAACAGGGTAACAGGTGGGGACTGAGAGCAGCTTGTGTATTTTTTGGAACTGGATTCTTCCCCCAGATACCAGGGTTAGTAAAATCATGGTGCCAGGATCACATGGGACATTTAACTCCTTCTATGTCCTTAGGGATAATATCCCTGAAGTGTTTCCTCAAGACAGTAGTTTCACATCTTAGTCCTGATGGGGTAAATGGGGAATAGATAGGCCACTCTGCTATTGTTTCTTTTTAGTTTCAGATGCTGCTCCTGCCTGTGATTTCCTATTTGCAATTTAGTTGGTTATTGCTCTTCATAGAAATTGAATTATTTGCTGTGTGTGTCTTATTTTCCCAGTGAGATGGTAAGCATTTTGAGTATTCCTTCTCTGTTTTTTTTCTAGTGCCTAGTATAGGAGAAAACTTAATAAATGCCCACAGCATTCAGTTGAATTTTTCCAATTTCTCCACTAGGGATTATGACTCCAAAGAGATGCCATCTCCAGTAGAAAGGAATAAGCTTTGTTTTCCTCCCATGGAATCTGGAGACCCCAGAGATTCAGCACTTAGGGCTCTTACTTGCAAACTAAATAAATCACCTCTGGCTTATTAATGTGTAAAAGAAGCATATTGAAATGATATTGGGTGGTTCACAGATATCCTGGGAAGACTGGATAAACAGGCTGTGAAATGGGTAGAAGAAAAGGAGGCTGCATAGAGAGAACCAAAATCAATATAACTCTTCTTCCAATGCTTACATGTACCACATAATATACCACAGTTATTTCTCAAACAAACCAAGAATATTAAAGCCCTCCTCAGCAGGAAATTACTCAACCTGTGGACTAACTGTATATTTATTCATGATTAATATTTAAAATGGTAGGGAAATGGAGAGGAAAGAAAAGGCAAGTTATCCTATATCTATCTATTTATCTATCTATCTATCTAGTCACAGCTAGGAAGGAAATATGGGTGGAAACAGAGTTATTGTTTCTGCAACTCATCTATGAAGCATATTTATGAGTTCTTTCAGCTAATGTCTTAGCATGGGTCTTCTAGAAAGCAAAGCCTGATGCAGAAATTTAAGTCTAGGTATATTACTTGGAAGGTAAAAGTGCAGGAAGGTGAGGAGGAGGACAAAAGAGTGAACTGAGGAGAGGACAGATTTGAAGTAATGCAATGAATGCATTACTGCAAGAGTCATTGTCAACAACAATAAGTGAAGAGCCAGAGAAGTTTACTCAACAGGTATATTTTCATTCAGTATGTAGGACTCCTCTGGAAGGACAAATCATACCTTGCAGCAGTCCACAGCTGGAAGAAGGAAAGTATATTTACTTGTCATGCTCCTTTTCATCTCTTGGTTCCCACCAGCCAAGATTCACCCCATGGGAACTTGATTCTCCTGAGCTTCTAGGTGGCATCATCTGGCCCCTGATGACCACACAGGAAGCCAGGAGCCATATTCCACAATATGACTGTTAATCTGAGTCCAGAAGAAGAGGGAAACTTTTTGTATGGGTAGGTTTGGCATATAGGCTTCAATGTGGACACTGGCTATTTCAGACAGCTGGGCAAGAGGTAGCAGAGTTTGGAAGGTGGAGAGCATCTTTAGAAAGAAGATAGTATAAAGTGTGTTTCCAATACAGTCCACCTCATGTGTGACTCAGGGCATACTCATTCCTTCCCATTATTTCTAGCTTCTATAGTATGATATGGTGTCTCCATTTTTTCCTTGAGAATTAAAATACCCCAAGATACCAAGACCAGTCGGTCTAGGGTAGTGTTTCTTGACCTTTTATTCTTTAATGCCCTAAGGGGCCTTTTTAGACATTTTTCCCTCAATTCTTCCCTTGCCCCCATAAAATTAAATACTGAGGAATAAGGTTTTGTCAGATGTGGTTGAGCTTCGGAGAACCACAGACCATTATATCTAAGAACTTTTTCATCCACTGTGGTAGATTGAATTATTCACTCCAACAAAAGAGTATTCTTAGTCTTAACCCATATACCTGTGGGTTTGATCCCATTTGTGATTTGGACCCTTTGAAGATGTACTATCAGTTAAGGTGTAGACTCATTTGTGAATAGGATGTTCTAAGATCCTATTTAGGTGTGGCCTTAATCTGTATTACTAGGGGCCTTATAAAGAGAATCCAGGAATCAGAGAAAGACACAAGGAGAAGGTGGAAGTCAGAAGAAAGAAGAAGAGAAGATGCGAGAGAAAGATTGCTATGTGACAGAGGGCTGCCAGAATGCCACTCCAAGAGAAAACCTCGGCTTGCCTGTTCCTTTATTTGGGACTTCTGGCCTCTAAAATCATGAACCAATAGACTATTGTTATTTAAGCCAACCTATTGTATGATATTCATCATAGAAGCTCTGGCAAACTAAGACATCCTCCAAGAACCAGATTTTGCTCACTTAGGGCAATATCTTCACCATTGAGATTGCATGGTCTAGAGATTCCTTCATGGTTATGGCTGGTCTTGATTTCCTATGATACTACAGCATGAGTTTTACCAAAACAGGTCATTTTGGTAGCTGGCCTTGAGGGTCTGGCTGCTATTCTTTATTTCCTTCATCTACCACCCATTTTAGATTTCCTCAGTCATCTTTGATCTGGGTTATTTTTCTATGGGACATAGATATTTTTCCCTTACAGGTATGAATTCTTATTGCCCTAAACTTACTGGATTGTGATTGTTGTAATTGTTTATTAGTGTACTTACACCAGAGTTTGGAATTATCCTGGTTAAGAATTTCAGTAATTGGAAGTAGCAATCGCACAAATTGCTCACTGGGAGAAAGAGTGAAAGGGCCACTCCCACTATAGCCATTGGCTCTTGAATCTGTGCATTTTAGTTATTTTAGCTATAACAATATACATAATCCTTGAAGATAGTGCCCTAACCCATAATGCATTGTCTCCCAGTTGGCACCTTAGCTAGCCTTCATTATTTCATTCAATCACTTGGTCAGATGGACTGTGTGGTAGAATACTGAATTTTATGGTAATTAGCCCATTGTTGTACTTCTTTGGTTTAAAATAGGTCTCTTGGTCTCAGACAACTTGTGTGGGATGCCCTGATGAATTTAGGCAAGGCATTTTGTATGTCATTGGATTGTAGCATTTGCAAAGGCCAACAGAAAGGGATTACAAGCTCTTATCTAGCTGTGCTGGCTTGTCTTATACCAGGTTGGCTAAAAATGGAAGCTGTTCCCCCCACAATCCTCTTCTTTGTCTGATTCTGTATTTAGAGTTAGCCAAAAGAGTAACTTACACAAAATTTGGAAAGAAGAAATTTAGCAGAAGCCATTACTCTTTAAAGGTCACACTTTGGGACATTACATAGTGACAGACAGAAGCAAAGATGCCCAGCAGGTTGCAGATTGTCCTTGCTCTCATCTGCTCTACCTCTAGCTCATCTTCCTGGCCTTGCTGAGCAATAGCATATTGGGGTGGGGTGGGAGAGCAGAACAGCCCAGATGCAGGCAGTAAGGGTATTTTGTCTGTAGAGAACTTAAAACAATAATAAAACTGACTAAAATCCAGCCTGTCTTTTATTATCACCATGCTCTGACAATTCTAACAGTGCCAGTGATACATTAATACTCCTTGCTGGGTAGAGCCCTCTCACTGCTAACTGCCTTCCTCCCCCTTTGTAGGCTGCTGTGGATAACTTCTCACACCTGTACATAGACATATGCCTCCTTTTTAATGGTTGCAATTTCAATTATATTTGTATTAACTGACTAATCAGGTTGCTTCTAAATTTCCCAGTTACAAGTAATGGAGGATTGTGATGGTTCTATATACCTTTATGCAGATATCCTTATGAAGATGTTTCTGTAGGATAGATATTTAGAATAATATTGTTGGGGTGAAAGGTTGTTGTGGTGGCTTGAAGCTGTATGTACTCTGGAGAAAGTTAATCCATTCCTGTGGGTGTGATCCCACTGTAAGTGGAACCTTTTGATGACCCACCTCATTCAGGATGGGTATTAATCTTATTACTGGAGTCCTTTATAAACAGAAGAAGGTAAAGATAGAAAGCCATATGTGCTGGTTTGGAGCTGTTATGTATCCCAGAAGTCATATTCTTTTAATCCATTTTTGGGAGGGGGGCAGATCTGTTGTGGGTGGGACTTTTGGGTTAGGCTATTTCAACCCATTCAAGATGAGTATTAATCCTTTCCTGTAGTCATTTTTGAAGAGGATACAAGACAGTAAAAGCCCAGAGAGCTGAGAGGAGAAATGCTCAGAGAAATTTTGCAGCAAGAAAGCCACTGAAACCAGAACCCAGGAGAGAAGGACCAGCAGACTGCTATGTGTCTTCCTGTGTGACAGAGGAACCCCAGATGATGGGATACTTTCCTCAGAGAAGGAATCCTCCTCTTGATGCTTTAACTTGGACATTTTCATGGCCTTAGAACTGCAATTTTGTAACCTAAAAAATCCCCTTTGAAAAAGCCAACCCATTTCTGGTAGTTGCATTCTGGCAGCTTTTGCAAACCAAAACACCATGGAAGCAAGAAGCTGAAAGCAACAAAATTTGGAAGAAAAGGGTGAGACCAGGAGATGCCACTATGTGCCTTGCTACCTGGCAGAGGAGCCAACGATCACCAGCAGACAGGATTTGGGTGCAAACATAGTCTTGATGATGCCTTGACTGCAACATTTTCCTGGACTCTAACCATAAGTAAATAAATTCTCATTTCTTCTAAGCTGAATCATTTCATGGTAATTTGCTTGGAGCTGCCTAGGAAACTGAAACAGTCACGTGCAGCTAAATTTTTAACAAATAATGCTAAAGTGCTTTCCAAAAATTCTGTACTGACTTTACACTTCCAATAGCATATGAGCCCTTATTTCTCTATAATTTTATCTATACCAGATGTAAGCAATCACTATAAATTTTTGATCTGATAGGCTGAAAGCTATCACATTTATAACAAATTCTAATTTATTTAATTATTGGTAAGTCTGTGAGTGTCTATTCTAATATTTTGGTCCCTTTGCATTTTATGTTCTGTGTATTACCCATTCTTTTTTTTTTTTTTTTTCATTTTAAATAATAGTACTTTATTGAATGTTTTATTCACAGAAAAATAAACTTTAATTTAAGATGACTTCCAGATTATACAGTGGAAAGCAATTTTCTTAGTTTTCCATACTGATGAAAAGGCTCCTACTAAATGAAAAAAAGCCATAAAATTATATTTACAAATATAGCGCTCTCTCTCAAAACATTTCTGATTATTCACAACACTAATATAATGACATAAGAAACAGTGATTCTGCCAGGTTGGTTAGATACAGTACGTCAGTAATGAAAATAATGCAAAATCTTCTAACAGAAATTACATCAAGCCAAAAATGCAAATTTGATACCAAGTAAAGATAAAATGATTAAATATATAATAATTTTAAATGTTACATGATACATAATAAAAATGTAGTAAATGGTGAAAAATCTATATGCATATCCAAAAACTTTAGACTTCAAAATAGAATATTACCACAAAGATTAATGTAGTACTGTACAATATATATATGATTGTCCTACTGTATTAGTTATAAAGTGTCATTTAACATGTAGTGAAAGTTATGATATCGTGGAAAGAAGTGTTGAAAAAATAAATATTTGACACCTCCCAGGAGAGGTAGCTTGGTGAAATTTCACCTTCAAATTATGTCCCAGTCCTGGCTTTGCCACTAACTTAGCTATATAACTCTGAACAAATCACTTCACCTTTGTGCCACAGCTGCCTCATCTGTAAAATGAGGCGGATGAGTAAAGATATTCTCTAAGGTTACTTCTAGCTCTGACGCATTTTGATTCTAATATGCTGTGAATGAGATTCGCATTGTGCTAAGTGTAAAACTCAAACTGAAACTGATTATCAATTGGGAATGAGCCAACTGTTTCTATTAGGAAAGCTCAACTAAGTTTGATGAGAGTATTTTTTTTGAAGTTTTCATAAAAGAAATTTAAATATATTTTACGGGCTTGATCCATGTACTTATTGTAATTTGTATCTTAATACATGAGAAACACCAAAAAGGATGAGTAAGAGTCACTGGAAGAGTTATCATGTAACAATTTCTTCTAACTTTTAGCCTAAATTTTCAGGTCAAGGCAAACACACAGAGGGTAAAAGGGTGTTAGGAAGGGAATTAACATGTATAGCAGATGCTTTACATACATAGTCTCCTTGAACTCCTCATAACCTTTTGAGATAGGTATTAGTCTCATTTCACAGATGAAGAAAGGGCTACCTTTTTTTTTTAAACAGATATGACCAAAAAGAACTACCTCTGTCAAATATTCCTCCCCATTTTCTTATTTCTTGAATGGAAATGACACACAACCTATTCCATTTCTCCTACCCCCCTCCACCCTTTTTCCCCATGCAACAACTGGGTAATCAGGAAATAAAACAATGATGTAGGTCTAAAGAGTACAACATATGCAACCAATGCTGTGGTGGTAGTCTCCAATCAGAGTTCACATTACAAATTTTATCCACTAACATGAAAACAGGAAAAAACTATCAAAGTTTAAATCATATCACAACAAAAACAACAACACATCATATCATATACACCCACTCTACCCACCTCAGTCTCTAAACAAAGGGAAAAATAATCTAACAGGGAAGGCAATAGAAACCATTAATTAATAAACTGGAATTTACTTTATAAACACTACAACTCACTTCTCAAAAATTAAGACAAGGCTTTTGATCAGCACACTAAATTTATACAAATAAAGGTAACTATTTATTACAAAGCAGCTTTGAATCTTCACAAGACTAAACACAGAAAAATAGGTGGTGATTTTGAAATCCTGGAATAAACTTAATACAGAGAAGGAAGATACTGAGAACTATACCTTTTGTGGGTAGGGGGTGTTGGATCTGGTTTTATCTTTGACCTTGCAAACGATCAATTTTAGCACAAGTAGATGGGAAGGATCCAGTGCTTTTTATAGTATGAACATAGACATACACTTATTTTTAAGTCTCTAGAAGTTTGATTGTAAGTTGGGAGTGCTGAGTGATTTTAAGAACCTGAAGTAACAGCATTTCTAAACAATTCTTAAACTTGTTAGCCACATCAGCTTTGTGCATTAAATTTCACAACTCATGAAATAAAGGGAAATAAAGGTCTTGCTTAACTTTAAACATAAAAGTTTTAAAGAAGAGTTTTAATGAACTGAGGCTCCCCAAACAGGAAAAGCCTTATGTTAAAAAATTGAGTCCTGGCTAACAACTACATGGAACTAACAAACTTGGAGCTGAAAATGTGAAAAACACATTTTTTAAAACTTTAACACTTTTCTCCCCTTGTAGAAACCTTTACATTTAAATTTAAAGCTTAGACTACCCATGTCAAATATATCTTAATGAACATATAACTAAACCTAGATGGAAGGCAGTACAAAGGTGAAGAACTGAGGATTTACATAATAAAACAAAAACAGGGTAGTCATTATATAATTTTAAAAATTCTCATTTAAACTTGCAGTGCTTTAAATGAATATCACTTAAAATAGTAAACAACAGAGGTTAGGAGAACATGACAATACTCTTTCTCTTAGAAAATACAATGAAAATAAAACTTTTAACAGTATCGCTCTCAAACTTTTCTCTGCAGTAAAATGTTCACTCACCTCTATAACAGGTCATGAGACTCTCATAATGTAAAGCCTGGGTGGTCTATGAAGCATTCAAAAATTTCTCTTTTTACCCATGTAAACTCTTATTTAAGTGTTTTTTCCCTTTTTAATACTTAAACAACGATGGTTCTTTTCTTGTCAGTATTTTATAATTTCCAAGAGGCTTTGAGGATTTTGAGAGAACATTTATTTCAGAAGTATCTACTACTATTAGTAGTAAGAAACATATAAAAAATTTTAGGTAAAGGAAAGACTTGACATTTTGTCTATATACATCTTAAACAATCATCTTAACAGTAAAAACTCACATGAAACTATAAGATACAAGATGATATGTGAATCTCAACATGGAAAGCTGTAACTAGAACTACGAGCAGTGTACAAACATGCTTCTACTTTTACCTACATCAGCTGACAGATGTTTAAAATACTGGGTTAACAAAGATCTTTTAGTAAAGTGACTTAGGCAGGCTTAAACTAGCAAGGATTAAGGATGAATCCTTACTAATTAATTGGAAGATCTGAGACATACTTTATATTTCATTTTACAAAATCAGAAATATTTATTTTGAAATAAGAGAAGACATGGTCTACCTGTCAGAAAACTACCACTCAGAAATATTTTTCACCCACAAAGCAGGAAAAACATAAAAACATTTAAATTTTACATTAGCACTAAAAAGGATAACTGCCCTGCCTTCTTGGTTTAGAAAAACTAACGCTGAGCAATAAGTAGTTTTGTAGGCGTCTGAACATGCCTAAGCCTTTAAATCAGTTAAATATTTTCTAAAAATTCTGATTATAAAAGTAATACATACTTACAAAAATTCAAACAGAAAAAAATTTAAAAAGTAAAAAGGGAAGGCCCCTGCAAACCCTCTATGGAAACCCGACCCCAGCTCACCCCCACCCCACCCCCAAAGAGAAACCACACTTAACAGTTTGGTGTGCATCTTTCCAAACCTTTTGTTCTATACACATACACACACACACCCCTTTATTTGGCTTATACCACACATAAAGTTTTGCCACTTGCATTTTACACAATATATCTTTGACATCTTTCCATGTCAGTACATGCAGGCTAGATGATATTCTATCATTAAAATACCCTTTAGAAATGGCATAGTCACTTTTTAAAATCATTCACACAACTGGGTGTATATTTTTAAAAGAAAGCAGACACAGTCCTGAAACACAAAGACAAAAACCTAAAAATAATCTCAATCTTTCCACCAGTGTGGAACAGTTCAATCCTTTTTCACACACACAAAAAATTATGTGATTGGGAAGATTAACTCTCATCTCCACATTTACACCAAATGCTCCATTTGCTAAGCCTAGCTGAAAAGAATGAAAAATTCGGTTGATTAATTCAATTACATTTACAAACTAAGTCGGGGTACTACAGATACAAATTGTAATCAGTTATAATATGATACTTCTTACCTATGTCTAGGATTTCAATGAAATAACAGTAAAAAATAGGATAAATAATATAGCTAATTTCCTGAAAACTCCAGAAATTCAAATTTTAGATTGTCAACTAAAACATTATAGTTTACATTTTTTTCCCTACTTGGGTAGCAAATGCTAATGAAATTCAATGCTGATTATTTAAATTTGGTTCACATCACACATTCAATCAGGGTGATAAGAACAACAAAACACAGAGTGAAGTCAGATTAAGACATAAAAATTTTCTGCTTGAAAGTGATGACTGTGTAGCACATGGGACATTTGTCAACTGCTTCAGCACACTGTTTACAAGTGACCAGATGTCCACAAGGAATAAAAACTACAGCAATATTTCTATCCATACAGATTTTGCAAAGCTTCTCCTCTTGTAGGTGCCTTAGTTGCTCTTCAGTACTAATCTCTTTCTGCAATGAAGTCTCACTTGATTCATCTTGTGAATTGCCTTTCTGATCACTCACTAGATCTGCAATCAGAAACTCAAGTGATTTATAGTTGCTCCCAGATGTCTGAATTTTTTCCTCCATTATTTTCTTAATGTCCCTGAAACTGAATCCCATTCGTATAGCTTCTTGTACCATAGAATTTTGGAAAATTGTATCATCAATTCTTTCAGTTAGTGATGGTGTTTTTTCAGCAGTTCTTCCCAGAGACTCCTCAAGTGAATGGGTTAAATGAATATTGTTTATATATTCTTGCCCCTTCTCTTCTACCAGATATTTACACCCTGGATACCACTTAGCATGTTGTTCCCAAGGGTCTTCACTGGGCTTCCAATCAGTTAGCCCTCCTCCACAGTGAAAGCACTTTACTTTATCACCTTCACCTAAAGCATAAAATCCAGCTCTTGCAAGCTGCTCCTTGTTAACTGAGTATATCCATGTCCCAAAAGTAAGGATCCGTGCTTCATAATCCGCCATGGCTGGATTTCTTGGAGGATTTGATGAATTTGGGAAATTCCTATCAGAACTCACGACATCAGATTCACTTCGAGTATTAACATTTCGGCCCAAAACAAAGAAGCAATTAGGAAAGTGTCGCCTGTGTTCTGACCATGCACGATCACAGGGTTCCCAATTTTTCAGTTTTCCACCACAACAAAAGCACTGTACTTGATCATTAATACCTGTGTAGTAAAGTCCAGCGCTAGCTAACTCTCTTGGGGTTAAATGAGCATAGTCTGGCCAGTTCTGAAATGACTTTAATCTCGCTTCTTCACTACACATGGCAGGGTTCCTCGGGTATATGGTGTCTGATATATCTACAACTTGTCCGGTTCTCAAAAGATAGTCTGCATGAGTCTCAGATGGCCTGTCTAAAACAAAAGGATTTCTGTTTCCTGGACAGTTTTCAACTTTGTACTGACCATTTTGGATCCCAGGATTTGTCGACTGTGCAGCATTATTCTCAAAATAAAAGCCATTGATAAATCTGCAATTTGGAGATACTTTCCTGTGTCTTCCAACTGCAGAGTCTCCATATTGCCATCTATCTACTGCAACATGACAACTAAAACACCGCACAGTATCTCCTTCCCCAGTATAAAGAAAACCGGCTCGTGCCAGTGTTGATGCTGAAACAGGACTACTACTTGGGAAATTAACAAATGTTTTTAATCTATTATACTCTTCTACAAATTCTTCATCCTTATTGATGTCTGCAGGCACACCAGTTTTAGATCCTTCAAAACTGTTAAAAGTCATCTTCTCTTGAAAATAGGATTTGTCCACCTTTTCTTAAACCTCCAGTTCCGTTCCTAGTGATTCCCAGAAGCACTCTTATCAGTTTCTTGTTTATTCTTCCAGAGATGTTCCCTCCTGGAGCAACGGCCTCGAACGCCCGCGGTGCCCGGCGAGGCAGGTCCTGAGGGAAGGGTCCCGGAGGAGGTGCACCACCAGACCCAATCTGGAAATGCCAATTCTGCTCTGCGGCCGGGCCTAGGCCTGGGCCTGGGCCTGGGCTTAGGAGAAGGAAACAGAATTCTCTTCTTCTCCCTCACCCGCATCCACTAACACGCCCATCCCCCGGAAGAACCCCGAGTCAGGGAGCCCAAAGTGCGTCCACGTCAGGGCTTCAAAGAGACACCGGGCGTGGTCCACCTGTCTCATGGTCTGGGCCGCGCCCACAGGGCCCCGGCAGTCAGTCCTTCCTACCCTCCCACCTATCCCCCCTCCGTGGGAGGTCAGCCTCTCGCCCTGCAAAGCTCCTCCGTATTACCCATTCTTATCCTTTGACTATTTTTTCCTGTTATGTTAAGATCCTAAATACCCTTGGAATTGGAAGCAATATGAGTATTTCTTCCTTTTTCCACTGTTTTGGACTACTATATTTATCAAGCAATATATTTTTATTTGTACATGGGTCTATTTATGGACTTTTAATTTTGTTCTTTTGTCCAGTTTTTCAGTTCTGGCCACAATACCACAGAATTTATAGTTAGTTAGCTTTATTGTAATATCATAGACCCATCCTATTTATTTTGTCCTGTTAAAAAATGTATTTGTTCATTGCCATGCAATTACTATTCTAGATGAACTTTAGAATCACTTTCACAAAATAGAAATAAAATTTCCTTTAGATTTAGTTTGGAATATACTTAGTTTTATAAATACATTTGATAAGATTGTTTATAATTTTGAGTTTTGCCATATAACAGTATGTCTGTCAATTTATTCATCTTTTATGTTTTTAAATATTATTTAATAGCTTTATTTCTATTTCATATATTTATTAGTAAGTTATTCTTGGGTGTTTTATTATGTTTTTTCCTAAAGTGAGTTTTTCTTATTTTACTTTTGCATGATGCTAACATGCAGGAAAAGTATTCAACTTGTTTGTCTTTATCTTGTTATCCTACTAAACTCTGTTATTAGTTAATATTTAAACTTGATTCTTTTGGATTTTTTTTTCCAGGGGAACAATTATAATATATGGAAAATGATAATTTCAATCTTCATCTTCCACATTTATAGTCATGTTGATTTCCTTGTTTTTTTCATTGTCTGTTTCCTCCAGCACAATACTGTCATAATGAGGTATGATAAGCATATCTATGTTGATCTTGAGTGTTAATTAAAAAAACTGAGTTTCATTTCAAATATACTTTCAATTTTATCAAATGTGTTTACAGTAACTAAGATTATTTTTTCTTTTAATTGATTGACAAATAGCAACATCTATTGAGATTATTGTTTTCCTTTCCTTTAATTAATCAGTATATAGTTGTTTACATTAATTTACTTTCCAATGCTAAAACAGCCTTGTACTTCTAAAATCTCATTTGGTCATAGTGTATTGACTTGTTTACTACACTCTCAAAATTAGCTAAATAACATTTTATTTAAGATTTTTGCATCTATATTAGTGAGATTGGCTTATAGTTGTCTGTTTAATAATACCCTCACCTGATTTTGGTAGTCTGGATATGCTAGATTAATCATAGTTAACATATTATCAGTATATTATAATTTTTATAAATATAAAATAGTGTTCTTAATCTTATTTAATGTTGCTACTTTAATTCCACCATAGCTGGTGCTAGTATTGTCAGACCTATTTTTTTTAACAAAAATCATTACTTGTTTACATATGACTGCTCATTCCTTTAGTTTAAGTAATTTGTGTCTCATGCTTAGTATAAGTATGGTATATGTATGTCCCAAATGTTATACTAAAACTTTTTCATTGTTTATTTGAAGTTCAAATTTAACTAAGTGCCCTGTATTTTTATTTGCTAAATCTTGCAACCCCATGTTGGGAAATGTGATATGCTGGAGTTGACTGGGGAGCAAGCAGAGTGTCAGAGTGGGGGATGAGGTGGGAGGGACAGGAAGTGTGTATAGGCAAAGCCTCTTGAATTCTGTGCAGAGGAAAAAGGGGTTGGGAAGCCAGAATCCTACTTAATCCACTTGCAAATGGTAAGGCCTAAACTCTAGAGGTAAAGGAAAACTTCAGCATTTTCCTTTGGGCTGAATTAGACCATTGAAGGTGTGACTTCAGGCAGCCTATGTTGTTGGTATAGAATGTGGTCCCATCTGAAGCAACAATTCTGATGGCCATTGGAGTGCACATCTAATCTGAAGTCCTTGGGAAATTCTCCCCAGAATAAAGGATAGAAATATAGTGATCATTTGAAATGTAAAGAAAAATCACACATAATCCCACCACTCTAACCAACTGCTAAACACAATGTGGTGTTGTTTTAGTTTTATTTTCTTAGATTTATATCATTTTAATCAAATGGTATACATAATTTAATATACTATCTTTTTTTTTAACTTTTTTTTTTTTCTTTTTTAAATCAACTGTATGGAAAAAAAAATAAAAAAAAAAAAAAACATACATTAAAGAACATTTCAAAGAGACCATAACAAGGGAGTAAGAAAAAGACAACTAACCTAAGATAACTGCTTTACTTCCAACCTGTTCCTACTTTACCCCAAGAAAGTTACCTAATATAGCAACATTTCTGTGAACTTGTTCCTACTATATCCATCAGAAATTAATTAAAAGACCATAGTCATTCCTGGGCATCCCCAGAATGTTAAATAGCTTATATACTATCTTTTTAATTTGGTTGTTTAAAAGATAATGTATAGTTTGAATCAAATGATACAATTAAATACACTATGTTTTCATTTAATTTCCTTGATATCATTCCAGAGCATCATCTAGCTTTCAATTAATGATTTGTTTTTTTTTTTTAGTGCATAAACTGCATATAATGAAATTTATTTAATTAATCCCATGTCATTGGGTATTTAATTTGAGTCTTAGTTTTGGAGACTATAAATAACAGTGGAATCAACATTTTACTAATTGTACCTTTTTACATATTTAGGATAGATCTGCAGATGAAAGATGACTGTTTTAGAGGCATAAAAATTGCTATGGCTCTTAATATATTTTGTCAAAAACTGCTTTCCAAAATTGTTTTACAAATTACATAGCTACCAGCAAATTATGATAATGTCAGTTTCTCTTCACTCATTCTTTGGTGTTTTAAAAAGCCCATTGCTTACCGCAGGTAAGTGTGTAGTCATTCCACTCTATATTGTTTCGTTATTTCCCAAGGGAAGAGGAATTTTCACCTAGGAGTTGTATTTAGGCTCTGGAACAGCTCAGCTTTGAGAAGCGTGGAAGTGGCAGCATGTCCTAAAGAATTTCTCTGGGATAACAATTACAGAAGACTGGTAGAGGCCCTGGATAACTATTCTCATTTAACCACAGGAAACACAGAATTAAAAAGAAAGTAAACCACTTTCCTAAAATAATGCAAACAATTTGCATATAATCAAAATTAGATGTCTAGGGAAACAATTAATAATTTGATAAATGAACACTTTTTAGGAATTTATTGAATGTAAAGTGGAGTGAACAGTGACAAACAAAATAGATTTTCTGCCCTCAATGTACTTTTTGTTTAGTATGTTCAGTTATTTATACTATCTGATTAAATGCACTAAAAGTTTTTTCAATGAAAGGTGTAGATATAGGATGGCAGTAGAGGGAGAGGTTACTTCCTGGACAGGTATTTCTCTGTAAGACAATTTATACCAGGGATAGACTCATACCCAAAAGGCTGCATGAGGGGGATGAGCAGGGCCTTAGGGAAGAGAAGAATTTCAAAAGAAGTGGTGAAAAGGTGGGAGAGGAAAGGTGGAGGGAATCTAAAGTAGTTTTGCAAGTTTTGACATCTGCTTAGCTGCAGATTAAAGAAAACTCCAATTGCTTGGCTTCTAACCTTACTGCAAAATGGCTTCCTCTTAGGCTACACAAGTCTGCCCTGTTATGAGGGGACCAGGGTAGGTGTTGTTTCCACAAAGGAAACATCACTGATTGACATTTTGTTCCCATAAATTGATGTACTGATATTGCATTCAGTCCTCTAAATCCAGAATGTAATAATGCTGTGGGGAGACTCTTAGTAAGGGAATACTTTTTTGTTAAGAAGGAGGTGCTCATCCTCTTTAACTACAGGAAGGATAAAGAGGGGGTCCAGTAATTCATGTTGAAAGTATTGATCAATGCTTCAGGGCTTTCTTCCTAATAGAGTCATATTTCACCCTCTTTTACCTGTGGCTTGAGTTCCAAGTTGATTTTCTCTATGATTGTGACATTAGTTAAAGGAAGGAAGTGTATAGTAGCACTTGCAAACCTTCCTTTTCTTGGCATTCCAGATAATGCCTATCATAGTGGATGCATAAGATTGAATCATTGTGTTTTGATGTGACTTGGCATGAATGTGCTGATGAACAATGCACCCAACCAAGAATTTTGTTCCTGTCCTCCAAAACTAGCTTGAAAGCTAGGGCATGGCTAATATATTGTTAAATCTGTGGCTGTTCCCAGAATAAGTAATGCTTTGCCTTTCTTCACTTTATCCCCAAGTGAAATCAGCTTAAAAAATTCAAGTGTCAAAAGTTGTTTTGAACAGGAAAATGTAACCAAAAAAAAGGCTAATCCTGAAAAAGGTCAAGTGGAGCTGTGTCCTTGCTGGGATGATGCAAGGTTTATGAGCCAAAGAAATCTATGTGTTTTTGTTTGCTAAAGGTGACAAAACCAGAAATGGGATGGCTTTTACAATGGGGATTTATTAATTACAAGTTTACGGTTCTGAGGTCATAAAAAATGTCCAAATCAAGGCATCAGTGAGCAATGGCGATCCTCAGCTCCTTTGCTACATGGTGTCTGCTGGTCCTTCTCTCCTGGATTTCACTGCCTTCAACTTCTGGCTTTTCTCTCTCTCAGCTTCTCTGTTGTGTTTTTTGTTTTTGTTTTTGTTTTTTTTTCCTGTCAGCTTCTCTGTATGCTTCCCTAAATTTCATCTCTTATACAGGACTACAGTAAGAGTAAGACCCACCCTCAATAAGGTGGGGCACATCTTAAGTTATAATCCATGCACCAAAAGATTCTAATTACAATGTATCCATACCCACAGGAATGGATTAACTTTTTAAGTACATAATTTTCTGGGGTCAGTGAAGCCTCCAGACCATCACACTATGGGATCCTCAGGTTACTTTAGAAATGATCATTTTTTTCATTATAAGAGTATTAAAGATTGATTTATTTTTCTAGGCTGTTTAAGCAAAGACCATGAAATGGGTTGGCTTAAACAATGGGAATTTATTAGCTTACAGTTTTGAGGCTAAAAGAAAGTCCAAATCAAGGCATCATCAAGGTGATGCTTTCTTCTTCGAAGACTAGAGTTCTGGAGCAGGCTGCCAGTCATCCTTGGTTCCTTTGTCACATGGCAAGGCACATGGTGGTGTCTCCTGGTCTCACCTTACTCTTCTGGGTTTTGTTGATTTCAGCTTCTTACTTCCTGTGCCTTTCTCTTCTCTGTCTGAATTTCATTCTCATAAAGTACTCCAGTAATAGCTTTAAGTACCATTCTGATTGCGGTTGGACACAACTTAACTGAAATAATCTCATCAAAAGGTCCTACTTACAATGGGCTAAAACATGCAGAAATTTATTAAATTTAGGAACATGTTTTTCTGGGGTACATACAGCTTCAAACTACATAAAGATTTAGTTAGAAAATATGGAAAATGCTTAAATGACTAAAGACAAAAATGAAAATGAACTATCCATAATTCTATGAACCACAGACTGTGGGGCATCTCTATTCATTATTATGTGCATTTGGTCTCCTACTGTAAATACAGGTTTGAAGTCTTGCTTTTGTTACTTACACTTATAACGATAAACATTGCCCCTTATTATTACATATTATTTTAAAAATGATTTTGTCTGTTGTAGTTATGTATCCAAAATTGTTGGATGATTTAATTTAAAAAATTTTTCATTTTTTAAAATGTAATAAATAGCTTTATGTTTTCAGTTTTGTTTGACCCTCTGTTAATATCCTGAGGTTATGTTTTAAGAATAAGAATTATTGAATCAAAGAATGGAAATATTTTCAAGGCCTTTTGTTTACTTAGCTAAACTGCCACTCAGAAAGGTCATATCACTTTCTTAGGTCAGTTTTAATACCAACAGCAGACACAATTGCTCTCTTCCAGAGTTGCTAACAAAAATTGGCTTTAAGGTCTGGATTCAGACTACTGCCTGATTGGTTGTACCTTCCCCTTCCTGTTCTGGGAAAAGTAATTCCTGGTAAGAGCTGCCCTCTTCACCTCTGTCTTAGTTTCCTGGGTTTGCCATAACAAATTACCAGTGTAAGTGGCTTAGAACAACAGAAATGTACTATCCCACAGTTCTGGAGGCTGGAAATCTGAAATGAAGATGGCAGTAGGTTTATACTCCATCTGAGATCCTTCCTTGCCTATTCTAGTTTCTAGTGTTTACCAGCATTCTTTGGTGTTCCTTAGCTTGTAGATGCATCACTCCAATCTTTCCCTCTTCCCAGTCTTCACATGACCTTCACATGACTTTCTCTCCAGTGTCTATCTGGGCCTAATTCTCCCCTTCTAATGAGGACACCAATCATATTGGATTAGGGACCACTCTAATCCTGTTTGGCTTCATCTTAATGAATCACATTTTTAAAGAGTCTGTTTCTAATAGGGCCACATTCGTGGGACTGAGGCTTGAACATATCTTTTTGGGGGACACAATACAATCCATAACAACCTCATTGTTTGTAGA
This sequence comes from Choloepus didactylus, assembly GCF_015220235.1. Taxonomy (NCBI): domain Eukaryota; kingdom Metazoa; phylum Chordata; class Mammalia; order Pilosa; family Megalonychidae; genus Choloepus; species Choloepus didactylus. The sequence goes on along the minus strand of NC_051312.1, from coordinate 27,583,865 downwards.
TGAGAAGTTCGAGCAGTGGGGTGTCTGCTATGCACACCAGAGAGGGAAGCTGGTGTTACCTGAGGGTGTATCTGGAGTCTGGCCTCAGGTACTTGAAGATGCACCAGCCAAACTGCAGCAAGACCGAAGTGAGGTGTGAGGAGACTGCTGGTGATCTTAGGAGGAGCCATCTGTATGAAGGCATAGGTGGCAATGAGGCAGGGCATTGGCTAGCATGATTGTCACCTGCACAGGTGACTCCTATGGCAGCTGCTGACATCGAGATGTAGTCTCGATACCCTAGCATGCCTGGTACATAGTAGGTGCTTAGTGAATGAATGATAATTCCTGCCCCCTTCCTGGCGTGCAGAACGACAGCAGGTGAGGCGACCATTAAGGAAGCATGGAAAGAAGGAAACTGATGCCTTAATTAAGTTATTGTTGCCATCTGTTCATAGATATCTAAAACAATAATAAAACATACTTCTTTGAGGGTCTTTCTGAATATTTCTTAATTAAGGCACCTTTTACATGATAAATTAATGTCATTGCCTTCTCAGGAGACAGTGTGTCTAAAATTTCCAGACTTATTCACAGCTAGTATAGGGACTTACTGTAGTTGTACTGGGTGAACTGCAAACCTTTAAAGTAGAAGTTAAGTGGACTAGTGCTGCCTACATTGGACACTACATCCAAATCTTCAAATCTAATTTGAACTACTTTGAGAACATAAGCGTGGATTGTAGATGCAGGACGAATATGGCAAAAGAGACATATCACGGGCAGGTGTGGGAAAGTCTGTAGTATAATTCTGTATCTGTCATTCAGAGGATTCATAGCCAGAACAACCAGCAGACACCCACCTAGTCCCTCTAAACTTTCAATCGGTGTCAGAGGCTGCCTTGACAAAGATGGCCTTTTTCAGGGCACCTTTGACATCCTTGTTCGCAAGGGTATAAATCAGATTGAGTAAGGGGGTGACAAAGGTGTAGACCAGGGCTATTTGGCGATCCTCATCCTCCAAGGTGCTGGAGCGGGGGCGCAGGTAGACCAGGCTGCAGCAGCCGTACTGCAGCAGGACCACCGTGAGGTGGGAGGAGCAGGTGGAGAATGCCTGGTGGTGGCCCTCGGCAGAGCGGATGCGTAGGATGGCGAAGGTGATGAGCACGTAGGAGACGCAGATAAGTAGGAAGGGGACGGTCAGCACGAGGATGCCCACGGCATAGAGGACGGCCTGGTGCACGTGGATGTCAGCACAGGCCAGGCGCAGGACAGGAGGCACGTCACAGAGGAAGTGGTTGATTTCCCGCCGGCGCCCGCAGAAGGGCAGGGTGAAGATTAAGGCCGTGAGCTGCAGCGAGAGGAAGAGCGCCAGGCCCAGGGCGGCAACCGCCATCCGGATGCACAGCCTCCGGGTCATGAGGAGGGCGTAGCGCAGCGGGTGGCAGAGGGCCACGTAGCGATCATACGCCATCGCTGCCAAGAGAAAGCAGTCGGTGCTGCCCAGGGTGACAAAGAAGAACATTTGGGCCCCACAGCCAGCCAAAGAAATGGGCTTCTGGGCACCTAAAATGTTGGAAAGCATCAAGGGCACCACAGCGGAGGTGTAGCAGATCTCCAGGAAAGACAGATTGCACAGGAAGAGATACATTGGGGTGTGCAGGGAGCTGTGTGTGCTCACCACCCAGACGATGGCGGTGTTGCCGCAAAGGATCATCAAGTAGAGGATGAGGAAGAGGAGGAAGAGGAGAGGCTGGAGTTCCCGGACAGCAGTGAACACAGGGAATACAAACTCAGTGGGGTCGGAATGGTTGAGGACAGTGTTCCAAGCAAGCATTTTTCCTGCAAAAGAAAGGAAGTGTTGAACTTTCATTTGCTGAGTTGCTTAACTGCCCGAATAAGAGCAGAGCTTTTAAATTTAATTTTTGATTTAGAATTACCTATTGGCACCTAGTTTCCAGTCACAAAGTTTGGGAATGAATTGAGAATAGATGTTATGGATATTTTTTCTTGGCAATCCTAATGGGTAGGATAGATGCTCGTTTGTAGAAGTTCCTGGTGCCAAAGACAAGGAACATGTTTCTGATGAAATATCTTTTTTTTTTTTTACTTTGAGATTTTTAATTCAAGTTGACAGGAGCTCATTCATTTTTTGTTTGATTAAACTAAAGAGTTGTGTAGTTGTAGATAGTCTAAAAATTTGGTAAATGAATGTTTTTACTTTTTTGGCAAATATCCTTACTAAAAATATATATACAAAAAGTTTGCAACTCCTAAGTATACAGTTTAATTTTTTTTTACACAGTAAATATACCAGTATAATCACTACTAAGTTTAAGAACATAATTAAAGATAATTAAAGATTGATGAAGTTTATTATAAAAATATGTTATTAAAATGAAATAGTAAAATATGTATTTAAAATTAAATAATTAATGCAGATATAGTTAAAAGCAGAAAAGAATGCCAAGAATAATTCTTGAAAACTTTTATAATGCAAAATTCAAAAATTAAAATAGTCATGCATATTTAACAATAGCAAATTTTATAGATGAGAAATTGATAGGGAGGAGGGGGAGAAATAAAAGCATATTGCTAATTTCTTCAAACTATGTAAGAAGGGATCCAAGAGATATAATTTCATTTATATGTGTCTACTCAGAGAAACATCTATCCAAACATGCCTTTCAAGATCATTATCACCAACATAATAAAAACCAGCATAGCTCTTCCAAATGATCAAAAGATTAAAAAAGTAAAGATATTTCAAAGAGCAGGAGGCAGAAAAGAAAGGAAAATGTGAGCAAGTCTATAATATAAAGTAGCTTAAAATAAGCTAATGAAAGTAAATATTTCATTTTTGATAATAATAATGGGGCTTATATTTTATTAAAGACAGAGTCTGACATTCGCATAAGACACGGAATACAACCAAGTGAAAAATATAGATATAGCTTGCGGTCATTGCAGCCAGGATTTACTTTGGAGACGGCTGTAGCACCTCAGATGTTAGGCCTAGTTTGGGCTGATATGAATGTGACTTCTATGAGCATCCTGAAATAACTCATTTCATGGACATATGGTTTCCTATCTCTTGGATAGAGTAGAGTCAGTGGATAATATGAGACAGAATACTTCAGAAACTGACGTGTGGCACCGATGGATAATCTTGATTGCGTGGGCCATTTTGCAGGTGGCCCTTTTTAGTGGGGGGGGGGTGACACAGCTGGGGCTCCGCGGGTGCTTCGGCGTCTTCCTGCAGGCTGCGGGTGAGGTGCGCGACATAGGTGGTGGCCGGCAGTAGCGCGTCCAGCTCGGAGAACTTGGGAGGCTGCCAAGTCCAATCAATAAACCACTGCCCACGCATTACTGGTATTTTGTCAGCCTGGTTCCAGTACACCGGGTAGCACTCTCGTTGGGTCACATCCACATCGCAGAGGCCGCCCTGCATGTACACCTGTTGCATAATCACCAGCTCCTCAACCTCGGGCTCCAGGCGAGTGCAGATGCCTCAGGCGTGGTCATCATCTTCATCCTCCATGGAGCTGGAGGCCGGGCCGCACACATGGTCGCCTTCCGGGTCCTTGACCTGGGACTGGACCCCCGCGACCTGCAGCAGAGCGAGTCATAGACGATGAAGGTCTTCTTGTCCTCCTTGTGGAACCAGGGCACCTCCTCCGGGCCGAGCTCCATCACCACCTCATAGCGGGGCCCTGTACTGGGAATGAAGGCAGGACAGGAGGGTAATGGGAGTAGGGACAGAGAGATGCTGTGGGACCCAACTGGGCAGGACCTTGGGGGTCACTGACTGAGATGTGATCCAGTGGAGGATCCTCAGCAGAAAAGGGGATCTGAACAGTTTTTAAATGAGACACTCAGGTGGCTCTGTTGAGAACAGACTTTCTGGGGAGAGGGGTCAGGCAAAAGTAGAAAGGAGAGTAGCTAGGAGAGTATTACAGTAATTCAACAAGATATTATGGAGGGTCAGGGACAGAGTGGTTGTAGTGGCAATGGTGAGAAGGTTTCCACCACCTGGCTAACAGTTTTGATGGGGGATGTGAAAGTCACTGCAGGATGAGTATAAGGCTTTTGTCCTGACAGAAGAATAGATCTGCTATGAACAGAGATGGGAAAAGTGTATGTGGGTACTTTTGAGTAGAAAGGTTGGGAGTTCAGTTTTGGAAATGTTAAGATAGAATTGTCCCTTAGAAAGCCAGGTGGAGATGGTGAATGGGATTCTGGAGCTTTGGCGTGGAGCTGTGAGCTGAGATAGCAATTACAGTCTTGTCTGTGTTTAAAGGCATTTAAAGCCTCCAAACTACATGGCAACACCAGGGATGTGTGTATATAGAGGAGAGAAGAGGATCAAGGACTGAGCCCTGAGGCCCTCCAATATGGAGAGGTCACAGATAGTGGAGCCAAAGGGACACAGGAGGTAGAGGGTAAGTGAGAGAGTTTGGTGCCTGGAAGCCAGTGAAGAGGGAGTGTCAAGCAGAGAGTGGGCTGTGCAATCAGAGCTCCCAACTGCACTAGGACAGGCCTGAGACTGGACCACAGTATTGAACTGCACAGAGGTCACCGGGAGCTTTAAAAGAGCAGGTGCAGTGGAATTAGGAAGATAAGGCCTAACTGGCCTGCACTTAAAGGGCAATGGGTTGAGGTGAATTACAGCCAATGTATATAGACAGCTGTTTGAGGACTTTTACTATTAAATGGGTAACAGGGAATTGAGGTGATAGCTAGAGAGAAAGGAAGGGACACTCCCTTTATCCATGTATGTACAGATGAGTAAGACAATAAAGACAAAAAATAAATAAATAATGGGGGGAAGGGATAAGGGGTATGGGATGTTTGAGGTGTTCTTTTTTATTTTAATTTTTACTCTTTTTTGGAGTAATGAAAATGTTCAAAAATTGATTGTGGAGATGAATGCACAACTATATGATACCATGAACCAATGATTGTACACTTTGGATGATTTTCTGGTTTGTCAATATAACTCAATAAATTACATTTTAAAAAGAATAAAATTTCCCAACAAAAATAGGTTTATACCTACAGGAATAAATTAGCTTTAGGAACATGATTTTCTTGGGCCCATCCTCCTTCAAATCATCACAGAGAAATTAAAGACATTTTCAGATAAGCAAATCTGAGAGACTTCATTAACGATAGACCTGATCTTCAAGAAATGCCAGAAGGAGTTCTAATGGGAATCCTTCAGGCTGAAAAGAAAGGACCCAGTCAGAACTAGGAGCCATCAGATGAAATAAAGAACACTGGCAAATGTAAATTCATAGGTTAACATAAAAGTCAGTATTTTTTTTTTTTTTAATTCAGTTTTATTGAAATATATTCACAAACCATACAGTCATCCATGGTATACAATCAACTGTTCACAGTATGATCATATAGTTATGCGTTCATCACCACAATCTATTTCTGAACATTTTCCTTACATCAGAAAGAATCAGAATAAGAATAAAAAATAAAAGTGAAAAAAGAATACCCAAACCATCCCCCCATCCCACCCTATTTGTCATTTAGTTTTTACTCCCATTTTTCTACTGATTTTTTTTCAATTTTTTAACTTTGTTTATCAAAAAATTAAAAACAAACAGGCAAACAACAACCAAAAAACCCCACAACATTTCAAACAAAGCAATGGATTAAGGAAAACAAATAACCTAAAATAACTACTTTGCTTCCAATATGTTCCTACCATACCCCAAGAAAATTAATAAACCATGTCCAAACAGAGGAGTAAGAAAAACAAATAATCTAAAATAACTACATTGCTTCCAACATGTTCCTTCCATACCCCAAGAAAATTAACAACCCCTAAGAAAACAAAGGAATAAGAGAAAAAAAAAACCTAAAATAACTCTATTGCTTCCAACTTGATCTTACTATATCCAAGAAAGTTTACAAACCATAATCATTCCTGAGCATTCCCATAACATTGAGATTACCCTCCATAGTTTATCTGTTCTTATTAGATTATCATTCCCCCTCCACTAATTGGTATCTCTAGGTCCCCTACATTCTACAGTATAAAACATTGTACATTTTTCACAGAATTCACATTAGTGGTAACATACAATATCTCTCTTTTTGTGCCTGGCTTATTTTGCTCAGCATTATGTCTTTTTTTTTTTTTTTTTTTTTTTTTTAATGTTAATTTTATTGAGATATATTCGTATACCACGCAGTCATACAAAACAAATTGTACTTTCGATTGTTCACAGTACCATTACATAGTTGTACATTCATCACCCAAATCAATCCCTGACACCTTCATTAGCACACACACAAGAATAATAAGAATAATAATTACAGTGAAAAAGAGCAATTGAAGTAAAAAAGAACACTGGGTACCTTTGTCTGTTTGTTTCCTTCCCCTATTTTTCTACTCATCCATCCATAAACTAGACAAAGTGGAGTGTGGTCTTTATGGCTTTCCCAATCCCCTTGTCACCCCTCATAAGCTACATTTTTATACAACTGTCTTCGAGATTCATGGGTTCTGGGTTGTAGTTTGATAGTTTCAGGTATCCACCACCAGCTACCCCAATTCTTTAGAACCTAAAAAGGGTTATCTAAAGTGTGCGTAAGAGTGCCCACCAGAGTGACCTCTCGGCTCCTTTTGGATTCTCTCTGCCACTGAAGCTTATTTCATTTCCTTTCACATCCCCCTTTTGGTCAAGAAGATGTTCTCCGTCCCACGATGCCGGGTCTACATTCCTCCCCGGGAGTCATATTCCACGTTGCCAGGGAGATTCACTCCCCTGGGTGTCTGATCCCACGTAGGGGGGAGGGCAGTGATTTCACCTTTCAAGTTGGCTTAGCTAGAGAGACAGGGCCACATCTGAGCAACAAAGAGGCATTCGGGAGGAGGCTCTTAGGCACAACCATAGGGAGGCCTAGCCTCTCCTTTGCAGCAACCGTCTTCCCAATGGTAAAACCTGTGGTAGAGGGCTGAACCCATCAAACCACCAGTCCCCTATGTCTGTGGTCATGTTAGCAACCATGGAGGTGGGGTAGGCGAATACCCCTGCATTCTCCACAGGCTCCTCAAGGGGGCACTACATCTTTTTTTTATTTTTCCTTTTTTTTTTTTTTTTTTTTTAACTTTCCCTTCTTTTTTAAATCAACTGTATGAAAAAAAAGTTAAAAAGAAAACAAACATACAATAAAAGAACATTTCAAAGAGACCATAACAAGGGAGTAAGAAAAAGACAACTAACCTAAGATAACTGCTTAACTTCCAACATGTTCCTACTTTACCCCAAGAAAGTTACCTAATATAGCAACATTTCTGTGAACTTGCTCCTACTATATCCATCAGAAATTCACAGACCATAGTCATTCCTGGGCATCCCCAGAACGTTAAATAGCTTATCTGTTCTTCTTGGATTATTGTTCCCCCTTCCTTAATTGCTCTCTATTGCTAGTTCCCCTACATTCTACATTATAAGCCATTTGTTTTACATTTTTCAAAGTTCACATTAGTGGTAGCATATAATATTTCTCTTTTTGTGCCTGGCTTATTTCGCTTAGCATTATGTCTTCAAGGTTCATCCATGTTGTCATATGTTTCACGAGATCGTTCCTTCTTACTGCTGCGTAGTATTCCATCGTGTGTATATACCACATTTTATTTATCCACTCATCTGTTGAAGGACATTTGGGTTGTTTCCATCTTTTGGCAATTGTGAATAATGCTGCTATGAACATTGGCGTGCAGATATCTGTTCGTGTCACTGCTTTCCGATCTTCCGGGTATATAAAAGTCAGTATTTTTAAATAAAAAAAAAATATGATGATATAGAAAGGATAGCATTGCTTTTGTTGGTATTGGCTTTTGTGTTCCAGTCACTGTAGTAAGAAAGAGTCACAGAATATTTGATTGTCTAACTGAAAAAAGTGGACCAACTGAAAAATTTGGGACGAACTAGATAATTTATTATGGTGGTTAGTTCTCCATGAAATATAGTAGAATGTTTCTTACTAATCTTCATTTAACTGATTTGTTACATTAACCAAAGCTTCTCATTCCCTCTGTATAACATACCATGTGATACTCACGACACACTGAAAATTGAAAATAAAGATGCTTAGTTTATGGTCTAGTATTCCAAGTATTGTTACAACCACGGGTTGAATTGTAAGCTTAGAAGTCAGTTGGATTTTCCCCAAACCTGCTTTTACCATTTGTATTTATATGTGTAATTATGCAATTTAATTAACTATTACAAAATCTAATAAAATGTTATTGTGATTGTGAATATAAATGTATTTTAATAAAGACTAAAAATTGAATGCTTGGAAAATGCTTGATAATTACAAGACACTAAACATTGCTATGCAATAAGGTATGGGCCGGATCACTGTATAAGACTGGGAGGGAAAATGGTAAAATTTTGAGGGATTATATATTTAGATTTTAACTTGGGTCTAAATTTTCATGCTCATGCTAAAAAGTTAAACCTGGGATTCATATATGATGCATGCAAGAAAGAATTTGACTTAGGGTTTGATAGAATTTAGCAGGAACTCAGCAGAACCCACCCTCAAAGTAAAACCTTTGGCTTTCTATCAAAAGGTTAAAGAATGACTGTGCATTTGCATGTTTTAAGTAAAATAAAATGATTAAGGTAAGTATGTAGTTTTTGCTTTGGATAATGGGGATTTCTTTCTTTTTTAATAATTTTTTTATTAATGATACCAGTTAGAAAATGCCCTCCCCCAAAACACTAACACCCAAAGTGAATGAACAATGAATGAATGAATACATAAATAACACACCAGTATAAACTTAATACACAACAAGTAGGAACTATTTGAAGAAAACTACTAAACTTTTCACATAGTGTCTGGATGGAGAAATTGAATATTTTTAAGTGTCAACTGACCCTGAAATAATATTAAAATTCAATGCAATTCCTATCAAAATCCCTAGAAGAAGAACAATCAGGTGAAAAGAACAAGAAAATATTTTAAAAAGTGCCTGAAGACAATGAAACTTGTATCACAAGACATTAAAATGTATCACAAACAATGTTATGTCATCAACATATCGTGTATCAAAAATCATAGAGCACTAAGGATCCAGCACAATAGGACACAGAGTATCGTGTCATATAGAACTTATTGTGCAACAGACATTATTCTACACACTTATATTTATTAGTTAATTTCATAACAACTCTCTAAAATTAGGCTACTACACCCCATTTTATGGATGAGGAAATTGAGACACAGAAAAGATCATTTTCCCAAGACCACATAGCTGGCAAGTGTTGAAATGGAAATTTAAAACATAGCCAGTCTGGCTCCAGAGATCTTTGTTTTAACAACTAAATTATATTGTCTTTGTTTACTGTGTGTGTTAGTTTCATTACCTATAAAATGGAATTGAAAATACACGTTCATATATTCTAAGACATGAATGACTTTTTTCTGTGACAGTACTTAGAACAATCCAGGTACAAAGTAAGCATTCAATTTAGAGTAAACATTAAATATATATTAACTCTTATCACTATCTCAAATTATTGGAAAGGATCATTTTTCTAATACAGTGTTAGGACAATTGAGCTAATAATTTTAAAATTAATTCCCTGATGCATCATACATCAAAATTAATTTCTTGTGGATTTTAAGATTCAAATATTTTAAAAAGTGGAAGAAAACCAGAAGACAGTGGTATAGATGAACATTTTTCAGATATCAGCATTATAAGCCTAAACAACCAAATGTACAAAGAGCCTTCTGATGATATTTTTACTAACAATAAATTTAAGAAACACACAAAAAACAAACTGAATAGCACATGATCTTTTGTAATTCAGTAAAAAATGAACCCAAAATCAGAGAAACAAAGGCTCTGAACAGGCAATTCAAAAGAAATAAACATAAGCAAACAAATATATAAAAATCCAATTTTATCACTGTTCGATTAAATATAAAATTAAACAAAATGGGATACTATTCTGTTTATAAACTGACACTAGTGGAATAAAGGTAATACATATTGTTAAAATTGCAAGGAATTCATATTCGATATTACTTTTTAGAATTTATTCTTATAAACTAAAATGATTATGCACATAAAATTGTTGACAGGACTGCTCATCACAGTTTTTAATATAATGGTGAAAAATTGATATCAACCTAAACTTCAATTAATTGTGATCTATCCATGTGATGGAATACTACAAATATTTAAGAATGAGGTTGTAGAAAAAATTTAATAAAATTGAGACATGCTCATGAAAAAGCAGATCATAAAACAGCCTTATATCATGATTCCATTAAAAATAATTACAGTTCTTCATAAAAATCAAAGAATATACCTCAAAGTATTAACAATGGGTATTGCCAGGTGGGATTGTGGATCATTTTGTTTATGGCTGATGGTTTTCTGTATTTGCAAATTTTACAAAAACATACACAGCTTTGCAATCATGCAGTGAATTTAACACTTTTCTTTTATCTTTTGATATTTCAACGTACTGTTGGGAAGGAAGGATGGTAGAGTGTTGATCACATGGATTTTTTCAGTTAGATCAGATTTGAAACATAGTCCTCATTTGCTAATTTCATTTTCATATTGACCACACTACTTGATGAGTCTGTATGATTAGGGATGTGAATTTAGAGCCTTATAGGGAATTTATAAAGATTAAATTTATGAAGATAAGGTCTCTGGGACTAACAGGTATCCAGTAAATGTACCTGCTTTCACCTCTATTTTCTTGTGGTGGTGCATTTCCTTTAGGTAATCACTCTTTGGTTCTTACCTTTTCCAGAGTAAAGAGTGAGGTTCCTTAAGAGCTTTATTCCCCCAAGGTTTACTCTGCTAAACTTTGAAGAGTAATATGAAAAGTAAAAGAGAAATAGAAGGAGAATGAAAAAAATGAGAGATTTCAGTAAAATAGTTAAAAATATTTTTAAAACCAAATAAGATAGACCTGGACTCAGGAAAATCTTTAGAAATTATTCTGTATTACTAAGACATAAATATCAAATGAGCAGCATTGTACCCACATGGGAACAGCAAAGTTTTGGTGCCCCTCACCTGTAGATAAAGCAAGATGTGTAGCATTGGGATCCTGGAATAACCCAGGACAAGTCCTGATAGGGCAACTGCAAGAAGAAAATAGTTCACACACCCAAGATTTTTAAAACATATGTATTAGAATTTACATTTACAAATTAGTGGTTTCCCTTCCTGTGGTCACTTTCAAAGGCTATTCACTTACTCCAACGTTGTCTCATTTAAACCATTTCTGGTACTCTTCTGGGGATTATTTTCAAAGACTATTTTTTCTTAAATATCATCAGTTGTATCATATATCCACATTTGGAGGATACATTTGTTTTTTTTCTTAATAGCAAAACATTTAAGGTCAGTGAGGTAAAATACAGGGAATAGCCAAGTGATTATATTTTATACTGTAGGATTTGTTCAAAATGGGAGTTGGTGAAACTATTATTATTAGGAAGTAGAAAAATATCTTTCCCCTAGATTTTCCTGAAATACAAGAATAAATATGATTATTGTTAGGTTCATCTTTCAAGATGTGTGGCATAATACCTGTGAAAATTTCCTTTGTGCTAAATTTGCAACAATAATTAATTGATTATACCATTTGAATTCAACTTTTTGGCCATTTACCTTCAGGTAACCTGTCCACTGGCACACATTAAATATCTGACCATTTCCACATTTTTTTTCTGGTGAATGGGTGAGAAGTTGATTGCATCTAAAACATTTTAATATAAATCTTCTATGGGTCAACCCTTTTTATTCATACTGAAAGGAGCTCTGTGCAAATAGATTTCTTATTCTGGATCTGTATCATCTCATTGTATGACATGAGGAATTCAAAGCTTTATTTATTTTTCCCCTAATAGTCCATACAAATCCATGAACTGCATTTATTATTCCCACTCTTCTACTACAATCTTCAGAGCTGTTCTAAGTGTTCTTTCTAACCCTGCCATCATCACCACCCACAGAATTCACTTGATTTCTGGGTGTCCATTTTAGTTCCTTGGGGATCTGACACTTAGCACTTAACTCCTGGCCATACCAGTTTGATAAACATTTCAATCGTGACTATATTTAAAGCTCCACAAGGATGAGGAATCCCTGTTGTGTTCACTGTTGTTTCCCCAGCAAAACTGATTTGATTTTTAACAGAACTAAATTAATTTTTATTTAAATCTTATGACCTTTAAACTTCATTTCAAAACCAATATTCAATGTCTCCACTGGCAGTCTAATTGCACTGCCATTACTCCAGCTCCACGTAGATTGGGTTTCTTGTTAACATTTGTTTGCTGCATGAAATAAGGGAGAAATTGGGTGGGATGGAGTCGGTTTATAATTGGATGGTGGGAATCATAGCAGTTATACTATTGCTGTGCTTATTGAACCAGTAAGTTTGAAAATGTTGGGAAACTCATCTAGGAAGCAGTCATATCTCAATGGCTGATGGACCAGTATTACTATGTGTAATGTATGTATACTGATAATTTAAAAACCCTGTACATATAAAGCCAAAAACAGTTTTGGAAATGTCAGGGAGCCATGGAACCATAGAAAAGCTCAGTCATAAGTCAGAAGGATCCGTTTTCAGTTCCTTGCTTTCTCTTGTTCTGGGGACTTTGCCTCTTCTACTCTCTCTGCTGACACTCTTCTACACATTCCTTAGCTACATCCTATTCTTCCAGCTCAGTGCAAATGTCACCCCTCCTAGAGAACTTTCCCAGTATCTCATTCTTCTCCAAATCTCGTGATAGCTGCTCTTGCTGTGAACTTCCAGGAAACCTGCTACCTACCTCAATTACACAGCCGTCATGCCTTATCAGTAAGTAAATCAAGCAGGCAAGCATTTACTGAGTATCAATTATGAACCCAACTCTTGGGCTCAGCTTTGTGGACATAAGGAAATTATAAGACATGATCACCACCTTCAGACTGGTAAAGGAACACAATGCATTAGAAACAAATTTAAGTAAATTTCCTTAGAACATGAATTCTTCAAAATGCCCCAGAAATGAAAGATTTTGTGGTCAAATTGGAAAATGTTCACACTTTTCCTTAGAGACTCACTGTGTATATTAGCATGATAAAGCTCTGTGAAGTCCTGTCATAAAGTAATCAGCTTAACTTTAGCTCAAAAATTTTCCAACTCTATCTCACCACAGAATACTTTTTTTTTCACATAGCACCATTAAACTGCCTATGGTTCAATGATACCATGTGAAAAAAGTGAGTTCCATGTCACACTCTTTAGGGTGACCCCATATATGGAAAATTGAAGGAAAAGGCAGAAAACCTGGGTTTCTTCCTGGATTTATATGAGGTGTATAATGATGGGAAATTCAATCATTTATGTGAGCTTCCTTTACTGTATCTGTAAAAGTGAGTAGTAATACCTATTCTAATAACTCATTTGTTTTCCACAAATGTATATTGATATACAAATATTTTCCTCCAATTGTATCACACTTTAGAAATTTTCTGTGTTTTCATTATTAATTTTAGGAAGAAAATAAAAACAAAATCAAATCAAAGAAATGAAGCCTCTTAGGATGCTCTCTTACCACCTTGAAATTTGCTTCATTCCGCCAGCCACCTAAGGAAATTCACTAAAGTGCAGGTTACCATTTTGCTGAGATGATGTGTTCACAGATGATAGAGGGAGCTCTCCCAGAGAGCTCAATGCCCCTATCCATCTTCTTCCTGAAGAAGGAAAAGGACTCAGGGTCCCTGAGTCTCATGTTGTGCAGCATCTATCAGAGAGGACAAGTGGCCAGTAAAGGACACCCTCATGCTATCTAGATGAGAATCAGGAAGTGTCCTTTGTTTGCTGATGCATGGGAGCAGAAACACTACTTAGAAATTTGTGATGGGCATGAATTAGGACAAAAGTGGCATCCTTTGGCAGGGTGATACATGGAATAATCCTCATTCAAATTCCTGAGTAACAGAACCTGTGTCCTCAACAGTCAAAAACAGATTCTGATACATTCACTCCAAGTTCAGCCTGGCATGATTCAGTCAGATTATTTAGTGTCCCTTATGAAATCTTTTTAAAACTAATGGACGGATGCCCAAAGAGGAGGAATTTCCCCAGTGATTCTCCTTAAACTGAACTCAACTAGATGAAATAATTGAGGAAAATTTCTTGAATTGATCAATAAGGCATGGATAATGGGCCACTCTTCTGTGTGGTCACCATAGACACTTGTCTGGGAACTCCAGGCAGGGGACCGCATTCCTGCTCTATACCCAACAGGGACTAACTGATGCCATGTCCCACAAATCTACCTAGAGTACAGTTGAAGACAGTACTATTTCATGGAACATATGAAACACAGCAATCCAACACTAGCCTGGGCATCTGGAGATCTTGGGTTTAGTCCTGGCTCTGCCATATATTAATTACTGACTTCAGACAAGTAGTGAAGTTCTTATACGGGCTTCCTCATCTATGATCTGAGTTGCTGATTTAAATGGCCTCCATGTAACTTCCTAGCTCTAAAATTCTAGGAAATATGCTATTTTCTTGAGAAGCAGAACATTTATAAAAGACTTTGCCAAAATCATTCCTTCTGATCTTTGCCTTCATTTTTCCTTATCCCACTTATTTCCATTTCTTGATCAAGTTTTCCCTCTGCAGAGCCTTTCCTAGTCCTTAAGGCATTTTTCTTAATTGTAGTTGTAACACCAACTTGTCTTGGCTTGTCTGTGTTTGTTTTGTTTATTTCTGCCTTATCTGCCTCCCTCCAGAGCTCATTTACTTATAATCATCGATTGGTGCCAACAATTTTTAGCTATGTTCAACCTTCCTGTCTCATGGCATTATCAATAATGTCTTTAGTCAATGTATAACAAATATTTACTGAGTTCCTACTATGAACAAAGTCTTATTTTTAATGCTACTAAAAATAGATAAAAGTTTTTCCCTTGTATAGATTACATTCTTATAGAGGACGCAGACAATAGGCAATCAATATAAGAAGAGCATTTAGGAGTAATGTTAGAAGGATTTAATGTTGTAGAAAAAAATAGGAACAGGGCAAGGGACACTGGGAGTGTGAGAGTCAGAGAGTGGTGTGATAGAAATGGTAAGGTGTCCACAAAGGCCTCTGTGAGGTGAGAGACAACAAGCCATCCAGGAGAGGGGAAGGAGAAGTATTTCTGGGCAGTGGCAACAGCATATAAAGTTTTTATTTTCTGAACCCAAAATGAGTGTATCAAATTTAACCATATTGGGTCCAAAATATCTAAAATCCATGTGAGTGAGGACAGCTTGCCCATTATATTCATAGTGGTGGCCAATCAAGGGAGGGTCCCTGCTGGTTCTGTGTTTGGATTGGTTTGTGATTGTGAGGGTAGTTAACTGCAAATGGAAGCTATATTCAGATGTATTTTCCTTTGATCAGCTCCTTGATAAAGCTCCAGTTTCTTGACTCGGGTGAAATTATGACAGGTTCAAAGCTATATAATCGAATATATTCCACAGTAATCACAATGGTGAATTGGTCTGAGATTAGTAGCATGAAACCTGCTGTGGTCAGTGATTCTTTGGCAGTGGTAATGGCTAATAACATTGCTAGTATTTCTTGAGTGAGCAGTTTATTCCTGGCATTTGTTGTAAGCATTTGAAGTTTGTTGAAAACCTTAGTACCAGATGAGGTTACTTTAAGGTGTGCATGAAGACAAAAAGAAGAAAAGAACCAAGGACTAAGCCCTGGGGTACACCAACATTTGGAGTCAGGATGATAAGGAGAATCCAGCTAGGGAGAGTAAAGCTGAAAATGATTAAAGGGAGGTTTAAATACCATCTGTATACTGATGATTCCTAATTTTATATATGTAGACACAACCTGTCTTCTGAACTCCTGATCTAGATATCCAAAAGACATTTCAAAATGTGAACTATAATTCTTTATTTTCATTACTAAATTTGTCTTTGTAGAGGATTGCTCAACTCATTATTCCACTTATTTCCTCCTTGATTCCTCTCTTTTATTCATACCTCACATCCAGTCCATAATAAATTCTGATGGCTTTGCCTGCAAAATACATCAAAAATATGATTATTTGCCTATATTGTTACAATAGGTGCCTAACAGGACCCTGCTTCTCCAGTTCCCCTAAAATTTTTCTACTCTGCAGGAGAGTGGTTCACTTAAAATATAAGCCTGTTAATTTTACTCCTCTGCATCTTGTTTAGATGAAATCAAAGTCCTTACTATGGCCTATAAATTCTGCTGTGATCTTGATTTTGGGTAATTTTGACTTTGTCTTCTATCACTCCACCCTCAGATACTCTACCCTTCACTCAGGGCTTTTAGGCAACAGCCTCCTTATTGTTCTGTGAAGAGCAAGAGAGCAAGGGTTTAAGCACCTGGATTCATATGCCATACAGCCCGGGTTTGGTCCATGGCTATGCCTCTTACTAATTTTGTATTTAACCTATTTGTGCATCAGTTTCCTTATCTGTAAGTTGGGGATAACTGTATTCTACTCTTAAGGTTTTGGTAAGGATTAAATGAATCAAGCCATCTAAGTGATCAGTAGGTGTTAGCTAACATCATCATAATCATCGTAGTCGTCACTATCCTCATTACCACCACCACTACCATCATCACCTCCACCACTACCATTGTCACCTCCATAACCACCATCATCATCACCATTGCCATCATCATCTTCACCATCATCATTACCATCACTATTATCATTAAATCAGTTGCCAGAATCATTTTCATCAGTCACCATTATCATCATCTACATCACCAACATCATCATCCCCGGCCCCATCATCATCATCATCAGTCACCATCCTCCTCTCTAATCATCATCTGCAGCATTAAGCATGTAATAAAAATTCCCACATTAAGGAATCTGCACTTGCTGGTTGCTCTGCCTGAGATGTTCTTCTGACAGATATCCACATGCTTTGCTTTCTCACTACCTTCAAGTCTCTGCTCAATATTGCCTTCTACAAGAAGTCTTCCCATGTATCTCTATAAAATAACACCCCTGTCACTTTCCATACTTCTTATCTTGCCTTATTTTTCTCTATATCTTATAACACCAATTGACATATTTTGCATTGTTACCTATTTTGTTTTTTGTATCTGGGTCTTTGTTTTATTTACTGCTGAATTCACAGAGCTGGCACAATGCCTGTACTTAAAATGTACATATTTGCATTAAATGCTTATTTGAATCATTTATGAATTGTCCTTGTCTCTGGCTGTATCCTGTGTGATTCCTCAAACGTGGTTCCAATTTACTGATTCTCATTTTAACTTGTTTTGTGTAATGTTTATGGCATATATTAAGAACTTTAAAAACGCAGTGAATGTTTTTTACAATTTTCATGTTTTAATTTTCATTTGTTATTTTTTGCATTGGTTTATTTCTAATTTGTAATTATGTTTCTTTGTTTGTAGACTTGTTATATAAATGTTGTGTCCTATTTTATCTTACTACAAATTTATTGTCTTTTATAGTCTTTATAATTTGTTTAAAATTCTTTTCACATTTTCAATTATTATTTTTTTCCTTGCTTTTGTTTGTTGTGAAATATTAAAACTCTTTTGTGGCAATGAATCCTCAAGAATGCTTTGTAATTTTTGTCTGCTTAATCACCTAATGTAGGAGATTTTCTTTTTTATTGTTATTTGTTTCTGTTTTATTTCTTATTTATTTGAGGTATCATTTAATTGGGTTGTTTTGTTGTAATCTTAACCCATCTTCCTGGGGTCCACAATTCAGAACACATCTTTCATTTAGGGGGTCATGGTTTTTCCCCTGGGGATATATTGGTTTGCAGCACCCAAACCACAAGAAGTTTGGCTTAGTTACTGTGTAAATGAATATCTTGCCTCTCTCAAGGGGAAATGCATTATTTCTGGACACAACCACTGTATATACTCAGGGAGCACAACCTAGATCCTATGTTCATGGCTCCAGTGCTCCTCTACTAATAGGTATGGCTGATTACTTCCATGAATGGGCACCAATACTTCTTCTCATCACTGTACATACATGCCACACCATCTACTAGAAGATAGAGTTTATGCCCTCTCCCTACAAACAAACACACACACACACACACACACACCTTGAATCTGGATTGCCTTTGTGACTTGCTTTGGCCAATAACATGCAGCAAAAGTGAAGGTCTAGGACTTGCTAGCCCATGCCATAAGAACTTTGTAGCTCCCACTTTCAATCTCTGGATCCATAAGCCATTTAAAGAAGCTAGTTCTGGACTAATGAATGATTAAATACCATGTGGAGAGAAAGATGCCCAGTCAGCACCCAAGACACCAATAATGACAAAGCACTTGGCATTTAAGTTGAGACTCAAAAGTCTATACCCTCAAGGTGAGGATAAATTTGAGTGAAAACAGCCCTCATAAAGACTTGCAATCTGATTTCTAGTTATTTGGGTCATCCAAAAAACTCATGCTTCAAACATGGATTTACAAGGTCCTAGATTTGTAGACCTGCCAGGAATTTTGTAGAATTGCTTATAAATTTTCTCTAGCGTGAAATATTTTATTCTTGAACTCATTAATTTCAACAATTTTTTTCAAAAACAAGAAAGATAGTACAAATAACTGATGTCAATAAGATGCTAAAGACATTAAAAATGTTAATAGATACATTGTTGTAAGTTACCATTTTCACACATCATGAGTCTTCACTATCTGTTAATACTTTCAGACAGAATTGGGCTGAAGAAGGATTGATTTTATTTAGACATTTAATGTAACTATATAATTAAATCTCATTGAAAATAAAGTATTTGGTTGTTTTACCCCTAATTTGGATGGAAAGCACAAGAAGACACATCCAGTAATATGCAGCAAATGCTGTATTTATCTGTTACTGAATATTTCTTATGGATTAAAATAGAAAAAGCTTATAGAGATTTTTCCTTTGAAATTTTAATAACAGGTTCACTAGCTAGTAGACAATATAAACATAGGATTGTTTGAAAAAACTGTGAATAGAATGTTTTCAAATTCTTTAATTTGCTAAATTGAAAAGTTTAGATGAAATAAATAAATTCTCAGAATAAATATTTTATCAAAAGCAACCCAAGAAGAAGTAGAAAAATTTCCTAGTACTATTACAATTAACTCAAATGTTTTCCCTGAAGTAAACTCCATGGTGAGATTACTCCCTTGGTAAGAACTAACAAACATTCAACAAGTAAGATATTCTAATATTATACAAATTGTCAGGAGAATAGAAAACAATTACACTCTCCAATTCATTTTATGAGACTAACATAAATATGATGCCAAAATTCTACGAGAGTGTTATGAGAGAGGAAATTTACTTACTTATGAATACAGTTTTAAAAATTCTAAAAAATATATCAGCAAAGTAAAACCTGCAATCATAATGAAGATGAGTTAATGATGAAAATTCAGGTTCAGTTTAACATTTGGATATCAATATAATTGATCATATTAAATCAAAGAAAAAAATCACAAAATTATCTCAATAAATACCAAAATCATTTGATGAAATTCAATATCATTCATAATGAAAAGAAAATAATATTTTAGTAGACTAGGAAAAGGAACTTTATTAACTGATGAATGGTTTTAAAAAGAGATATTATGGTAAAAATCATAAGTCATGATGCCATATGGGAGGATTTCCTATTGAAACCAAGAACAAGACAAGAAAGTTGTCTCTCAGCAATTGTATTTACAATTATAACAGAGACAAAATTGTCAGAAAAGAAAATAATGTAAGTTACAAAGATTGCAAATAAAGAAACAAAAGTCATAATTTACAGATTATAAACCTGTAAATGTAGAAAATTCAAATAATATACAGATAAACTCTTAGAGTTAAAAAGAGAATTTGGGTTTCTGAGTGCAAATCCACAAAATGATGGTGTTACTATATACCAATTAAAAACTTATAAAATTGAATATTAATAATATTCTCACTTATAGTAACCTAAACATTTCCTAGAAATAATTCTACTAGAAGATGTATATGAGGAATTTTTGTTCTTGCCCTTAAAGAAAGGCTGGTATGTGTATATATCTGTATCTTTATCTATAGACCATTTTCAGAATTGGACAGGTTACGATTCTCAAGAGAAGAAAACATATGAATGGAACTCTACATTTATCAGTGGGCATTTTTCAAACTGTAGCAGAGAGAAGTGGAGCCCATGTAGAGAGTGGCAATTTTGGCACAGAGGAAACAGACATTGGATTGTGAAAGTATTAAGCCAGGGGATTTGTGGTGGAGAGAACCACTGGGGACAGCTCCTCAGACAGACCTTCAAATGTGTCTAATGCTGCTTCTTCGGTCATTGGCCAAATCCTTAGATGAGTATGCACAGGGTGAGACTCTGAAAGCTTAGCAGACAACCGCTGCTGAAGAGATGAGAGCTGAACAGAGATTTCATAGATCACACAATACCGATGAGACATTGTAGTTTTGTCCCAAGCAGAGTGGAGAGGCAGTGACAAACACCCTGACTGTTTAGTTGACTCTAGAAAGCCCATCCCTTTGGAGTAAGAACCACACCCTATCACTGAAGACAAAATTGACATAGACTTTCCCTAACAAATAATATAAACAAACCTCAAAAAGAAGAAGATAATCTTTCAGTAATTTAACAGCCTGCCTAAACAAAATTCAGCATTCTTTGGAGAAATTTACATAATCCAGAAATGAAAATTTTCACTACAATGCCAAGAAACAATAAAAATTTCTAAATATTTGAAGAAGAAGGAAAACATTGCGTATAATCAGGATAAAAATCAGTCATTAGAAGCAGAATAAATGCTAACCCTGAGGCTGGAAGATGACCCATATTTTGAAATTAGCAGACAATTACTTTAAAATAAAAATTATAAATACACTAAGAAATTTAGAAGTAAAACATAGAGGATAAGCTGAGAAAGAGCATTTCAGCAGAAAAACTGAAACTACATGAAAGGGGAATTTCTACAGTAGAACAATACAGTATCTGAAATTAAAAAAACTCATTGGATGAGCTAAACAGAAGACTGACCAGAGCAGGAAAAAAAAAAAAAAAAAAAAGTCAGCTTGGGAATAGGTCAATAGAAATGGTCTCAATTGAAGCACAAAAGAAATAGAATAAGAAAAATATAACAGATCACCTGACACATGTGGGACAATGTAAAATGGTCTAATAGATATGATATTAGAGTCACAGTAGGAGAGGAGAAAGACATTTGGAAGAAATATTTAAAGAGATGATGGCTAAAAAATATTCAAAACTTACTAAAAGCATTGACCCACTAATTCAAGAATTGGCAAATCCTACACAAGTTAAATGCAATGAAAACCCCCTTTAGGTTCATCATAGTGATATGCCTGGAAACCAAAAATACAGTGAAAAAAAATTATATTCATGTGGGTAAAAGCAAGAATACAAGTGACTTCTCATCAGAAACAATGGGAACCAAAATGAAATCTTTAAAAAGGTTTTAAAAAAGAGCATTCCTACAATTCTATACCTTGAAAATAGTCTTGAAAACCAAGATGAAATAAATACAGATTGTGCCAGTTTGAATGTATTATGTCCCCCAGAAAAAGCCATATTCTTTGATGCGGTCTTGTGGGGCAGACATAATAGTGGGGATTAAGTTGGAACGTTTGAATTTGGTTGTTTGCATGGAGATGTGCCCCACCCAGCTGTGGGTGGTGACTCTGGTGGGATACTCCCATGGAGGCATGGCCCCACCCATTCAGGGTGGGCCTTGATCAGTGGAGCCATATAAAACATGCTGACTCAAAGAGACCGGATGGAGTGCAGCTGTGAGTGACGTTTTGAAGAGGAGCAAGCTTGCTAGAGAGGAATGTCCTGGGAGAAAGCCATTTTGAAACCAGAACTTTGGAGCAGATGCCAGCCACGTGCCTTCCCAGCTAACAGAGGTTTTCCGGACACCATTTGCCATCCTCCAGTGAAGGTACCCGATTACTGATGTGTTACCTTGGACACTTTATGGCCTTAAGACTGTAACTGTGTAGCCAAATAAGCTCCCTTTTTATAAAAGCCAATCCATCTCTGGTGTTTTGCATTCTGCAGCATTAGCAAACTAGAACACAGATTCACAAACAAAATGAGAGAATTCATCATCAGAAATCCATATTATGATAAATACTTAAGTAAACTTCTCAGACTATAGGAAAGTGGTCCCAAATGGAAGCTGGATCTGCAGGAGGAAATGAAAAGCACCAAAAATGGTGAAAAAAAGGAAAAGACTGCTTTTAAATTTTCTTAAAAAAAGCTACAGACTATTTAAAACAAAAAAAAATAGCATATGATGAAATTTATAAATGAACTATATTACAATAAAAGCACAACTGCAGGAGGGCAGTAAATGGAATTATTCTGTTGAAAGTTTCCTCCTTTTTTGCTGCAGTGGTGTCATCATTCATGGTAGGCTATTAAAAGTTATGAATGGGACCACAAAATATAATACAAAAAGATGTATCTGTAACAATAATAGTAGAGATAAAAATGCTCTATAAATCCAAAAAGAGACTAGAAAGGGAAACCAAAGAATAAAGAAGAGATAAGATGAACATAATTCACATAGGAAGATGGTAGAGATACACTCCAATCTGACCAGATTAAAAAAAGTCTATCTCTTTACAAGAGACACACCTTCCATATGAGGAAGCAATTAGGTAGAAATCAAAGGGAAGAACAACATATATCATGCAAATACTAATCATGAAAGATAACGTGGGTAAATTAAGATCAGGCAAAGTAGACTTCAGGGCCAGGGATATTACCAGCAATCAAAAAGAACATTTCTTAATGATAAAATGGTTCATTTATCAGCAAGATATAGCAATGTTAAATACCTATGCATGTAACAACAGAGCTTTAAAATAAAGGAAACACAAATTTTCAGAAATAAAGGGAGACATTACAAAATCCACAATCTTAATTGGACATTTTAACATCCCTCCATCATTAACTGATAGAAAATTATGTAAGGATATATATTAGAACCACACTGATAGCTAATTTTACCGAATTAAGTGCACCGAGCATATACGAGTCATGCATATTTTTTCAAAGGTATATGGAACATTGCAACAGAGCATATGCTCTGTCATAAAACAAATCTCAATGATGAGAATTATGCTTCAGTCATAGAATCAGGTTTAAAATCTAGGATCTTGTGAGAGCATCAGTTCCCATTTGGACCACACTAGGCACTTCCATTAAAGGGGAGGGGAAAATAGGAGGCACCAAGTAGTCATTAGTTGCTATGGCAGCTTTGAAACTCAATTAGCACATATTACCAGGATCCTCTACTCTGGAAGCAGGGAATGATCCTTTATTACAGACAAGTTCTGCTTCCTAAGACTGTTACCTAATCCATTGTTATCTGAAGATATTGGTTCTACTCTCATCTGTCTGTTTCTATAAAATATGACCCATGTTTGCAGCTGAGTGATTTTCCTAACAGACTTACTGACTGTAGAAAGTTGGGCGCCCCAAGTCCTCTTTTCGTTTTGAATTGTACCTGTTCCTTTTAATCCATGTTGATTGTTCTCTTATCAATAGAATCCAATACAAATTGGTGCATGTACACTACAATCTTTCTGGATTTTCTGTGAATCTTTTTTGGGATCTACTCTATAAAAACAATCTTTTAGCCTCCACTATCTGTTTACCATACACCAGCTTTCATCAATAGCCTTCTTGCTGCTTTTCTAGTCCTAGATAATTCCTAAATCAATGCACATGTTTTATGTGCCTTGACGGCAACATCCCACTTCTAGGTAGCAATGTCTGGGCTGGCATAGACAGCTTGGGATGACATGTGAGGCTTCAGTCATAGGGTAAGATGTTTGGGGATGAGGGTTCACTTAGGGTAGTAGGGCCTCTCACTCAACATGGTCTTTCCTCCTGGGTTCTGCACCATACATTGGTCTCATAAGTTCAGGAGGCAAACCCCAATGTGCAAGAGCTTATCAAGCCATTCTTGCATCATGTATGCTGGTGTCATTTGACAAAACAAGTTCAACAATACTGTGGGAGGGCATATGGCAGACTAGCAAGGGGCACAATTCCTTGGACACCATTATCTGCCTCAGAAAGGAAGAAGTACAATTATTTTATTCACAGATGGCATGACTGTGTATGTAGAAAATTTAAAAGAATGTATAAATGACTAGAACTAATAAGTGAATTTATCAAAGTCCTGGGACAATATGAATATATTCATGGTATTTCTGTGTACTAATAGGAAACAGAAAGTAAAATGAGAAGAAACATTTACAATAGCATAAAACTGCAGCAATGCATGTTTGAATTTAGTTAGAACTATGAAATATATCTACAGAGAAAATGAAAAAGTATTAATGAGAAAAATTAAGGAGACAAATAAATAAATACCAAGTTTATGATTAGAAGGCGCAATATTGTTACGATATCAATTATACCCAAGTTGATATCTATAGAGTCAATGCAATCCAAAATAAAATGTCAGCACTTCTTTTTAGAAATTTTAGAAAGAAATTCAAATACAATTTTGCTCTCATATTTTGAGGTATACTAAAAAGGTACAGAAAGCATAACTCTTGACGCTACCATAAAGATAGACAAATTTATCAGTGGACAAGGACAGAGGGTCCAGAATTAAACTCACAGATGTATACATTTCATTGCTTTTTCACAAAGGCACACAAGCAATTCAATAAGAAAACAAAAAAATCTTTTCAATAAATGTCACTGAAACAACTATATATACAATTAGAAAAAATGAGCATTGACCCTTACCTTATAAAATACATTAAAAAATTAATTTGGGACATACATACCTAAACATGTAAACTAAAACTATAAAACTCTCTTTATGTCTCTGTAAACTTGGGGTAGGCAAGAATTTCTTAAACAGGATCCAAAAGCCACCATCATAAGGAAAAAAGTGAGAAATTAGACTTCAGAAAAATTAAAAATAAACAACTTCTGCCCATCAAATTACATCAGAGTGTTAAAGGTAAATCACATATGGGAAGAAAATTTTAGCAATAAATATATCTGACAAAGGAATTATGTCCATAGTACATAGTAAACTCATCAAAAGATAAACAACACAATTAAAAATTGGCAAAATCTTAAACAGATACTTCACAAAAGAAGTTATTCAAATGGCCAGTATATCTATGGAAAGGTGCTCATTATAATTTTATAGGGGAATGCAAATTAAAAACTCAATGAAATAAACCTATATCCATTACAATGGCTAAAAAACAAAACAAAACAAACAAATAGAAAACAAAACAAAAAACCACCCCTGACAATATTAGGTAATAACAAGAATGTGAAGCAACGAATTCTTATACATTGCTGGTAGTTGTGCAAATTGGTTTATTCTCTTTTGAAAACTATTTGGCAGTTATTAATAAAGTTAAATATACACTTAACCTATGGCCCAATAATTCCACTTCTAGGTATTTATCCAGAGAAATTGGAGCATATATCTATAAAGATATGTCTTTAGAAAAATTTTTAATTTTGATGAAGTTTAATTTACGATTTAGCTGTTTTAAGTTTAGTACATTTGAGTTCTGTCCTGTTTGAGCTTTGTTCCTTAATAGTCACAATTTGGACCATCAAAAGGAGAATGCATATACAAACTTTCATACATTTGTACAATGAAACACTAGCCAGTAATGAAATAGAATAAACTATTGATCCATGCAATATGTATGAATTTCTAAAACTTTATGTTGAACAAAACAAGCCAGACACAGAGAAAGAAGATGGCAGCATAGAGAGGAGTGGAAGTTAGTTAGTCCCCTTGGAACAGCTAGTAAACAACAAGGAACAAGTAAATAATCTAGAATAACTGCTGAGGGACAAATGTGACTGTCCACACATCATACACCAACCTGGATTGGGAGGAATGCTTGAGACTGCAGCATAAAATCTGTAAGTAAGGACTGCAGACCTGCACCAAGAACCCCTCCCCCACAGCAGCCCAAACTGCAAAACCTCACTGTGAAAGAGAGCAACACTTTCTGAACAAACAAATATACCTCAGTCCAGCTCCAACTGGGGTTTTGATTAACAAACATGGACTACTCAATACAAGCTACAAATCCCCAAAAAGCAGATGAGGCTTTTAGTGATAGCTGATCTTAAAGAGCCAGCAGACTTCTCTGTGCCATGAGGGTGAGCCCAGAGGACAAGGTGCTATCTCTGGCTGGCAGATGAAGCTGGGGGGACCATGGACTGGCCCTGAAGGGGACTTTCTGACCTTTTTTCTCTCTCTCAACCTAGGCAGCTCAGTGGAGAAAGCCACAATGATTTTCAGTTTGCAGCTCTCTAATCCAGACAAGGGTGGACATAGCAGAGGCAGAGAAACAAAGAGCTTATTTAAATGCAAATGAAAACTCCCTATGGGGTGTATCTTGCCTAAGAGGAAGGAGGTGGTGCCCAGCCCTACTACCAGCCTCCCATTCAGAGCCAGACCCCAGAGCCTGGGGGAAAATAGCCAAAACAGAGACTAAGGACTAAGGGTGCCACACCTCCTTATACCAGTCATGAGCTACAGGCTGACAGGTGTCACCCACTGGGCAGGTTAGGAAAAGAATACTGGCTTGAGGCCTCACAGGGTATGTCAGTCCTCTAAGACACACCCTTAGGGAGACCTGATACTGAATATTGCCCCCTTCTGAGATCTGAACCTGTTCTGGTCTGGGAATACCTGCTTGGGGTAACCAAGGAAACCAGATGCCTAGACAACAGAAAACTACAACCTACACTAAGGAAAACAAAATTATAGCTCAGCCAAAGGAACAAGCTTACACTTGAACTGAGATACAGGAATTGAAACAAAAAATGCTAAATCAATTAAAAAAGTTTAGGGAAGATATGGCAAAAGAGATGAAGTGTATAATGAAAACACTGGGTGAATATAAGGTAGAAATCAAAAGTTTGAAAAAACAACTGGCAGAATCTATGGAAATGAAAAGCACAACACAGGAGACGAAAGACACAGTGGAGACACACAAAAGCAGATCTCAAGAGGCAGAAGAAAACACTCAGGAACTGGAGAACAAGACACTGAGACTATAATTTACGGAAACATTGTATTATGCTTCCTTCAGTGTAACAAAGGCGATATACCAAAGCTAAATGCATATAAGAGGGGGATATAAGGGTGGGGTATGACACTCGTGGCATTGGTGATGTTGTCTGACTATTCTACTTGAGTTCAATGCTATCTTTCTTTTTGTTGCTTCCTAGCTGTCATGTTTTTTTCCTCTTTCTTTTTTCTTTTTCTTTTGTTTCTCTACCTTCTTTGACTCTTCCTCTTTCTTTGCAGAAGAATTGGAGATGTCCTTATATAGATAGTGGTAAGGGTGATGAATACATACGTACAAGGCTATACAGGGAAACATCAATTGTTTATTTAGGGTGGAATGTATGGGTGTGAACAAAACCATCAAAAAGCTGGGTTGATGTAGAAACCTTGAGGACACTATATTGAGTGAAATGTCAGACACATAAGGACAAGTATTGCAGGGTCTCACTGATAGGAACTAATTATAATATGTAAACTCATAGACATGAAACATAAGTTACCAGGATATAGAACGAGGCTAAAGAATGGGGAGCAGTTGCTTATTATGAGCAGAATGTTCAACCAGGTTGAACTTAAGTGTTTGAAAATGGACCAAGGTGATAGTAGTACTTTGTGAGAATAACTAACAGTACCGAATGGTGTGTGAATGTGGTGGAAAGGAGAAGCTCAGAGTCACATATGTCACCAAAGGAAAGTTAGAGGTTAAAAGATGGGAATGTATACAATAGTGAATCCTGTGGTGGGCAATGTCCATGATTAACTATACAAATATTAGAAATCTCTTTCATGAACCAGAACAAATGTAAGACACTATAATTAGAAGTTAATAATAGAGGGGCATATAGGGATAAAAGTATAACTATTGTAAACTGTATACTACTGTCAGTAGCATCTTAACATTCTTTCATCAACAGTAACAAATGTACTATACCAAAACTATGAATCAATAATGAAAGGGGGCATGGTTAGGGGTATGGGAGGATTTAAGTTTCCTTTTTTTTGTCTTTATTTCTTTTCTGGAGTAATGAAAATGTTCTAAAAATTACAAAAACTTTCTAAAAATTGAAAAAGGATGTAGAGCTGTATGATGGCACCGTGGGCAATTAATTGTACACTTTAGATCTTTGGGTAATTGTATGGGATGTGAACAATCTCAATAAAAACAAACAAACAAACAAAAAACAGACACAGAAAATTATGTACCATGTGTATCAGTCAAGATTCAGTCTAGAGATAGAAACCATCACAGTTATTTTAACTGGGAAAATTTAATATAAAGAATTATTAATCTAGTAACAGGAAGTTAATTAATAAAAAGGGTATAGAGAACTCTAAATACAGGAATAGAGGACATAGGGAGCACCTTTTTCCTCTAGGGCTGAGGCTGATGACTTAAGGAAGAAGCAAACTTGGGAAAACACCCCACATCCCCAAGGCTGAGATTCAGACCTCAGTGGAGAGACTGTGGCTATATCCCACTAGAAAAGTCCAGAAATTTGCTGAGGTCACAGAGACATGTCTGGTACCTGGGTGCAGTTGACACTCTGAGAAGCTTCCTGCTGGGATGCTAGTGAGACTTTCTGGGAATCTGACAGGGGGGCTGGGAAAATTCACTGGGAAGCTGCCTGCTGGCATGACAGTGAAACTCGCCGGGAAGACAACTTCTGAGTTGCCGGCAAGAGGTGCTGGAAGGTGAGTGTCTTTGGGTCTCCCACATACCACTGGAAGTTGCACCTTCAGGAATAAGAAGGAAATAGCCCACTACAGTCAGGAAGAAAAGCTTCTTCCTCCTAAAGAGTGAAATGAAACCTAGAGGATAGAAGTTTAGTATTTTGCAGGTGAACAAAGCAACACTGTCCAGCTCCAATGTCAAGAAGCAAGCCAAAAAATGATGAGAAATTGATAACCATCACACTGTATCATCCAATGTATATTTAAAAGCTCTAGAATTGGCAAAGCTAATCTGAAATGATAATACTCTAAATAGCGGTCACCTCTGGAGGGATGGACTGGAAAGGGGCAAGAGGGAGTGTTCTGCATTATGGAAATTGTCTTTGTCTTGGTCTGAGTCAAGTTTACCCAGTTGTGTATATTTGTCACCATTCATTAAGCTGTGCATTTTATGGTATGTATGTTATATTTCAATAAAGCACTATTCACACTAAATATTAGAAGTGCAAGTTCAAGACTTCTATGTGGAAAAGTATATTACTTTACTGGAAGACATTAGTAAAATCTAAATAAATGGAAAATATACCATAGTCATGGATTATAGACACAATACTTTAAACTTCTCTTCAAATTGATTTATAGATTCATTACAATCTCAATCAAAATTTTAATGGGTATGGTGTGTGTGTGTGTGTGTGTGTGTGTGTATGTGTATCACTTGATGAGGTGATTTTAAAATCTTAAGACTTTTCAAAGGGCCAAGAATAGCTAAGATACTCTTGAAGAAAAACATGAGGAGATGAATTATTATACCTTTTGTCAAAAGTTATTATGAGTCCATAGTGATAAAGATAGTGTGGTATGGCAGCGGGGATAGATGAAGAGTTATATCAAGGACATAGGCTATACTTCTTGCTTGTAAGGTAGAACTTGGGTGATAAAACTCCTGGGATTCTGGGAATTAAAGCTAGACACAGGAGAGGAGAGGGATTGAACCACAGATTTCATGAAGAGCCCAGGGGAATCACAAAAAGAGGCAATCAAGGCATCTATCTTTAACAATTTTGTGAAGGCCATTAAGAGTGTGGTCTATGGTTCCTGGGGAAGATTATTTCATGTAAAAGCATGCTGCATATCCCTTCTTCCCAGTACTTGTGTTTCTACCCATCACAGTAGGATTGAAGTGGTAACAGGCAAGGAGCAAAGTTCACATGTTGGAGCCAGAGGATAAAGAGGGGACCAGGGAGTAAACACCACCACATTCAAAGCTTCTACTGAACTTTGATGACTCTGAAAATTTTCCAGTGTGATTGTATAAGTCACATTGTATGAGAAAAAAAGAAGAGGAAAAGTTTTTCAGAATCCTCATAAAAATGTGATGAACATTATTGATTATTTGAAAAGTAATATGTCAAATAACCACTTTATAATCCTGATTGCCTCAGAATGGTTTATTCCATAATTTCTCTCACCGAATCACATCCACAAGCCTCCTCTCCAATTAAATCAAATAGACAAGCACAAATACAGACTCCTTACTGCTGTAACAGCCCCACTGCTTAAACCTTGTGTAAATTGTGGTGGACATCCAGGCAGCCTCAACCTGCAGGTGATGTCTTTGTCTTTAATGCTATTGGAAAGTGGGTGATTTTGTTTTAGGGATGTGGGGCAGGAAACTTTGCTGGTGAACAACTTAATGACTAAACTTTGTTCAGGAAAAAGGAAGCTGTGGCAAGAATCTGATTTCACTTTCAGGCTATGCCAGTTTGGATATATTATGTCTCACCCCAAGCAATATTCTTTAATGCAATCTTGTAGGGGCAGAGTTATTAATTTTTTTATTAGGATGTGGCCTATTCCTTGAATGTTTCCATGGAGATTTGACCCCACCCATTCGAGGTTGGTCTTGATTAGTTTACTGGGGTCCTTTAAAGGGAGCTCACACAGAGAGCAGAGGAAGAAAAAACACCCTAGATGCTGGCTGATGCTTTGAGATGCTAGCCCAGAATTTGCTCCAGAGAAGCTAAGAGAGGACAAAACACCCCAAGAACAGCTAAGAGAGATTTTTGGAGAGATGCTTGGGAGCTGACAGAGATGCTCAGAGATGCTTGGAGTTGCAAACCGAAGTACATTTGGAGATGTTAAGCTAAGGATGCACAGGTGCTGAGAGGGGAGCTGGAACAACCTGGAACCAGCAGACACCAGCCACATGCCCTCCCAGCTGACAAGAGTGTTCTGGACACCACCAGCAGTTCTTCAGTGAAGGTATCCT
Organism: Choloepus didactylus; assembly: GCF_015220235.1. Lineage (NCBI taxonomy): Eukaryota > Metazoa > Chordata > Mammalia > Pilosa > Megalonychidae > Choloepus > Choloepus didactylus. Next base: position 27,552,775 of record NC_051312.1, on the reverse strand, counting down.
CTTGTTGATGCTTTAGTTTGGATAGTTTATAGCCTTAGGGCTGTAAATTTGTAACCAAATAACCCCCTTTATTAAAGCTAATCCATCTCTGGTATTTTGCATAATGGCAGAATTGGCAAACTGGAACACATGGATTAATGCTTATACACAGCCAGCACCTTCCTTTGATGCTTAAAAAAGTCACTATAGATGTGATCAGATGCAGTTTGCAATATTGCCAGAGAAAGTAGACACACCTGTGCTATGAAACAGGAGTGAAATAGGAGGTCCCTAGGAGGAGGAAGCTGAAATTCATTTTTCTTACCTAAAGGTAGATAAAATTATAGAAAATATGAGATACTGGAGAGAGAAATCATCCCACAATCTCTCTCACCCGTCACAATTACTATTCTCAGTTTAGTATATTTACTTCCAGTACTTTTTTATCTTTAATCTTTCTTTTTCACAATTGTAATAAAATTTTTCACAGATTTTCATATCCTGCTATTGTCTCTTAATCCTTACAATTATTTTCAAATTATTTTCTAGTCTTCATAGAGATAATTTTTCGTAGTTGTGTTATTGATTAGCTGTAATTCACTTTGCACAGTTCCAATGTTGTTAGATATTTAGGTTGTTCCCAAGTGTCTGTGATGATAACACTGCATTGCACATCTTCTTAACTAAATACAGTTATTTCTATATTTAGATTAGGATATATTGCTTTAGGATAGATTTTTGTGACTTTTGATTTGAGTTGCCAAGTAACTTTTAAAAAATGTCTTAAAGAATGTACATTCCTTCCAGCAATGGATGACAGTGCCAAATCTCTACACTCTCACCAACATCCAAGATTATTAATTCATAATAATGTTTTATTGTCATTAACATTGAATTCATGTGTAATGAGTGAATTAATCTGAATGGTTTGCAGGTTATATTTCTGATATTGTGAATTTTTATTCAAGCCTCTGAGGAGTTAATTTTTATTCTCAACAACACAAATGGAGGAGATGTGTATAAATTTCTGTCAAAATGTTTTTTCCAGTTTCTCATTGAAGTTGTACAGAAATTTTATACTTCTCATGGCTAATGATTCTATAGAAAAACTCTTTTTAAACTGCTAGACCCATGTGTATGTGGAAGTGAAGCTCATCCTTTGTAGTTGAGAGGTCTAAAGGAAGGGGTTCTCGGTGAACAGTAATTTGGAATCAGTCCTTCAATTATTTCTCTCCAGTAGCAGTATAATTCAACCCTTTCTTTCTTGTGTTTTCTTCCCTTTTTGAGTCCCAAGTAAATTTGAAGCATGATTCCTGACACCAATGTAGTAAGAAAGGTAGCATTAAAATTCAGATGAAAACCTTCCCCTCCCATCCTCACTCCTCTCCTTCCTCCCTATCTTTTTTCTTTCCTTTTTTTCCTCCTTCTACTCTTATTTCTTTCTGCATTCCCCTTTCTGCATGTGCAACTGATGCATGTCTTGAGACTTTGTCCTGGCATATTGAAAAGCAACCCTCTAACCAAAGAATTTCCTCCTCCTCTCCATCACTTAGTTTGAGGCAGAGGTACTCTCCTTTCATGTTATAACCATAACTATTTCCATAGAGGAGGAATAGGATGAGAATAAGTCATATTTTGTAGTTCTTCTCATAATTAATAGGTAAAATTAAGTTAAAATGATAAATTATTTCATCCCATTAGAAAAAATGCTTGCTAGGAAGAAGGGAGATTTATGAACTAAATAAACACATTAGGCTGAAACCTGATATTGCTGCTTTGTAGATCCAAAGTGGTCAAATAGCAGTAATTTCATATTCCTCAAGCCAATACATGAACATAAGATATTCTATGGAAACATTTTTTTTGAAAATTATTTTTCTAAGTTTAAAAATATTACCTTTGTATTATAGAAAATGTGGGAAAAGCTAAAAATGGAAAGTAAAGATAACAAAGATTATTAATTATGCCTCTAATCATAGCTGACCATAAACTATATTTTAGTGCATTTTCACCCATCCTTTTTCCTACTTATGTGTACATATGTATATTCTTCAAATATTTGAATCATGTTATAAATGTAGTTTTATATCTTGCTTTTGTGACTCATCATTATAAATATTAACAATGCCTCTGGAGCCAACATCTCTTGAATCAAATCCTTACTCCACCACTATTAGCTGTGTGATCATATGGTTCCATCATTGGAAAATAGGGATAATAACAATAGCCTTCCCTCAGGATTTTTCCAAGACTAAATGAATATCCATTTGTGCTGTGTTCTAGCACAGTTCCTAGAATGTAGTAAGAACTTAATGTTAACTATTACTTATAACTGTTGTTTGAGAAAACATAAATTTAAAACTTCATAATATTCCTTCATACAATAATTGTTTAATCAATACTTTATTAAGGGAAAAATGGATTGTTAATGTATTTTCATTTTTACATATAACACTACAATAATATTTGTTCATGTTATACTATGTTGCCCTGAATATTCAAGATCCATTTTCTGCCCTTCTCTACCATTCCTTGTGCCCCAAAAGGCTGACTTCTATGGACTTAATCCCCAGTATCTCCTTCCCTCTTGCTTCCACTTGGGTTTGGCCAATAGAAAACAGGGCAAGAGATGGGAGCATGAGAGTAGAGAGAGGTAAGGATATTTACCTCCCTGCTGTCTCTTTGCCTGGCCATAGTTAGGTCCAAAGATACTTTCTCTCTAAAGCAGCAGTTTCTATCAAGTGGCCACTTTCCACTGGTCTCTAAATAACCTTCCTTTTGCCCTTCAGGTCTGGGAATGAGGATGGCTTCCTGCTGATGCTAGCATGTTAGTGTCTGTCCACTCTTGTTGGTTCCCTTACTTTTCTCAGTTAAAATCTTTTGAAGGAACCATCTGTTTACAGCTGACACCTGGATACAGACTTACACTTTCAACTTTATATTGCTTTATGCTGAGTTTCTTATACATTTCTTGACTAAAAGAAAAGTGGCTGAGTCAAATAGTAGAAATGTTTTGCTCAGGTCCCCAACACACAGCTAAATAGTTTTCAGGTAATATATATATATATAATTTTTTTAGATCAGTTTTAATATCAACTGAGAGAAATCCCAGTTGCATGGACTGGCACCAAACCCTGGCCATATATGTTATACACTAACCTAGCTTTTGTGGGAGAAGTAATTCCTGGTCAGCACTCTCCCCAGGGCCCCTTCACCTCACTGTTCCTCAGGGTGTAGATGAGTGGGTTCAGAAGTGGGGTTCCCAGTGTGTACACCAGTGAGAGGAGCTGGTCTTGCTCGGCAGAGTAGCTCAAGTTGGGGCACAGGTACATGAAGGCACAACAGCTGTACTGCAGCAGAACCACAATCAGGTGGGAGAAGCAGGTGGAGAAGGCCCAGCAGTGGCCAACTGCTGATTGGATACTGAACACAGCAGCCACTATGAAGGCATAAGAGGTGGTGATGAGGAAGAAGGGCACAGCTATGGCCAGGGTGGCTGCCTCCCCCACAGACTGTTCATGGGTGTGGCTATTGGCACACATGAGCTGCATCACTGGTGGCACATCACAAAAGAAATGCTCAATACCCCAAGCATGGCAGAATGGCAGAGAGAAGATGAAGGCCACCAGTTGTAAAGAAGGGAAGAATCCAATGACCACAGAGGCCATGGCCAAGCAGACACAAAGAGTCAATGTCATGATGAGAGGGTACTGTAAGGGATGGCAAATAGCAACATACCAGCCATAGGCCATGGCAGCAAAGATGAAGCAATCAATACTGCCAAGTCCAATGAAGAATGCCATCTGAGTGATACAGCCCAGGAGGGTGATGGTCTTCTGTGTTTGAAAGGTGTTGGCCAGGATATGGGGAACAACCATGGCACTGTAGCATATTTCTACCCCAAAGAGGCTGCCCAGGAAATAGTACATTGGTGTGTATAGGTGGGCATCTGAATGGATGGCTACCACATTGAGGATGTTCCCAGTGATGATTAATGCATAGATCAGTCTAACTCCAAGAAATGACAGGACATGCAACTCTGGGCAGGAAGGATAGGCCAAGAATGCAAATTCCATCAATACTGAGTGATTTTCTCATTTCATTGAACCAACAGCTTTTTCTGGGGATGATTACAGGGATAGAAGGAAGAGTCAGACTGACAATACATTAGTTTACACTTGGAGCCATGAATCTAATCCAATTAGGAGTTGAATTAGAAACCAGAAGGATTAGGACTAGTTTTCCTTTTTACTCCTTTTTCCAAGCTCTCTCCACATAAATATCTACAACTCAATTTCTAGCTTCCAGGATTGAGGCCAAATTATATAGGAGGTTTTTGAGGAAAAGAGGCAGATGATGTGGGTGGAATTCAGGAGACTTTTTTTAAGAGTGAAGTGAAAATTAAATTCTTTCACTAAATTCTTAAGAAAATGCCGAGGAATTTTTTGGAGGCAAGGTCATGAATATGAGAACAGGAAGACTTTCATTCATTTATTCATATTGAGTACCTCCTGTGGTATTGAGTAAAGGATATATGGTTGTAACACACAAAATTTCATGATATGGTGGAAAAGATATGTAACATGATTATAAAAGAAGTCAGAAGTAGTGAGAGGAAAAGTATAAATAAGACAACTGAATTTCAAAGAAAGAATATATTTTGGGTTGAATTGTTTGTGCCTTCCCCCACCACCAGAAAAGACATAAGTCCCAACCCCAGTCACTGAATGTAGGCTTATTTGGAAATAGGGACTTTGAAGATGTTATTAGTTAAGATGAGGTCAAACTGGATTAAAGAGGTCCATAATCCTTATGAGAAGAGGGAAATCTGGACACATAGACAGACAATGGGGAGAAGGCCATGTGAAGATATTGGAATGATGCATCTAGAAGCCAAGGAATGGCAAGAACTTTCAGAAAATACCAGAAGCTTAAAGAGTCAAGGAAGGTTTCCACCCTATAGGTTTCAGACGGAACATGGCCCTGCCAACAACTTGATTTTGCACTTCTAACCTCCAGAAATGTTAGACACTAAATTTTTGTTGTTTTAAGCCTCCTAATTGGTGGTACATTTTTACAACAGCTCTAAGAAACTAAGACAGTGCTTGGTACTTGCTGTAACTAATACCTAAAAATGTGGAAATGGCTCTGGAATTGGGTAATGGGGAAAGGCTGGGAGAATATTGAGGTGCTTAGTAAATGCCTAGATTGCCTTGAAGATAATGTTGCTAGAAATAGCAATGTTACAGGTGCTTCTGGTGAGACTTCAGATGGAAATGAGGAACATGTTTTCAGACACTGGAGGAAAGATGACCCTTATAAAGTGGGAGACAACTTGTTTTACCTGTGTTTTGTTGGGTGGAAGGCATAACTTTTAAAGGAGGAGATTTCCAAGCAAATGTGGAAGGCATGGACTGGTTTCTACTTGCTGCTATGGTAAAATGTGAGAGGAAAAAAATAAATTGAGTAATTAACTGTTAAGCAAAAAGGAACCAGTACTTGATGATTTGGGAAATTCTCAGCCTATCCAGATAGCAGACTCTGGAGACAGGGCCAAGGATTTGACTGGAAAACCATATGCTAAGGAGATTAGGTGTGTGACTGGTGGATCCAATCAACCATCTCAGCAGAAACCAGGAATAGAGATGTGGTTATTCAGGGAAGATCTGTGGAGGAGTCTTTGCGTAATGGTTGCATTGGATACCAGCACAGTTTTTGAGGATTTTATATCAGCAGAAACATTGCCAGCTTGGCCTGAAAGGGACAGAGATAGGATGAAATGAAGGAAGAATTGCTTGGAAGGCAGAGCCATGGATGCAGAAGTCTGGGCCATCAAGACCTCCTTGGGCACAGAGGGCAGGGCTACTCACCCCAAGGACAGGGCATTGAGCCACAGAGCATTATACTCAGGCTTTGAAATCTAAAGGAATTTGCCCTGCTGTCTTCCAGACTTGCTCAGGTCCAATGAGCCTCTTTTTCCTTTTAATATCTCCTTTTGAGCATGGGAATCTCTATTCTATGCTGGCCCCACCATTGTATTTTGGAAGCAGACAACCACTTTTATCATTTCACAGGTCTACAGATGGAGAGGAATTTTACTACAAGCTGCACTATACCCTGAGTCTCAACATAACTAAAGTAGAAGACATTTTGGACTTACGGTTGATGTTAGAATTTTTAAGACTCGGGTGGATGTTGGGATGGAATGAATGTATTTTGTAAATGGGAGGAACAGGCCAGAGAGTGGACTGTTATGAGTTTGATTGTGTCCCCTCAAAAGACATGTTCAAATCCTAACTCACGATCTAGTGAATGCAACTTTATTTGGAAATAGGGTGTTTGAAGATGTTATTAGGTAAGATGAAGCCAAACTGGATTAAAGTGGGCCATATTAAAGTGATGTCCTCATAAGAAGAGGAAAATTTGGATAAATAGACATGGGGGAGAAGGTCATGTGAAGATGAAGGAGGCAGCAATTGGAATGATACATGTAGAAGCCAAGGAATGCCAAGGATTGCTGGCAAACAGCAGAAGCTAGAAGCAAGGAAGGATTCTCTCCTACAGCTTTCAGATGGATAATGACCCAAACATCACCTTGATTTTGGACTTCTAAGTTCCAGAATGCTGAGACAACAAATTTCTGTTGTTTTAAGCCACGAAGTTTGTGTTATATTGTTATGACAGCCTTGAGAGATTAAATTAGGATGGATTTACATGTTTGAGCATCAAGCAATACTTTATGGAAGAGAAAGCATGGTTAATAAATACATTTAAGGGAAAGGAAACTTGTTAGAAAACATGATCAAAATGTGAGAAGCATGAGAATTTGGGGGTCACGATCAATAGTGATTTGATCTTGTTGGAATGTAAGGTGCTGAAAAAGAGCAAAGGGAATATCCCTCAATTGGATCATAGAGGGTTAAACGCTAGAATAAGGGTAGTCTTCACTCTTTAGGTGAGGGTAGCAGTGGCAGCACAACCATCAAATTATGCTTGTGATAGATCAGTAGCAGTATTCAGTGATAAAAATGTTAAGCTCTATTAGGATCAGAAAATGAGGAAACAGAAAAAGGAGGACCCAGGGGGCAAAGGGCATGCATAGGTCTGAGCTTGACAGTGGCGAGGTTAAGCATCAGAACCTAAAGCCCTCCCTACCCCTGGTTTCTCTAGCAATATCCAGTGAGGACTTCAAGGAATCAGGGCATTTTCCCATAGGGCAAATCTTGGCTTGTGGAGGTTGGCTTGTGGAGGTAGAGGAAAATACGTGATCGTAAGCTATTAGCGATCTGAGAACCCTTCCTGTAAGTTTAAGGGTGAATTTCAGAGGCCAAGTCAGACCCATTTCCATATTTCCCTTCCTTTCTAAGGAGCCAAATCCATTTGAAGCCATGTTGCTTCCATCCAAACCTTCAAATGACCAGACATAACTTGTAAAGACAGTGTCTTCTCTGAGAAGGGAAAATCTCTACTCATAAAAGCTCATGTTTTTGAAACTTACTGGGATCAGGAGATAGTAGAATATTGTTCTCAAGGCAAAGAACCCAGACTGCCTTCCCTCTTCAGGTCTTCCCAACTGCATCCATTCAAATTTTTCCCCAAACCAATTCATATTCAAGAGTGAGGAAAAAGTAATGTGTGACTTTTTTGAAACTTGCCCAATAATACTTACTGTTATTCAATGTGCACTATTAAGAGAAATCTCAATCTGGAAACACCACTTCCAGTAAAAATCATTCACATACAAACACTTCATTGTCAACAAGCATGGGGAGAAATGTGCTCAGGAACTGTCACAAGCATTAAGAGCATCTGTGCATTAATGGCTCTCCATTGCATTTCCAATAGTTCACAATATTGTATCCATTCATCCATTCTCTGTTCCTTGTCTGGATGTCAATAATGCTTTGAATTCTTTCTAATGCCACTTACTGTATTCCACATTTTACTAAAACATGGGGTGGGGAGGGGAGGAGCAGTATGTGAGTGTAAAATTAGCACAGACTTTGAAATTAAATAATATGATTTGAGTCCCATCTCCCAATTTCAAGATGTCAGGCAATGGCTCTGGCATCATAGGATTGGCAATGCCTTTTTGACCAAAAGGGTGAAGACAGATGAAATAAAATAAAGTTTCAGTGTCTAAGAGATTTCAAATAGAGTCAAGAGGTCATTCTGGAGGTTACTCTTATGCAAGATTCAGTCAGATTTTGAAAATTGTCACAGTATGCCAAGCCTCAAACAACAGTATTCCTGAAAACCCTAAGAATACCCTGGACTCTATCTAAGACTCCACAAAATTTTATTTATTAAGTTTATTTTTTCAGAATCTTGAAGTCCTCAGATGGCTCCTATGCCAGATAAGCCCTGAAACCCAGAGGTACCAGTCTCTCCAAGAATATCAATCAGTTCCATTCTTCTACCCCATGATGTCAACACCCTTTTTCGGCATGAAGAATTTAGAATGGTCATTGCCCAGATATCCCTGAAGACTGAGAGAAGGATCCAATGAGAAGGAGGAGTGTAACTGAGAAGTTCAGATTTAGCAAATGATTATGACTACCATATCATTATATAGATGTTTCTTTTTAGTTTCTAGTGTATTAGAATAAACAGAAGGTAATACCTGAAATTGTTGAACTGTAATCCAGTAACCTTGATCTTTGATAATGATTGTATAACTATATAGTTTTTATCTTATGACCACATGACTGTAAAAATCTCATAACTGATACCTCCTTTATCCAGTTATGCTTAGATGAGTAATAAAGATATGCATGGAAAAAAAGATGTTAGGTTATAAACAATTTTGAAAAATGGGAATAATAACTCTTAGCTCATAGGGTTGTTGTGAGGTTTGAATGACTTAATAATGTAAAGTATCTGTTCACTATGCCTAGTTCATAATAATAGCAGCCTAATAAAAGCTAATCATTGTTATTAATATAGTTTGTAAATTCAAGGGCAGTCATACTATCTTATTTATATTTTTATGTCCCCACATAGCCAAGCATAACCAAGCATAATGTTGTTCAAATTGTAGACACTCAATAAATATATGGTGAAAAACTAAGTCATTCACATTTTTTATTACATTTTTCTCTTTTCACTTTTAGGATTATTTCATAAGAAAGTCATGTGTTAAGGAGACCTTTTGTAAAACAACTTGGCATCCAACATTTGGGGCTATACTTTGGACAAGGATATAGAGATAAAGAATGCTGCAATGAACAGATATCTAAAGGCTAGTGTGCTCCATATAGTATGATGGAAGACTCTGAAATTGGTGTTATTAATGATGACTTCTGAAACTTTTATTATAATCAGTCACATTCAGATTTTATTAATTTTGCTTCCAAGCTCTATAATGAAATATCCACATCAAAGCTATCATAGCTCATGAATGCTTAGAATTGGAAGGAGCCTCAGAAATTGCCTATTTCAGTCCCCCATTGGTGCTTGAATTTCCCATATAGAATCTGATGACTCAACCTCTGCCCATCTTCAGTGCCCAAGAAATCTCACTACCTCCTGACAAACTTGCTCCACTGTTGGGCAACTCAGTTCTCCAAAAGTGCTTTCTTATAATCAGCTGAAACCTGCCTGCCTCCATGCAACTTCTTCATTTTCCTACTTCATGGGGCCATTTCAGCATGAAACATTTGAGATACAAAGAGCCATTCTCATGCTGCCCTAAATTTTCTCCCTGGTTTACTTTATCCTTCACATTACATGGTCTTGATACTTTTCACTATTTGGGCTCTGGAAATATTTATATTCTAAATATCTCCATTAAAAGTGTGCTGCATGGGCAGATCACAATAATGATCAGCATTAAAAATCACAGCATTACCTGCTTGGTCATTGGAAGTCTGTTCCTTCAGACTTAGGAAATCAGATTAATTCATTGGTTTGTATTTGACTGCTTTAATGATCTCCTCAAACTTTGAATGATATTTATTTCTCTGGATGCTAAAACTTCTGATCATTTTTCTCAACAAGCAGAACATCCTTCATCATTCCTTTAACATTAGTCCATGGCTCCAGGCTGTTAAGATTGAGATTTTTAAATCTGTGAACTGCCACCCCATGCTTTAACTATTCTTCCCAAAGTCACTCACATTTATTATTTTTTATTTATTAAGTGTCAAGCATAGTAAACAATGGTTAGCAAAATAGGCACAGTCTGTGCCCAAGTGGAGATTACATCCTAAAAAGAGAGGCAGGTGGTGTTAATAAAAGAATCTGGCAAAACTATGTATTAGAACAAACTATGATTAATGCTGTAAAGGAAAGTACAGTGTGCAGTAAAACCATGCAACATGGGGCCTGGCCTTGTTGGGAGGTGTGGGTGGTAGGAGATTCTGAAAAATCTTCCTAGAGAAAGTAATATTTGAGCTTATATCTGAGGAGTGGAAATTAACTAGGGAAGAAGGGGTAGGCAGAAGTGATGGGGTATATGATCTAGACAGACAAAACAGTGTTTTGTGGTTCAAAGTGAATGAAATTTATTGTATTAAGATATCATCAACAGGCTATTCCAAGCTATTACTAAATATGTTGCAAAGTACTGGGGCAGGATAAGAGGACTTCAGCATCATCTCTAGAAATCTCTCTCAGGCTGGTGCTGGTTCATGAATACACACCCTCTGAGTACATCCAGATAATATTCCACATCATGCTGTTATCCCATTTCTCACCTCTCCAGCCATCCCAGCCCCAGTTTGCAAGGGTGTCATGAGAAATAGTCTCCCATTCACTCTGGAAATCCAGATAGACTATGCTAGAACAGCTCCCAAATTGTCTAGTTAGCATTATGTACAAAAAATGGGGTTATTGGATTTGGCAAGAAACAGACTCGAGATAGAATCTCAGTCTGCTATTAATAGCATTATCCCCTACACAGATCATCTCACATTGATTTCTGCTTCCTCACCTTTAAACGGTGTAAATAACACTTACCTAATGGGTCTGGGATGAGATCAGGTGAGATAATTTTTAGAATAATTGGTTTGATGTATGAAACCTATTAGGTTGTACAATAAATGTTAATTCCTCTTCCTTTCTTCAAATCTATGAATGAGTTATTAATAATGTCTGCCTCACAGTGGAGGATTAAATGAGATACCATCTGAGAAAATCATTTTTATTAACTCTTGAGCTTTATCCAAATTTATATTTTTCATTCCCTCAACATTTCTTTGACCAAGATGAGTTATTACCATTTTGTTCTGAGAAAACACTGTAAATTGTTGGTTAATCTAGGCCTGAAATCCTGAAGTCTGGATTGTAAAGCTTTTACTCACTTTTCTAGTTCCAGTGTCAGCAGGTGCCTGGGATGTTTTAAATCTAGAGGAGGTAGAAAAATATTTCTCTTTCTTCCAGCCTGAGAAGAGATAGGGGAATACTGAGCCAGCCTCCTCAGTTTTATATATAAAAGCCAGTATCCAGCAGTTGATGCCTGACTGTTTAGGTGATAGAGAAGGGAGAGTGATTAGCCTGGAGAGATTCCCCCATGAGACAGGGCTTTACATAAGGTTCCCAGACAAAAGACTTGGAGGGAGTAAATTGCTTTGCCATTTAGGGTCTTGCCTGGTAAGTTTCATTTCCCAGAAGATGGCAGCTTTGTGATGCTGGTCTCCTCCCCTGTTACTAGATAATCAGTCTAAACTAAATGTCACTATACTTTGGATGCTCTGTCCCAAGGGAAGTCTGAAGTATGCTTGTCAAAGTGAAGGCCAATATCAAACCCTTTAGCAAATGTGATCAATGCTTGAAATAATTTCCTGAGACATATGAAGTTCCCTAACCCAGGTCATTTGAGCCTCCTGTTTCAGAGTTTACTCCCACCAGGTTTGTCATAATGGGGTTCAACCCAAGTCCCAAATTATTGCCCTGGACAACTGAGATCAAATTATATATTCCCTAATTCCACAGGGCCTTGAATAGTCTTACATACTTAATAGAGCCTCAATGAATACTTATTAAATATTTCACCTTTCCCTTGACATCTCTCTTTGTTTAACTCTTCTAGAGCAGAGACAATCCCTTGGATTTTAGCAAATCAACTTAATTCCTCTGAAAAAAATGTTGGTTGGTCATAAGTATGAGCATGCTTGTATGCCTGTATGTGAATTTAGGCTCTCTATTGCCCCATTTACTCATAGGCAAGTCCTCCACATAGGCCTTGAATAATTAATATAATCTTTGGGGTGTGTGTGTGTGTGTGTGTGTGTGCGCGCGCGCAGGGGGTGCATCTGCAGGCAAAACAGTGGGATCCCAAAAGCCACACAGGACTGCGCTACCTGAGACATTCTGGGACTCGTGGGGTGTCATCAGTGCTTGTAAATGGAAGAGCGGAGGAGATGGGAGGGGTTGGAAGCAAAATGTATTGTGTCTACTCTGTGATAAACATTATAATAATTATAATAGCTGAATTGTATATTGTATTAACTATATTCCACATGCTTTACATATATTAATTCATTTAATTCTTTCAACAACCCCAAGAAGGAGGTACTCTTAGTATTGCATTTTACAGCATATATCAATTAATACTTATAAAATCTATGCAAAGGAAGTTATCCCAATTTTAAAGGAAAATTAAAAGGTAAAGTATTTAGAGAATTTGAGTAATTTGTCCAAGATGGAGCAGGTAGCTGAGATGAGATTTGCCTGATCCCAAAGCATGTTCTTTTTTCTCTACATCAAGCAGTCACATTCCCCTTAATTACTTTTCAGGGAAAGTAAAATCTGGCCCTTATGACAAAGCTGAATCATCACATGGCTTACAAGGCCATATAAGGTCTGAACCCTACTAACTTCTAGCCTCCTCTGTACTCTCTTTGTTTCAGGGACCCTATCTTTCTGGCAATCCCTTCTCACAATGCTTCATCCTACAGCCAGGACTTTGCACATGCTATTCACTCTGCTTGGAAAGCTTTTCCTTTTTCTCATTACTGAAGTAGTTCCTACTGATCCTGGCTCCATCACTACTTCCCCCTGACCTTAACCTTGCCATGTTCTAATGCACCTTTTGGAAAATTCCTTCCAGAGTCTCATGCATCCTTCTATCATTGCAATTATACCAGCTGAATTTTATAGGTGTTTGTGTTCTATTGGACTAATTTCTATTTCCTCTAGTAGTTTATAAGCATAGTGAGGGCAAGGACCAGTTTCATCACCTGGTATATATATTGCGTGTGTTGAAAAAGGCTACACAGGGTTTCCTAACCCTGGTGCCTCTGACATTTTGAACTGTATAATTCTTTGCTGTGGGGGCTGTCTTGCACATTGTAGGATGTTTAATAGCATCCTTATTCTCTACCCATTAGATACCAGTTGGCATTCTTCCAGTGTGACAATCAAAAATGCCTCCAGACATTGCCAAATGTCTCCTGGGAAGTAAAATTGCCTCCAGTTATGCTAGACTTAAGGTGCTTAAAACAATTTGTTGAATGTTGAATCAATAGCTCAAGAATCAGGTATGAATTTTTATAGGAATGAATCTTTCGACTCAAGACAGATCAGGAGATTACTAGGTAAACATAGAATTACAGCTGACTGAGATGAATGTTTTTAAGTCTTCTTTCCATCCCTATATGGTGGCTGATGAGCTTTTCACTGTTTTATAGAGATATTTCAGTTCAATAATTAGGACTGACTATTTAGAATCAGAGCATCCTATTTTCTCTGATCCATTCTGAAAAAAAAAAAACACACACCAATTCTTCCTTATCAAATTCCATTTGGAATAATAAATGATTCATTCCTGTTTGTATAAAAATTTCCTTCAGAGGTAACTTGCATGTGTGTCCATGTTTGAGAAATGAGGTAACAAGTTAATCCTGCAACTCATCTAAGAAACCAAGACACACTGGAAGGAGGTAGGAAGCTGGGGGGTGGAGGGAGCAGAAAACTTAAGACTATGAGAATATAAAATGTTCCTTCCTTCCAATCTCTTGAACAATTTCTCACTATGGTAAGGTACCTCTAGGAGGGAAGCAGGGCAATGTAAAGAGGTCATAAGGTTAATATCTTGGCCTGCTGCATCCTGACCTGAAGTAAAGTTTTATAGAATTTATTACAGACCAGGAAGTTGCATAGCATGATTGTGAAAGTCACTCAACAGAGAGAGATAATGATGTTACTATGGATGTACTATATAGGATGACATATATAATGACTCTACATACTATGTGGTGACAATGTTTTTCCTCTCCAAGCCACATTAATGAGACAGTGCTGATGCAAGTTTTTGTTTGGTAGGTATGTTTGTATTAAAATAGGATAAAGTATGCCATAATAGGAAAGGGTCTTCTTCACCTTCTTTCCATTGAGTCATCCATCTAGAAGTTTTTCTATCTTTCATGCTACATCCTCTCACATACACAAAATTACACACACTCACATGTGCATATAAGATGCCAGATCACAGCAAAATAGAAAGTGCCTGCAGCTTTGGAGTGTTCCAGTCCTGGGTTTGCATCCTGTTCAACCACTCACCACTAGCATGAGCATGGGCACGCTATTAGAACCATTTGCCCCTCTCTCATCTGTATCCTTACTCCAACCAATTATTCCTCAGGAGAAAAACATTTAGAGAAGTATATGAAAGAAACTCAGTTATCCTGTAAAATAAGAACATATTTCTCATATCCCACATTTTATAATGTAACTATTGGAAATTAGTTACTTTATAAACTAATGGACCAAGGACTTCACAGAACGAGTAATTTTCATTGTGTGCAATAATTTTACCTTTTCTGCCTGATTTACAGGGAATGGATTTTAATTAATCCCAAAGGGAATTTATTTGAAAGAAGTCAAGTCTGCTGGCACACTTTGCTTAAAGAAAACTGATACTTTTAAAGACCAAACTTAAAAGTAAAAAATTGAGGAATGTGAGTCGTTTTAAAATTATCAACACAGAAAACTTCTCTGGAGTTTCTATAAATACCATCTCCTCCAGAATTTTCATGTCCTAGGACAGAGAAGCACAAAACAAAAATAAGGACTTCAGAAAAGAGAGGCTTCAAAGGGATCAGTGGGGATGTGACCGCAGCAGCTGAACACTAAGGATTATCAACAACAATCTAGGAAGATTGGTAAAAATGAAGATAAACAAACTTTGATATCTTAATGTGGGTCAATGTAAAAGATGATTTGATTTGCAAATGTTTGAGTTACAAACTTTGGCTTACATAGAATCACTTGATGCTTGTTTCAAACACAGCTTTATAAATTATTCCCAGAGTTTATAATTGGGTGGTATTGGTTTGGGGGCTTAGGAAGAGCCATGTATTTGTTTCTTAGGGCTACCATAACAAATTATCACAAACTTGGTGGCTTAAAACAGCAGAAATTTGCTCTCTCACACTCCTGGAGGTTAGAAGCCTGAAGGTGTTGGCAAGGCCTTGCTCTCTCTGATGGCTTTAGAGAAGAAACTTTCCTTGCCTCTTCCAGCTTTGTTGGTGTTCCTTGCCTTCCAGTTTCTGCCCCAATCATCACAAGGCTTCCTCTCTTTTGTGTCTCTTCTCCTCTTGTAAGGACCCACATCACACTGGATTAAGGACCTATCCTATACCAGTAAGACTTCATCTTAATTTAACTGATTATATTTGCAACATCCCTATTTCCATTCAAGGTCATGTTCTGAGGTATTGGGAATTAGAACTTCAACATACCTTTTTGGGAGATACAATTCAACCCCCAACATCACATTTTCCTAAATGCTCCAAGTGATTTGGATGCCCTCAGAGATACATTGATGGCCCTCAGAGATAAATTGCTTTGTAGGAACTTGGGTTTGCATTAGGAATCTGGGTTTGTTCTTTCCACTGTTTTGTATCAGGCATTTGTAAAGCTTTTTGATAGTCCAAACCCCTGTCTTCTAGGAATTCACTGTCCAAGACAGACAATATAGTGGGTGCTTTACTGGACAAGCCTGGGCATGTCCCCATGCTTACATGGCATACAGGAAAATTAATATAAAGAGTCACATATATTAAGAAAAATAGTTACATGATTGCAAGTGAACTCTGTGGTACACAAGACATAAATTATATTTATTAAGTCAGCATTCCATTAGATTTTCTGTTCACATTGTTGGACCATGTATAACCCCCAAATTCTTAGTTGTTTCTCTTATTCACTTTCCTGTCTCTCACTGTGTGTTTGTGTGTGTGTGTGGTTGGAGAGGTTCTTTATCAAATAATTTAATGATAAAAAAGGTCTGATAAGAAAATATTGAATTTATACCTTGATGAAGACTCTACACATGTTACTGGAGTTATCTTATGCCTAATTAAAATATGGAAAACATAATATGACATACTACAAGTTTTCATATGAGATTCCAGTTCCTTGTTATTAAGTGCATCGGTTTGGATACTATGGGATGCAGATGCCAAGAAAGGATTAGATGAGTAAGAGATATATTGGAGTAAAGGCCAAGAAGGGAAAATGGGGAGGGATACAGAGGAGACAAGAAGAGCTATTGATCTGTGGCTCCCATGGAGGGGGTAGGGAGAAGGAGGGCTGAATGGGGAGACTATTTTTCTAAGAGAATTTCATCCAGATTGATGGAATCCTCAGCCAAATTTTCCAGTCAGAGGAGTCCAGCATCTTGCAGGAATGTGTATGCCTTAGTATCCCTAAAATACTCAAGTGCTGGCAGAGAGAAGCTTATGGACAGTGTAGACTTGGCATGGACACAGTGGTGATTCAGCAGAGCAGTTGGTCTCATTTGTCAGGTATATTTCCTGCAGCAGGAGATGTGAGTGGCACATTTTCATGGCTGTCTCATTAAGGAACTTGTAGTAAGGAGAAAGTTACTATTCTGATCAACAGGATTACTCTTCTCCTTGCTTTGTGAAAGTTCTATACTCTACATCTATTATTGTTCTGTAGGAAATTGGTTACTTCCCATTTTCAGAAAGTTCAGAATGTGAACTTTGTCTCTGAAGGTACAAAAATATTAAAGTTTTATTGCAGTATCTCTAAGGAAAGGCCTTTCTTCCAATAAGCTCTGAAATAGGTTGACATATTCTTATCAATCTGGGAAAGATGTTCTTGGTAGTGATAATGATGGCAATATGTCTGAGTTTCATTATGTATATTTACTTCCATGATGGATAATGGGAAGATGCACGATGAAGAACATCAAGAGGAAAGGATCACATTTTGATTAATGCAGAAACATGGCCCCTATTCAGACAGAAACTATGACACTCCCTGGTGACACAACAGAGTTAGGGTATCACTTTTTAACTCTGTGCCTGGCAATGGTAGGAGTTCAGGAATTTTTCTCTTTAACAACTTCATTTCAAATACTGCGTAGACTACAGAAACAGAGACAGTTTCTTGGGGGGAGGACTTGTGGGAATAACACATCTTAGTACATCATCCATTCTCTACTACTCAGTCATGGAAATTTAGACTTGGTGAGGGAATAGGTCCTAAGGAATCAAATCTGGAGATAGGAAGACCCATTAGAGGTACTTGCAGTAATTCAGAGAAGGGCTGATAATAGACTGGACTTGGGTAGTGGAATTAGAGTTGGTCTAACCATTCTCTTGCACTGGTAATTAATCATGTGTTTTGGTCCTGGCCAATCAGTTCTTTACTGACAAATAGTGACTGGGAGATTTAGGGACCAGATCTTGACTACCTTTCTCAGAGGTCAGGAGACTGGCAAGAGCTAGACAGGTATTAGAGCCCCACTAGGTAGATTATTATAATGGAAGGGTCCTATTTTCAATGAAGAATTGATGACTAGGGAGGGAAATTGAGACAGAAGCCAAATATACAGAGACTGACCTAACAGACGTTTAACAGGTGAAAGGAAAATAGCATTATGGTGATCGGGGCAGATATAGGAATCTGGGTGGTCAGGCAGCTGAGATCAAGATGCCTATAAGCAAGTTGTTGCCAAGCCAAGACTCCAAATGCAGAAAGACTGGTGAGCAGGTGCCAGAGAGACTTGGAAAGTCATTATCAAATAGGATTGCCTTTGAAACAGTGCAAAAGGGACCCTACTCTGGCCTTCCTCTGGAGAGCTCTTTCCCACAGGGGAAATATCTCACAGGGCCAAAGGAACATGCCTACTCCAAGCTTGCAATGGTTCCACCTTCTGCTTCAAAACTCTGTTCCTGGGTCATATGACCTCAAGCTTTCGTGACTGGCATAGGTCTCTTCCCAAGGTCAGTATACACCAGGTCTGCACATTAGCCCAGGAGTAGCAAAGGGACATAAAGTAACAAATTATCTATGTTTGCCTTCTAAGTGGAGTAAGTTAGTGGCAATACTGGAATCAAGGAAATGATAAATCTGAAAAAGGGGGCTCTGGTAACCTTGGCTGTGTATAAAAGAACAATTCAACGGTAAAGAAATTAACAGGAATCTAATCCCTCCCTGTCACTTTTAAAATAACTCTTTTTTTGTGGTCTTTCAGAATTTGAAGAAAATTTACATATTCATGCAATATACCATACTGATTCTATATGTTTCAATCATGTCCCAGCTCAGAGTTTATCTTCTTGTCTGTACCAGTTTGTATATATTATGCCCCCCAGAAAAGGCCATGTTCTTTGATGCAATCTTGTGGGGGCAGGCATATTAGTGTTGATTAAGTTGGAACATTTGGATTAGGTTGTTCCATGGAGATATGACCCACCCAACTGTGGGTGATAACTCTGATTGGATAATTTCCATGGAGGTGTGGCCCCACCTATTCAGCATGGGCCTTGATTGGTTTGCTGGAGCACTATGTAAGCTCAGACAGAAGGACAAAAGAGGGACACTTTGAAGAGCACACAGGAGCTCAGACAGAAGGACAAAAGAGGGACACTCTGAAGAACACACAGGAGCTGAGAGAGGAGTTTCAGCTTACAGAGACATTTTGGAGATGGCCTCTGAAAGCAGACTTTAGCTCCAGAGAAGCTAAGACAGGACAAACACCCTCAAAGCAACTAAGAATGATGTTATTGAGGAGCTGCAGCCTAGAGAGGAACGTCCTGGGAGAAAGCATTTTGAAACCAGAACTCTGGAGCAGACGCCAGCCATATGCCTTCCCAGCTAACAGAGGTTTTCTGGATGCCATTGGCCATCCTTCAGTGAAGGTACCCCTTTACCTTGGACACTATGGCCTTAAGACTGTGACTTTGTAACAAATAAACCCCTTTATAAAAGCCAATTCATTTCTGGTATTTTGCATTCTGGCAGCATTAGCAAACTAGAATATCATCTTAAAGATTTCCAATTAAAAAAGACTTTACCCTTATTGCATTTATCTTTCCCTCATTTCCTTTGGTTTATTAGATGTTTCACATTGGACCAAACTTTTGCTACATTCTCATCAAGAAGTGATAATTACACTAGGTGTTAACTAAGGTTCACCCATTTGGAGTTTGGCTCATCATTGATTGACTGATTAAACAAAATATTTATGTAACACAATGTGCACAACACTAGTTTATATTCTAGGGATATAAAGAAGAATGAAACAGGCAAGATCCCTACCCTCATGGAACTTACATTGTATTTGATGAAACAGCAATAAGCATAGGAAAAAATGAGATATCAGATTGTGATAAATTATGTGAAGAAAGATAGATTAATGGAATAGAGAGTGACTAGAGAAGAAGGTCATCAAAAATATCTTATTTGAGAAGATGATAGTCGAGCAGAAACCTGAACAGTGAGAAACCAACCATCAAATCTGGGGAAACAGCCATAAAATCTGTGGAAAAAAGAATTCAAAGAGAAGGAAAGCTGATACACCCAGTAAAAGACTCAAAGCTGGAAAAAAAATTATCAGGATGCCTAAATCTTAGAATTCAAACATATCCAAGCACAGGTGCTCCTTGGAAATACTATTTTCAGAGAATTTCATGAAGACACTGAGATTCAGAGAAGTTACCTGGTTTGTTTCAAAGTGTCCAGCAAGTCAGTGGCAAAAACAGGACTAACCCAGGTGTCTTAGTCTGCCAGGGCTGCTATAGTACATACCACAGACTTGTGGGCTTAAACAACAGGAATTTTTTGTCTCACAGTTTTAGAGGCTGGAAGTCCAAAATCGAGGTCTCCGCAGGCCATGTTTTCCCTAGAGTCTGTAGCATTCTTGCTTGTTGGCAATCCTCTGTCACAAGGAGATCTGTCTCATCATTGTTCCTCCTACTGTGGCCAATTTCCTTTGCATATAAGGTCTCCAGTCATATTGGATTAAGACCCACCTGATTCAGTTTGGCCTCATTTTAATAGGGTCTTTGAAGATCTTACTTACAAATGAGTTCATATCCACAGGATTGGGGGTTAGGACTTGAACATGTCTTGGTGGGGGACATGATTCAATCCACAGCACTAGGTCTCCTCATTTCACCCAGTACTGCCCTTTGACTATCCATCAATAAAGCCCGGTGACTCTTGAGGATCTCAAAGTGAGTGAGTGGAGAATGTCTATTATTTTAAAGGATGTCACACTGCTTTTAATAGATCATTAGACTGAGATCTTAATATGTTTCTAAAGATTAAATTTAATAATTGTGAGAAGTTTTTGATACAAAATACATTTCTAAGACCTTAGTGATGATTGCATATTTTGAAAGGACACCTCATGCTTATGAGTTTCTAGTAAAATAAAACAGTGTTAAAAGCCTGTCTGTGTATTTTGCTATGATAGAAACACAGTCCCATTGAGATTTAACCTTCCAGCAGGATGCAGATCCTGTGCTATTTCTTGGGCTGAGGTCCCAAATAGGCTCATAAATGCAAGGAACTGCCTATTATTAATTATCCAAGTCTGATATGACAACACAGACAGGAGTTGTAAACCCAGGTGGTTTCGGAGTCCAAGCAGTTAATATAAATGAGTGAACCAGGTAAACTAGAAGGCAAATTTAAGTAGATGGTGAGGATAGTGGAAAACCTGAATGTGTATGGGTTTCCCAAGACCATTTAAATTCTAATACCAAGCCAAAGCAACAACAAAAACAACAAAACACTGTGCCGGCCAAATAAAACATATCAGCAAGCCAGATTCAGTCCATGTATACTGAAATCTTTTTTTTTTTTTCATTTTTATTGAGATTGTTCAGATACCATACAATTATCCAAACATCCAAAGTGTACAATCACTTGCCCCTGGGTACCCTCATACAGCTGTGCATCCATCACACTTAATTTTTGTTCAATTTTTAGAAAATTTTCAGTACTCCAGACAAGAAATAAAGTGAAAGATGAAAAAAAGAAAAGGAAACTCTAATCCTCCCCTATCCCTAACCAACCCCCCTCAATTGTTGACTCGTAGTATTGATATAGTACATTTGTTACTGTTTATGAAAAAATGTTGAAATACTACTAACTGTAGTATATAGTTTGTAATAGGTATATAGTTCTTCCCTATATGTCCCTCTATTATTAACTTCTAATTGTATTGTCACACATTTGTTCTGGTTCATGGAAGTGATTTCTAGTATTTGTACAGCTGATCATGGACATTGTCCACCATAGGATTCAGTTTTATACATTCCCATCTTCTGACCTCCAACTTTCCTTCTGGTGGCATGTATGACTCTGAGCTTCCCCTTTCCACCTCATTCACACACCATTTGGCGCTGTTAGTTATTCTCACATCTTGCTACCAACACCCCTGTTCATTTCCAAACATTTAAGTTCATACTAATTGAACATTCTGCTCATACTAAGCAACCACTCCCCATTCTTAAGCCTCGTCCTATATCTTGGTACCTTATATTTCATGTCTATGAGTTTACATATTATAATTAGTTCCTATCAGTGAGACCCTGCAATAATTGTCCTTATGTGTCTGGCTTATTTTACTCAGTATATTGCCCTTGAGGTTTTGTCATCAACCCATTTTTTTTTAATATGGTTTTGTTCACTCACCATACATTCCATCCCAAGTAAATAATCGATGGTTTTCTGCATGGTCATACATTTATGTGTTCAGCACCTTCACCATTATCTATATAAGAACATCTACATTTCTTCCACAAGGCAGGAGGAGAGTCAAAGAAGGTAGAGAGGAAAAAGAAAGAGGAAAAAAAAAGACAGCTAGGAAGCAGCAAAAGGAAAAATAACTTTAAATCAAAGTAGAATAAAGAATCAGACAATATCACCAATGTCAAGTGTCTAACATGCCTCCCCTATACCCCCTTATCTGCATTCACCTTGGTATATCACTTTTGTTACATTAAAGGAAGCATAATACAATGATTCTATTAGTTATAGTCTCTAGTTTATGCTGATTGCATCCCTCCCCCAATGCCTCCCCATTTTTAACACCTTGCAAGGTTGACATTTGCTTGTTCTCCATCGTAAAAGAACATATTTGTACATTTTATCACAATTGTAGAATACTCTAGATTTCACCAAGTTACACAGTCCCAGTCTTTATCTTTCCTCCTTTCTTGTGGTGTCTCATATGCTCCCCAACTTCCTCTCTCAACCGTATTCATAGTTACCTTTGTTCAGTGTACTTACATTGTTGTGCTACCGTCTCCCCAAATTGTGTTCCAAACCACGCACTCCTGTCTACTATCACCCTGTAGTGCTCCCTTTAGTATTTCCTGTAGGACAGGTGTCTTGTTCACAAAGTGTCTCATTGTCTGTTTGTCAGAAAATATTTTGAGCTCTCCCTCGTATTTGAAGGACAGCTTTGCTGGACACAGGATTCTTGGTTGGCAGTTTTTCTCCTTCAGTATCTTAAATATATCACACCACTTCCTTCTTGCCTCCATGGTTTCTGCTGAGAGATCCGCACATAGTCTTATTAAGCTTCCTTTGTATGTAATGGATCGCTTTTCTCTTGCTGCTTTCAGGATTCTCTCTTTGTCTTTGACATTTTAGAATCTGATTATTAAGTGTCTTGGCGTAGGCCTATTCATATCTCTTCTGTTTGGAGTACGCTGCGCTTCTTGGATCTGTAATTTTATGTCTTTCATAAGAGATAGGAAATTTTCATTAATTACTTCCTCTATTATTGATTCTTCCCCTTTTCCCTTCTCTTCTTCTGGGACACCAATGATACGTACATTATTGTACTTTGTTTCATCCTTGAGTTCCCGGAGACGTTGCTCATATTTTTTCATTCTTTTCTCCATCTGCTCCTTTGTGTGTAGGCTTTCAGGTGTTTTGTTCTCCAGTTCCTGAGTGTTTTCTTCTGCCTCTTGAGATCTGCTGTTGTATGTTTCCATTGTGTCTTTCATCTTTTGTGTTGTGCCTTTCATTTCCATAGATTCTACTAGTAGGTTTTTTGAACTTTTGATTTCTGTTGTATACATGTCCAGTGCTTCCTTTACAGCCTCTATCTCTTTTGCAATATCTTCTCTAAACTTTTTGATTAGATTTAGCATTAGTTGTTTAAATTCCTGTATCTCAGTTGAAGTGTACATTTGTTCCTTTGACTGGGCCATAACTTTGTTTTTCTTAGTGTAGGTTGTAATTTTCTGTTGTCTAGGCATGGTTTCCTTGGTTATCCAAATCAGGTTTTCCCAGACCAGAACAGGCTCAGGTCCCAGAGGGAAGAAATTTTCAGTATCTGGTTTCCCTGCAGGCGTGTCTTAGAAAATTGCTCCACCCTTTGATGCCTCCGGTCACTGTGCTTTTCTGCCCAGCAGGTGATGCTTGTTAGCCTATAATTCTTGACTGGTGTGAGGAGGTATGGCCCTGTTCCCCCAGGCTCTGGGGTCTGGTTCTGAATGGAAAGGGCCCCACCCCTTTCCTCCTAGAGAAGACAGAGCCCCCAGGTGGAGGTCATTAGCATTTCAATGGTCTTGCTCTCTGCTTGTGCTGTCTCCACCCTTCCCTGAGTCACAGCCCTGGAAACTGAAAATGACTGGGGCTTTCTCCACTGAGCCGAAAAAGAAACCGATAGTCCCCTTCAGACTCAGTCCAAGGCGACCCTCCGGCTCTCCCAGGTCAGTCATCACCCAAAGCCTCTGTCTGTTTTTTGGGGATGCGTACCTGTAGTGAGCAGTTCACACTCTGCTTAAAACCCCAGTTGGAGCTCAGCTGAGCTATATTCACTTGCTGGGAGAGAGCTTCTCTCTGGCACCATGAGGCTTTGCAGCTCGGGCTATGGGGGAGGGGGTCTCCCGACTCAGATCCACAGGTTTTACTTACAGATTTTATGCTGTGTTCTCGGGCATTCCTCCCAATTCAGGTTGGTGTATGATGAGCGGATGGTCTCGTTTGTCCCCCCGCAGTTGTTCTGGATTATTTACTAGTTGTTTCTGGTTTTTCGGAGTTGTTCCAGGGGGACTACTTAGCTTCCACTCCTCTCTATGCCGCCATCTTGCCCCTCTCACCTCCTGAAATCTTTTGAATATCCAAAAATCTCTGTGTTTGACTCTGTAATAAGAGTTTATTCATCTATAGAATGTGAGCAACCATATACAAATTTGATATTTTGGTGATACCCCAAATCACATAAATGAAAAATCATTTGTACTGGAGATATATCACTTATTAGTAACTGCAAGCTATAATATGTTCTGCTTCCCCATTTCACTACTCTGCTAAAATATCTCTGTGATACAGGCAGCATCAGCACTCAGATTAAAACAAAAGGCAAAGAGAATAGACAGGTGATTCAATTGCCAAGGAAAAGAAAATTCTCCATTTAGAGGTTATCCACAAAAATAGAGTTTGACTATTAGATTGGAAGTAGAAGATTGCTAAGACTTCTCCAACCAGAATTCATTGTTAGTAAATTCTGTCTTTCCAGAATAAGAACATGACAATTACACCAAAACCTTCACTGTCAATGTTTTTATATCTTGGCTTTTGCCTGTAACCAACCCACTCCCCCCACTCCCCCAAATAAAAACTTTGTCTTGTTCATCTCTGCATCCCCAATACCCAAAAGAGTACCAGGCACACAGCAGGTACTAAGTAACATTGGTCAAACGACTTAATTCCTTGGAGAATGACAACATTTATGGATTTAAGCAGAAGTTTTGGCTAGAAATCCCATCAATAGTATTCTTCTCAATATTGTTTATAGCTTCCATTTGGAGAAGGCATTTCTTATGAGAACCTTCCTTAAAGGTCTCTTTGCCATGTTGTTCTTCAAAGTGTAAATGAGTGAGTTGAGCAGGGGGCTGCCTGGAGAATATAATAATGTGGTGGATTTTGCTCATGTGAGCAGCCCATTGGAGCAAGCACATAAATGCAACCACACTGGATCAAGACCATGTTGTGGTGGGAGAAGCAGGTGGAGAAGCAGGTGGAGAAGCAGGTGGGAGAAGCAGGTGGAGAAGCAGGTGGGAGAAGCAGGTGGAGAAGCAGGTGGAGAAGCAGGTGGAGAAGCAGTGGTCAGAAGTTGAGCTCATCTTTAGCACAACATTGGCTATGGAGGCACAGGAGGAAGCAATGAGGGGGAATAAAACAGCCATGACTTGTGTGCCACCAGCACTGACAGCCTGTAGATGTGACTTTGGTATAAACCAGACATGCTTGTGATGGCACTCCACAGAAGAAGTGCTCAATGCCTTGGGCAGACAGAAGATGATGATAATCTGCTATATGATAGGAAGAAGCCAGTGATCACAGAAGCTACCATCAGGTGGACAGAACTTCTAAGTCATGGTGAGGATGTACTGCAAGGTGGTAAATGACATCTTATGAATTATAAGCCATGGAAGCCAAAAAATATGGAATAAAACCCAAATCAGCATGGCCAAGCCCAGTGCAGAGCAACATGTGGTCAGCACAGCCCAGAGATGATCTTCCATTCTTATTTTGCTGTAAGTTGGGATGTCGCCACTGCAGTGAAGTGGAGCTCTTCCATGGAGAGGCTGTGCAAAAGTTGACACATCAGTGTGAGCTCATGGACTCCTGCCTGATGACCACAACAATGAGAGTACTGATGACTCAGCCAGGATCATGGCATAGATCAGTCTGATTCCCAGGAAGGCCAGAATCTGTCACTTGACACTGATAGGATAGGCCAAGAACTAGAAGTGACTGAATTTTCCAGGCCATGTTGCTAACAACTTGACCCTGCTATAGAAAGAGAAGACAGAAAAGTAAGAATCGGGCTGACAATGCATCTCACCAAGCCAGGAACTGGGACTGAAACACATGAAGAGGATTGGTGCTTTTTCTCCTTTTCAAAATGAACTTGCCCACACCACTCCCCCCTCCATCCTCTTTCCAACACTTGACTATGGAGAGAAAGAGAGAGAGAGAGAGAGAGGGTAAAAAAAGAAAGCAGTATACTTTTGGTAATGGTTGGGGTGATGGTAGCACAACATTGTGAATGCAATTAACAGCACTAAAATACATATCTGAATATAATCACAAGGGGGAAATGTTAGATTGTATATATGGTAACAGAATGAAATTTTTTTTTAAAAGTCCATGGAACTACACTACACAGGGTACCCTAGGTTAAACCACAGATTTTAATTTATACAATTATAAAAATGTGCTATCATCAATTTTAAGAAGTGTTCCAAACCAGTGCAAGGTGTTGGTGGCAGGGTGGTACATGGGAATCCTGCATCTTATGCATGAATGTTCTATAAACCTACAACTTCTCTAATAAAGACATAAAACCTAAAAAAATCTAAAAGAAAAAAAAAAAAGAAATCAAATAGGAAAAGAAAGAAGGCATTAGAGTGGGAGGTTGCAGAGCAGTGCTTCTCCAGCCTTAGTATGCATACATACATATCACCTAGGCCTGTTTCTCATTCACAGACTGCACGTCCAGTAACAAGGCTTGAGAGCAGTGGTCCTCAGACTGTGGTCTGCAGACCTGTGGGGCCCCTGGGACTCTTTCTGAGGGTTTATGAGGTTCTCCCTCTCTAGATGATATCACTGAGTGGGGATAGGTTTGCCAGATATACTTTAACAATATGTGGTGCATGTATACATACACACACACACACACACACACACACACACACACATACATATATATCAAGATAAGTGCAGAAATAGATAAGAGAATCTAGCCATCTTTTAAAAGTCAGGCCTCTAAGAGATTTGCAAAAATGTAAAAGTGCACTTTCTGCAGTATTTTTTTGTTTTGTTTTTAAAAATATGCTTTTAAATAAAACATTCTTTTTGTTAACATGTAATGGATTTTATTTCTTTTGAAATGAATTAACAAAATAAATATTTTTTAACAATTTTCAGATTTTTACTTCAGATATGGTAAATACAGATAGATGCAGCTCTCATAAACAAAAGATTTGGGGGATCCTTAATAATTTTCAAGAGTGTAAAGGGACCTGAGACAAAATCCTTGTTTACCTATTTTATACAACCACTTTCCCATCACAATGACAGAGGTGAGTAGTTATGATAGAGACTTCATGGCTCACAAAGCCTAAAATATTTACTATCTGGTCCTTTACAGAAAATGTTTGCCAATGCTTACTCTAGAGAGGGAAGGTAAAGTCCCAATTGGGTTTGAGTCCCAGTATCCTACAATGTCATTGAGAATAACAGGTGGCTTCTGTTGCCTCCTGTGTAATTAGGGAGTTTGAATAAAAGTTCTATGATATGTGATGTGTGGATATCAGCGGGTGAGATCTCTTCTCTCTCTTCTGCCAGTGGATATAAGGTTCAAGATGCTTTTCATAGAATGCCATAACTTCTCTTATGAAGATGACTTCAATGACTATCAGTTGGGCTTCAGCAGGCCTGTTACAGCACATTTATTCAGGGGTCTGTGTAAGCCTTGGAAGGTGGCTGCAATATCTTATTTTTTCTAAGTTTTCCAAGTGCCTGATATGCTGTACTAAGACAGATACAAATCCTCAGAAAAACCCTAAATCTGGATGCTTCCAAGCACTTTCGCTTTCTCAGGTCACCCTTATCTAACAGCCAAGTAAAACGGCTTGTGATCCCATCTCACATCCTGTGGACGTCTTTAACATTTATAAAACTTCCTGAGGCATTTTGATTCTGTGGGTCAACTCTCAGCTGTCATTTATCATTCTTCTGTTCGGCTGATCTTAGGCAACATTAGCCTTTTTATCCCACTTGCGTTTGTCTTGGCCATTGTCTCCTTTTAAAATTTTCTCTAAAATATAAACATTAGCCTGTTCAGGGAATGTTTGGACAATGGAAGTGAAGCATGGAGAAGGCAACCACTTTACCCTGAATGTTAAACCTCACTGAGCTAATGCTCCTGGGCCACTCTACCCAGAGGCTATCTCTCTGGTAACCACCTCTTGCAGAGTCCGTCTTCTACTGTCTCTCTCCAGGGCAACCGGAATGAGATGCATCCTTCAGATGCACTAAGAGGCCAGGATCAGCTATTGGGGATAAACATGCCCTTTCCCAGTCATCTGGCACTGGAGCCCAGAGATTGGGGCACTGGGCTGCTGATTGAGCAAGATAGAGAAAATATGTTATTGTTTTAAAATTTGAACCCCAAATCAACTTAGTTGACTTTAAAAATCTAACCTAGGTTCATAATCTTACATCTATCACTATTTGGAGCCAAAAACAGACATATGATGTTGCAGTATAAACTAGCTAAAGCGGTTACCTGTCATAGAGGGGCCATTCACTGCGCATCCAGAGTCGTTGCAGTACTTATTAGTAGTGAAGTATCTGGAATTCAGCCACTGAGAAAGAACAATATCAGCAGTGCCTATAACAGGCATCTGAGTGGGATTGGTAGATGACAGTGAGGGTACCTCTGCTGTACCACTCTCCCCAACACATGCTCTGCTCCAGCCACACTGGTGGACTCCCTTTTATGCCTCAACATGGCAAACACACAGCCTCCTTAGGGCCTTTTTCTGGCTGTTCCCTCTGCCTAGAATATTCTCCAGAAATATGCTGGATTTACTCCATCACCTCCTTCAAGTCTTTGCTCAGATGTCACCTCAGTGTAGCCCATCCCAATTGTCCTATTTAACACTTCAATCTGCTCCCCACCTCCTGAC
Organism: Choloepus didactylus; assembly: GCF_015220235.1. Classification (NCBI taxonomy): domain Eukaryota; kingdom Metazoa; phylum Chordata; class Mammalia; order Pilosa; family Megalonychidae; genus Choloepus; species Choloepus didactylus. The sequence continues at coordinate 27,523,868 of NC_051312.1, read as the reverse complement.
TTTCTTATCCTACTCATCCTCTTTCTCCCTATTATCTCCAATATCTTCTAACACACCTGTTTATTGCTAATATTGTCTGCTCAGTGAATTTCTTATTTTTATTTTTGTTTTTTCTAAAGTTTTCTATAGTGTGTATGTATTAGTCTATAAAATTTGGGTGAGTACATTATTTCAAAATGTCTTCGACATGCTCAGTTCATTTTTATGGGTCCAGTTCAATTACCATTTTATAGTTTAGATTATATACTTCTTTCTTCCATTGTCATTTTATAAGCTGGTTTCCAAAAATACAATAAGGAAAAAAATAAACAGAATCTACCTTACCTTACACCACTTCAGTGGGACCAAGCTTTTGACTGATAAACATACCTTGCAGGAGGTTGCTGGAGTGTCTGAAAACCAGCTTCAGGTAGGTGTGTGTGGACCACATTGCCTCTTGTCACCATTTTCCTTGCATGTCCCACTCTGAGGATCTCCAGTGCATTTTGGAAATGTTTTCAAAGTGATTTAATTAAAAATCATTGTTTTTGAGAGACAAGCTTCAGTTTTCTGGAAAAGGCATGCTTGAAATACCTGGGGAAAATTACTTACGTGGTCATTCTGATACTATCTGATTTTTTATTCCATTTAACATTCAGCCAACATTATTCAAGTCCAAATTCTCTTCAAGTAACAGATGCTGAGGTGACTGAGGCATGCTCCTGCCCCAGTGGATCACCTTGCAGTGATAAATAATGTGCTCAAGGAGTTCTAAGAACAAACAAATAAATCCTGACTCCAAGTTGTCAGGATTTGAAAGTTGGGGCTTGAGGAATGTTCTGCTTTCAGTACTTTTACAGAGGAGAGAATCCATTCCTGATTTTCAGGTACATTAGGTTTGTCTTGCTTCATAATAATTTAAATTGATAAAGAATAGGAGTTGTGTTCATTGTAGAGCCTCTCAAGTCTGGAGGACTGAAATTTGTTATTTTGGAAACTACATGGTAGAATACATTCATCCTTCCTAACATGGTTAATCCTGTAAATAAATTAGCAAATCCTCAGAATTTTAAAATTATGTACAGACTAATTCCAGCTCCAAATTGGCTTCACACCTGCGTGCAGGTATGTCTTCTTCTATAAACTCACCCAATGGTACTAATCCACCCACTGGCTTTTAAAATGGAATTGTGTTATTTAATTAATTTAATTACTTGATTTAATCTTATTCCTTGATTAAATTCTTCTTTGTAGATCTGAAGACTGATGCTTACCATACATTCCTACTTTTTTTAACTTTTTCAAGAAAAATGTGAAAATAAGTTGTTGTTTTCTTATTTTGCTTAAGAATATATCACATCAAATCTGCAGGCACTTTCATCAGAATATTACTTGTAGCCATGTAATGCCTACCAATGCTGCTTGAGAAATGTGGACAGGAGGCAGCTTACTAAAAATGCTCCAAATGAAACAATGTAATTATGACTAGTTGCCAACTATATCTGGCCCATGTGTATTATAATATGGCACAGAAGCCTCCCTCTTTAAAGAAACACCCAGCTATTGGCAAAATCTTTTGTGTTTGCTTCCCCCCAAAATAGATATACAGATCCACTTGGATGTATGAAAAATAATTATCTCACAGTTAAAAGGCAGCAATCAATGAGGTCCTACCAGAAAACTATAAAATATGGTTCAAGTGGAAAAGAAGGAGATAAAAAAAAAACCCCACCTTTTTTCTGGTCTCCAAGTCCACTGAAGTTTGGAAGTTTATGATTCACTGCATAGTTTTAAAGAATCCAAAATAAACCTAGCTTGGTGAGGGTGTCACCTCTAATACAGGGAAGCCCTTATTAATACACTAACTAAAATAAAAATTCAGATCTATACAACTTCTCCTGAGAAATCAGTTGATCTGGCAATGATGAACAGCAGAGCTTTCTATTCAAAAGGTATGAATGGGATGCCAGAGGATGCTTCTCAAACCAGGGTCATCCTCTCCTTCCCCAAGTAGCCCCTTAAAATCTCAAACCATCATGACAAAACTCTCATCTGCTTCTGATCTATCTGGTACCAGCCAGAAAATCCGTGACATTGTGAAACACCTGTTCACTCTGCATGTCTCCGTGCTGTTCTAATAGTCCTCACACTGAAATGGGCCAGAAGCCAGAGGCAAAGTATTCCAGAACACAGCACATTAATTAAATAATTATTCCAACAAATATTTTTTGATCTACTCTGTGCACCATGCTGTGGCAGCACCCAAGGGATGGTCACCTGAGACCTTGGTCTTGCCTCCAGCCCAAATGGGGCATCCAGACCCTCTCTCCTGTGAGGTGACCTCGAGAGAGTGTGAGCATGACCTCTGATGCCCCACTCTTGTTCAACACAGCTTAGGAGCCTTAGTGTTGGGAAGCTGTCTGTTACTCTCAGTGCTTATCAGTTACAAGAGCAAACAGACTCACAGGTCACTCTCTAGTCCACCTTTCCTTACTGCCCCACATTCCTGGGTAGCATGTGGGGCACAGGTTAGACTAATACATGGGGACTCCAATTACATAGGGGATGTGTTTAATGATGGAGAGTGCATACTGACAAGGAAGTTACTTGTCACACTTTGATGGCAAAGAAAGCATTTCAGGTTAAGCAAAATATCCTTATGTATGTTCTTCACCAGAGCACTGTTCCAAGAATCAGTGACTACCATAGCTCCTCAGAAGGAACCTTCAATGATAGTGAAGTTGTTTTAGAGGAAACGTGAACTTTTTAATATGGGGTTAAGTGCAAGATAGCAGCCTACACAACTCTGTTCTCTTCAGAGTTTAAAGTTTCAGAGAACGTTAAAAACAATGAGAGTGAATTAGAGCATCTAAGCGTATTAGGAACAGAGGATTAATGAAACTATGAATTGTGGGGAAAGTGTGAATCTGGTATTTGTAAGAGTTTTGCTGTCATCACACCTTCAGGTATCCATTACGAGTCCCAAGACTTCGGAGTGCTTCAGCTGTTCTTTATCAATGGCCTTTTTCAGGGCACCTTTGACATCCTTGTTCTGAAGAATATAAATCAGGAGGTTGGGTAAGGGAGTGACAAAGGTGTAGACCAGAGCAATTTGGCGGTCCTCATCCTCCCAGGTGCTGGAGCGGGGGCGCAGGTAGACCAGGCTGCAGCAGCCGTACTGCAGCAGGACCACCGTGAGGTGGGGGGAGCAGGTGGAGAAGGCCCGGCGGCGGCCCCCGGCAGAGCGCATGCGTAGGATGGCGGAGGTGATGAGCATGTAGGGGACGCAGATAAGTAGGAAGGGGACGGTCAGCACGAGGATGCCCACGGCATAGGGGACGGCCTGGTGCACGTGGATGTCAGCACAGGCCAGGCGCAGGACGGGAGGCACATCACAGAGGAAGTGGCTGATTTCCCGGCGGCGCCCGCAGAAGGGCAGGGTGAAGATTAAGGCCGTGAGCTGCAGCGAGAGGAAGAGCGCCAGGCCCAGGGCGCCGACCACCACCTGGATGCACAGCCTCCGGGTCATGAGGAGGGCGTAGTGCAGCGGGTGGCAGATGGCCACGTAGCGATCATACGCCATCGCTGCCAAGAGAAAGCAGTCGGTGCTGCCAAGGATGACAAGAGCATTTGGGCCCCACAGCCAGCCAAAGAAATGGGCTTCTGGGCCCCAAAATGTTGCATCAAGGGCACCACAACGGAGGTGTAGCAGATCTCCAGGAAGGACAGATTGCACAGGAAGAAATACATTGGGGTGTGCAGGGAGCTGTGTGTGCTCACCACCCAGACGATGGCGGTGTTGCCGCAGAGGATCATCAAGTAGAGGAGGAGGAAGAGGAGGAAGAGGAGAGGCTGGAGTTCCCGGACAGCAGTGAACACACGGAATATAAACTCAGTGGGATCGGATTGGTTGAGAAGGACCATGTTCCAAGCAAGCATTTCTCCTGCCAAAGTAAGTGCTAAACCTGTGTTTGCTGAGTTATTTAATTTCCTGAGTAAAATATTGTGAATTTTGATTCTGATGTGGGAATTACCTAATTGTCATTGGCATTCTAGTTGTAATAAAGGATATGGAACAATTTCCCTCAGGAATCTTCATTTTTATTTTCCTGAAGACAAAGAAACAGAATTCTAAAGTGTCTTTAAACACCAACATTTAAAATATAATTTCATGTGGGCTAATTATTTGTTTCAGCTAAAGATTTAAAGTTGTGTAATTGATGTCTGTTTTTGAACAGATAAAACTTTAGATTATGGAATTGTTCTTATTAATCTGGATGCTTTGGACTCATAGAAGATTGGGAACATACCTGGTATTCCAATCATTTATTGAAATATGCTTTTTATTTCCCCTCACTTGAGTATTTTTTTTAACCCTTCACTGTCAACTCACACTTTAGAGCCAAAGTGAGTGACATAGAAAAGCAATCACATGCATGTTAGGCAGAAATGAGCATGGAGCTGCTTCAAATAAGGAAAGATGAAGAAATTAGAAATTCCATAGCAGGAAAAAAAAAAGTTACTTAAAAAGTAACCACTCTTATGCATGTCTTACAGCTTCTTTTTTTGTGACAAAAAATCCAGAAGATGGATCACTTACCAAAATGTTTTAAGGAAAACAAATTGTGACCAAGGAACCCTATGCCCAATCAAGTTATCATTGATGTGTAATAGCACCAAAAAGAATTTATAAGATTTGTAAAGGCTCCAGAATGATATCATCACAGCCTATGCTGAAAACAATAATGAAAAAATAATCTAGTTTGTTGAGAGATTAATTTAAATTCAGAATTTGATACTGGAAATTTTATGATATAAAAGATAAGTGGTGAGAATTGAAACAGTAAAATGCAGTTATGTCTAAATAGTTATTTCAAATATTGTTTTTGTGAAAATACATTATATGAAAAAATTTTAAATAATCTCAGTCTAAAATCTCAAATTATGTAAAAAACTTAATAGGGGAAATATGAGAGAGCTAAAATTGTGCTAATTTCCTTAAACTGTATAAGGAATGATTCAGTAAAGACTGAATTATGATTTTGATGTGGATAATTGAAGAAAAGTTGCCTTTGTGTATTCTTTTTATTTTTTGTATTTTCATATATTCTTTAACAGTTAATGTTAATCACTTGTATAAGTACAAATAGAATAGCTTTTCTAAATAAATAAAGAGAAAACATAAAAGAAGGAAGCCATAGTTCAAAATAAAAAGCAAAAATAGATAAGGAAGCATATGAAACAAAAATCTTTTAAAAAATTGTTGTCAGACGCATGATGGAACACATCAATTAGTACAATAAAAGTAGATGGGTATAAATCCTCTATTAAAATATAGACTTCGGATTGATTTAAGAGGCAAAAAAACGGTGTCATAGAAAATTTATTTTCCCTTTTATTCATTATTTTTCTGAAAGTTCTAAAATATGCCACCAAAAGGATGTTGGATCTCTGAATGTCTCTATGAAAACTCCAAGGGAGCCAGCTTTGAAGTTGTTAGAAGTAATAAGGAAATTTCTATGGATGGTCTGTTCTGGTTTGCTAATGCTGTCTTTTTGCAAAACACCAGAAATGAATCAGCTTTTATAAAGGGGGTTTATCTGGTTACACAGTTACAGTCTTAAGGCAATAAAGTGTCCAAGGTAATGTATCAACAATCAGATGCCTTCACTAGAGGATGGCCAATGGCATCCAGAAAACCTCTGTTAGCTGAGAAGGCATGTGACTGGCATCTGCTCCAAAGTTCTGGTTTCAAAATGGCTTTGTTCCAGGACACTCCTCTCTAGGCAGAATCTCCTCTTCAAAATGTCTCTCTCAGTTGCTCTTGGGGCATTTGTCCTCTCTTAGCTACTCCGGAGCAAAAGACTGCTTTCAAAGGCATCTCCAAAATGTCTCTGTAAGCTGTAGCTCCTTTCTCAGCTCCTGTGTATTCTTCAAAGTGTCCCTCTTGGCTGTAGCAAGCTCACTCCTTCTGTCTGAGCTTATATGGTGCTCTGGTAAACTAATCAAGGCCTACGCTGAATGGGTGGGGCCACACCTCCATGAAAATTATCCAATCAGAGTTATCACCTACAGTTGGGCAGGTCACATCTCCATGCAAACACTCAAGGAGTTACAATCTAATCAACACTAATACATCTGTCCACACAAGACTGCATCAAAGATAATGGCATTTTGGGGGACACAATACATTCAAACTAGCACAGTCAGTATTTAAACACTTTCTGCTTAGCCACCATGAAACATTAAACAATATTCGCCTGTCCCTCTATAAAACATACTGCCGGGTGTCCATAGCACATAGTAGATGTTACTCCAGTATGTCTGAGCATTTTGACTCCCATCAGTTTGTGTCTGCTTCCAACTCTAATAATCCAAGTATTAAATTGTGAAATTTAATAAAATAATGCCCAGCATATTGCACAAAATGTTGTGCTGTGAATGTGATAGGAAATTCAATGGAAATCAATTCAAATGTTTGGAAATATTTGTAAAAATGAGTTGCAAACAAATAATTTACTGATGAATTAGTTAAGATGGGTAGAACTACTGTATATGTTTGAAGGAAAAATTATAAAAATCTTGGGTACATTTAATTTCACAAGTGTCTTTACATTTTCATTCCATGTTAAAGACACTGATACTTCAAATTATAGACAATAATTTGTGAGTGTGGTTCATGTAAGGAAGACTTTGTTAGCACTAATCATCTGTCCAAATGTCAAATAAAAGGCCATACTGCTACATGAGAAGGTTGGGAATATGAATGTGAATTTATATGTTTAATTAAAAATAATATTGTAAAGAATATATACATTTTTAAAATATTTCTCCATGTTAAGGTATTTTCAATTAACTGATGAAAAATCATCCCTAGTTGCTTTGGATAAGAGGGCTTTTACTTTATATAAAACCCAAAACTTTTTCTCTATACCAGCAATAACCAGTTAGAAAATTTTATACCTAATAGCAACATAAATATAAAATATAAAAAATGTAACATGTAGTACATAAGGCAAATTTAAATCAACCACTATAACATTTTTTTCTAGCTGGGAAAACATAATTTTTAAAAGTAAAGTGTCTAATGTATACACTTGACGCCAATCTGATAAACATCCCAAGAGGATTTGTGCACATATGTGTGTGTGTGCATGTAATTTTTTATGCAATTTTATTGAGATATATTCACATACCATACAATCATCCAAAGTGTACAATAAGTTGTTCACAGTATCATCATATAGCTATGCATTAATCACCACAATAAATTTTTGAACATTTTCATTATTCCAAAAAAAAAGAATAAACATGAAAGTAAAAAAGAACACCCAAAACATCCCATACCCCCCATCCCCTCCTTTTATTAATTTGCATTTTGTCCCCATTTTTCTACTCATCTGTCCATACACTGGATAAAGGGAGTGTATCCACAAGGTTTTCACATTCACACCATTTATAAGCTCTATAGTTATACACTTGTCTTCAAGAATCAAGGCTCCTGGATTGCAGTTCAATGGTTTCAGGTATTTCCTTCTAGCTATTCTAATATACTAAAAACTATAAAGGGATATCTACATAATGCATAAGAATAACCTACAGAATGACCTCTTGATTCCATTTGACATCTCTCAGCCACTGAAACTTTATTTTGTTTAATTTCTCTTCCCTTTTTTGGTCAGGAAGTCTTCCTCAATTCCATGATGCTGGGCCCATGCTCATCCCCAGAGTCATGTTCCATGTTGCCAAGGAGACTTACATCCCTGGGAGTCACATCCCGCATAGGTGGGGGAGCAGGGAGTCTACCTGCCAAGTTGGCTTAAAGAGAGGGGCCATATCTGAGCAACAAATGAGGTTCTCTGGGGGTGACACTTAGGCTCAATTGTAAGTGGGCTTAGCCTCTCCTTTGCAGTAACAAGCTTCATGAGGGCAAGCCCCAAGACTGAGGGTTTGGCCTTCTAAATTCTTAGTCCCCAATGCCTGCAAAAATATCAGGAATTCCTCAGGTGAGAAGCTTAATATTTCCACATTATCCCCTAGTCCCTGAAGAGGACTTTGCAAATATTTTTTTTTATTGTCTGCCCAAATTACTCTGGGATGTATTGGGGCTTCACACTAACCTGTACAAACCAACCAGATCTCACTCCCTATTCAAGGTTCCATGTAATTATGGTGTTTGAATAAACTGACCATACAAGTTAAATTATATATTGTGCTACAGAAAATATAAATTTTGCACCAAATAAACATCACTTCCTCTGGTCTCACACAGAAGTTGAAGTTTTAAAACAGAGTCAATATCATTCTTTAACCTTTAGTCTAATTTACCTTAGTCCTAACCAAGTCTGTTTCATTCATATTTCTGTGCATGTACTTTTAAAGTGATTCTAAAGATCATTTGGAAGAATAACCAAGTGAGAATAGAAAGTTCTTCAATAAAGAACAAGGGTGAGGTTTGCACTAAAAATCAAAATATGTAAATATATGCCAAATCTATAATTTATTACAATTATATCATAAATTTTATAAAGTAAAATAGAGTGCAATAAAACAGAAACAAACCTAAGAAAATATAAAAGTTTAATATAGAGTGTTATAGAATACGCTTTCTATCATCGAACTGCTTGGGTTCAAAGTAATATCGGATAATTTATATGAAATCTCCACACATCAATTTCTTTATCTATAACATTGCAATAATTATAAGTGTACTTACCTGGATGGATTTCTGTGATGATATAGTGAAAATAAATGAAAGAGACTTAAAAAAGTGCCCAGCCCTAAGAAAATCCACTATTAACTTTTACTATTTCTTCAAATCATCACAATGATAATGGGATAATGGAAAATATTTATTTTGACATTAATTTCCTAACTTACTAAAATTTATTTTAGATGGACAAAAAATATTATATTCTTAAAAAGTGAAATCATGAAGGAATTAGAAGGCTGCAGTGTTTGGGGGCAAAACTACAACCAGAAGTCATCCAGAGGAGTTATTAGAAGGTAGCGTCTACTCTCTACTCTTTGCTTCTTGAGTTTTGCTCTTTTGATCTATATTGATAACTTTACAACTTAGTTAAGACATTGCACAAACCTACACAGATCAAGAACTTGAATGTCTGAAACAAATACCCAAACTCTGTCTGACTCTATTCTTATAGGATAAGAAGTTAATCCCCCATGAAGAATAGTTTTAAAAGCCTCAGAGAATCACTCCTGTTCCCAAATTGTCTCTCTTAGTGGTACTGACCACTGTGAAAGAAATTCTTGATTATTTCTATGAGAAACCACACAGGCTTTATGGTCCTGCTATCTGTGTTTTAATCCTGGCTCTGACACATGCCAGTTCCTTGACCTTGGGAAATTACTTGATAAGTAAACTTACAACACCTTAGCCAACACCTTGCAGGTGTCATGAATGTCAGTAAAAATATACCTAAAGTGCCTTTTGTAGTGCCTGTTTTATAATGGCAGCTCATCACTTCCTGCTCTCTCTTACTCCCTCTAATTCCTTGACTACTATACCCTTCCTGTTATTTTTAGGACATTGTGCTTCCTATTCAGGCCACTTTTATTTCACTAGTGATGACAATCAGGAGGAAAATCAGAGCCATCATTGCCCTATAGATGGAGTTTACCTCAACATCACATAGGTTCACTGGTACAAGAGGGCTCTGATTTCATGTGAGTATCAGGACTAGAAGTCATCTTACATAGATTATCTTTTCCATCTCCCTCCTTTTGCACAAGAAAAAAATTGAGGTACTGGGACAATAGGTCCTTCTCTGGTTTGGGGGAGAGATGCTAAAGTTGGCTGTTCAAAGCAACATCACTTCTTTTACAAGCCCTGAATGTTTGAGTCAATCTTAAATGAATCTCTGCTTGCCCACTATTGAAACTGGCCTGGACCTTCCTTGGCAGATGAAGTTGCCTCATTCTTTGTGGTGACCCACAGAGAAAACTCCCTGCTGGTATTAAGATGGGGCCCAGGAAGCAAGCGGTCAGGGGAGAAGTAACTGACTTAGAGAATTGGGGCTTTCTTTGGTGCAAGAGGGATGGGGTCAAGGCAGTGGTGCCAGGGACCCTTCCATTTCCTAATTCATTCTGCTGCTTCCATTTTACCTCTTTTTTTCCTTTGTTCCAAATTGCCCTTACAAAGCTCTGGAGAAAGTTCCTGGTAGGAGTCAAGGCTCCACAGGATTAATAGATAGCTGGGACCTGGAGGAAAATATGGACGTTCTCTGGATTTGGGGGAGACAGTAGGAATGTGAACTTGTTGCATAATTCCTGTAAAACACAACAAGTTTTAGGTAGAGCATGGGCTTTGATATCAGATGGAACTGGCTTCACCAATTATAAATTTTATATGATTTTAAATGAGTTAATTTCATAGAACCTCAGTTTCCTCATGTATGAAATAGTCATAGCCTACTCATAGAACTGATGTTAGAATTAAGTAAAATATGTACAGTGTACTTCACAGAGTGCCGGACACATGTTCAAAAATATTAGATTTAGAGCACAGTCCTGTCTGATTCCATAGCCTCTATAATTTCTGTTTCATCTTGTCTTCTTGTGTATCTACCTTCAGTTTTCTGTCCCAGCATTTCTAGTTCATGGTGACAGAGAAATAAAGAATGGAATTTTGGAAGCATGGTTGAGTGGTTTGGGGAATAGCTTAATTACACGGTATGTCTGGCCTGTATTGAGATGCATGTGATTTGTCCTTGACTGCCAGGCCTGGGGAACAGGAAATGAGGGACTAGCATAGCGGGATGAGGGTGTTAGAAACACGGATGCCTCACTGCATTCCTCATGCCCAGGTGGCTTCCTCATGGAGTAGTGTGGTTCTTTAGGGGTGGACCCTGCTATCCTTGTTGTCATGAGATTTAGGGTTTCCCTAAAACTTCTCCACTGGATAGAAATAATAAGAGAGAAAAACTAATAAAATAATACATGCTGGAGAAATTACTCAATATGAAGGTGACTAATAACAATAGCTAATATGTGCTCAGCATTAATTAAATGCCTAACAAAGATTTAAGCACTTTACAGACATTAAATCTCATTTAGTCCTCACAAACCACTTTATGAGGCAATTCATATGGACACAGTTGACAGGTAAAGGGACCAAGATACAGCTTTATTTGACAGAGCTGAGCTTCAGTCCTTGGTTTGGTTGCTTCAGATCCCATTCTCCGGACCTCAAAGCTATACTGCCTACCTAAGGAGGGGGGTGAGGGACTGGGAAGGCAATGACCTTAGATGAGATTGTACAAACACAAAAACCAAGCTTGATGGAGCCACTGTGGGGGCCCCCACAAGGATCTGGGACTAAATTGAAAACACCTCATATAGGGGTTATTTCGGTTATCTCTTGCTAAATCAGAAACCTCTCCAAAAGTTAATGTCTTAAAACTACAACAACTTATTATTTCTCATAGTTCTGGGGGTCAGGAATTTAGGCAGGGCTTGGGCTGGGTGGTTCTTCTGCTCTGGGTGTTGCAAACTGGAGTAACTCACTCAGCTGCAAGCAGATGGCCACTGGGCTGTCCTAAGAGGTCAAGGAGGCTCTCCTCAAGGTCTGGTGCTCAGTGCTTCTCCATGTGGCCTTCCCACATGAGAGCTGGGGCTGCTTTACAGCATGGTGGTCTCAGGGTAGGCTTCCAAGATGACGGAGGTGGAAGCTACTTTCCCAATGTTTTAATCCTGCTGGAACCTTGTAATCTTCTGTTAATGTAGCACAGAGGATAAGACCTCAGGAAGAAACATAAAAGAAAAATGCATACTTTTTCATGAAGCAAACATTGGGTTAAAGAAATCTGAAGTGGAGAAGTGGGGGCTTTTGTAAAAATATGCTAGCAAGATCCTTCTAACCTGTGCTTGTTATAAAATGAAGATACCCTTCTGGTTCCTGGAACAACAGGAACAACTTGAGCAGCGATTTCTGCTCTGGAGAGAGAATGAGGAAGCAGCATGACTGCATTCCTGAAATGGATTCTTTTGCCTTTTCCACATTTGTGAGCAGCTTTCTGCCCATCACTGGGCCATCTTTGAACTGGTGTCACTGATCTCTGGTAGATGCAGCGTGTTTAGCTCATATGTGGGTTGGATTCAACCATGGAGTGTGATGGTCACACTGAGTGAAAACCTTTGGTTGACAAAAAGAGACTCCAGGAGTTGGAGGGTGGGTTTCTCAAGCAGAACCCATCCATGGGAACTTCTGTGCTAGGGCTGCAAGGGCCAGGACACACATTTGGGCTGAACATCTGAGTGTGACTTGGGAAGTCATAAGAGGAAGAGCCATGAAGGCAGAGTCAGAATGGGAGCCCCCTGAGAAATCTCGAAGGATTCCAGCCTATTCCGTAGATTCCAGAGTCCTTCTCTGGTTTTCCTTCCTGTGTTGGTCTTCAGAGGGCACAATTTGAGAGCCCTCCAGTCTTGCTCACAACATTTGTTTGCTGGCATTCTAAGTGTAAGTAGAGCGATTTGAGTCTATTTTTATAAAGAATTGAAATTTTGAGCTTAAAAGCCACAAATCATTAGAACCACATACTATGCTGTTTGATGCAGTAATAATACCTGAGAGAAGTCATACTGAATTTATGTCTCAGACGTATTCATCTGGCAACACTTCACAGATTTGTGGGCACAAAGCTTTCTGGATAAAAATGACTGAAGAGATGGCCTTGAAACCTCAGCCTCTCAGAATGATGGCACCTGTCCTACTTCCTAGGCATCTTAGAGTATGGGGCTACACTGTGAGATTGGCATCCCCTCCATTGAGCAAATCCATCTTCACAGAGCTCATCCACACACTTACTGCCTGTGAGCCATCTAACACTCTTCCTTGGGGCTGAGGTCCTAGAGAGGGTGGGGATGATAACTGGGTCTGTGACATTCTGGAGAGGAAGATCATCACCCATTACCCTGCTCTGAGGAGGAGGAGAGGTGATCACTCCCCAGCAGGGTCCAGGAATCTTCTGGAGGGTATCTGCTCCTCCCTGTGATGCTGGTTGCCTCTGACTGACTACAGAGGGAGATGTTCTCAGATTGTTTTGGGATTGTTTCTCCTAGGGAAGGCTCAATTTTGTATATATTTGATTCCTTCCATGCTATGCTCCTTGTTTCACACATGGGCCAATAGGGACTAACATACATCTGGTTACTCTAGGATACAGCTGGGAGGTGATAAATCGTGGCCCCAATTTGTCCCTGGAAGTGATGACTGGAGAGATATCCACATTGGTGAGTGACAACTCTCAGTCACTGAAGAGCTTGAATTTTACACTAAAGATCCCAATGCCAGTGCTGATTCCCCACTTTGCTAAGATGTCCCTCCCCAAGGACTTTTAGAGTTAGTTTAATTGTGTTTGAGACCCTTAAAGACTAGATTAACACCCAGGAAATTTAAAGTGATTTATCTCCCTTCCATTTATAAATGTGAAATTTTAGGGACCACATCTCTGTTCCACATAGAAATAGACCTGAGGCCCAGCAAAGTTAACTCATTTTATTGCTGAGACAGGGAAAGTCATTGGCAATAATAATCATTTATTCAACATTGACTGTTTGCCAGGACTGTGGTCTGTTGTAGGCCAGTCTTCTGGCTGCCTGGTCATGATCACCAACTGGTATTCCTGTTAGCACCTGCAGCTGGATCTACCCTTTCCACTTCCCTTTGGCCCCACTTCCACCCAATAGAAAGTTACATATATGTAAGTAGTGAGTGTGCTCTGGGTTGTGGTTGTCTTGACATAGTGTAAATGAAAATTTAATTTGAATGCTCTTGAGAGAGAGAGAGAGAACACTTTGACTCAATTTCAGGCTGACATGCCAATGATTCCTATTATGTTTGGTGTCAGATTTTTTTAGGTAAAGGGAGAGAGAAAGAAAGGACAGAACTCCATTTGGGAGGTACAGGGGGCAGGAGCAGTATTATGGGGCCAAAGGATTTATGTGTCTTGTCTCTCTGAGCAAAATTAGCCATGTTATCAGCTGCTTCTGTGCTCAGTCCTTTGTCTAGCCTCCATTTCTCTTAGGTCCCTCATACATCTATTTCTGCAAAGCCTGTTAACTTATCTTAATCTGTGGAGTGACCTGTGTGCAGGAGTTGATGAGTTTAGGAAGCAGAGTCTGAGTTTACCAGGGCAACAGAGGGGGGGTTTGGCACCCTTTCTCTGCTCCTTGGTCCACTGTCTCATTTGGTCCTAAAGGAAATTATTCAAAAGAATATTATTCAATGGGGGATCCAAGATGGTGGATTAGGAGAGACAAAGCAAAATTCTCCTCCATGAAAGACACTAGACATAGGACAGAAAGCACCCCAGAACAACAGTTACAGGGTACCACTGGCTGAGAAAGGACTTGTAAACCCATAGTGAGTGTTTACTTGGAGAAACCGAGATGGGTGACTGTTCAGCCTGGAATGCTGCTTTGGTATGGGTGGCTGGAGACAGTGGATGGTGTGGAGGGGAGTACCCTTCCATGCCCCAGGCACCCATCTCCATTCTTGGTGTGGGTGATAACCCTTCACAGACCTGTGGCCAAGACACCTGTGTTGGGCCTGGAGGTTGGAGCAAGCAGACCAGCATGGAAAGAGCATCTTTCCACAGCCCATGCAGCTGGATGGGAAACAATCCTTCATAGTCCCACACCCAAGAGCTTCCTTGAGGGAACTTCAGAGGTGGGCCTGTGACAGTGTCAACTCTTCCTCCACAGAAGCCCATGGTGTGCACAGCCTAGAGGCAAGGGTGCCACATGGACATGCCAGGAGCCCTACCCCAATCCCAGGGACTCATGGTCCCATGGCAGAGAGGGACTGTGTGGCATTTGAGCTGAAAGTGAGATGTGCAGCTCTGCAGCCCTAGAGTATGCCACCACAGCCCAGGAACAACTGGGACCACTATGTCCTGGAGTGGATACCCTGCCAAACTGCAC